>NC_066370.1:8186315-8493947 GCF_013377495.2 Cygnus atratus
CCCACTGCTACGCCAGGTCTGAGCTTCCATTCCTGCTTGCACGAAGAGCAATGGAGCTCTGGGTTCTCCTGCTGCGCAGCTCAGAAATGGCACAGCAGAAATACCACGCCCAGATCAAAGCCAGCTTCCTTCAGCCTTGGAACTTTCTCTCCCACACAATGACTTTTTTCAGCTGAAAATAGTTTGCACATTCCTACTATATTGTAGCAGCTGGCAATTTCCTGCAAACAGAATCTGCCTTGTGAGACTACCAACGGGAAAGGGCTGACATTTAAGCGTTCTGCAGCCTGTGCTTTTCATCTGGGCTGCACAACGGGCTGCACCCATTTGAAAGCATTTTGGTACTTAGGACCTCAAGCTGCCAAGACAGAGGCAGATGGCCAGCCTCCTGTGCTGCAGTCTGCCTCACTGAAATCAGCTGGACGACTCATGGCACTAGATTCAGCACCTCCATAAATCTCCTCAGACTACAGCATTTATTTGGACATTAAGATAGCAAGTAGTACCCAGCTGATTATAAAGTCACCAAAGTGTGTGTGAAACACTGCTACAAGAGGCTCGTGTTTTAACTTAGAAACGCCTGTTAAGAATGGTGTCGAAATCCACAAGAGGTACAGGAAGCAAACCTCAGCAAATGAAGTGTCAGGCAAATGCCCTTTACATCATTTTTTATTAGAAATTTGACATCTTATAATTATTTCCTGATCACAGGCTGATTGCCTGCAGACTAATTAGACCAAAAGACTTGACAAATGCTAATGTAGAAACAATTTGAAGCTCAAGGGTGTTTTGTTCTTCAAATTAGCCTTTCCATTTTAATATTGTCCCAAAAGAGACCCAAACAAATTGAAGTCCTTGATGAAAATTCTTACTCTGAAGCCTTCTTAGAAAAAGGAAGTTATATAAACACTCCCCATCCATCCAGTCTCATTGCAGAGGCAGCTTTATACTCCAGACGACTGACAACACAACACATGCCCTCGGTGTCACCCCACTCTGAAGAACATACCTGTTCATTTCACCGTGTCCTGAGAGAACAAACCCGAGTCAGGTGCCAGATTTAAATGCAAGCTCAGTACCCAGGAAGTAATATCAAATTAGTGCTCACAGCAGCTACAAACAGATGGGTATCAGCTGCACACCAAGACAGTTCATCTAATCAAGGAGCTTTCTTCATAAGAAATTTTATGCTGTGTGAAAGTGTTGGGATTAGTAAGCTCCTCCCCTACGGACATACTTCCCACGTGCCAACAGTCTGCTTACACTACTTTTTAACATGAAACATTGAGATTCTGGAAAGCTTCACAAAAAGGAGTTAGCTATACCTACCTTGAGCAGGTGGCTAAACCCCTCAAAAAAGGTGGAAGGGACTGAGGAAATATTCATACTGAAGATCAACTAATAATTCAAGAAGAATTTATTTTGTAGAACATATATTCTCGCTGCTGTGATCAAAGTTCAGACTTGTGTTTCTTAAAGGTTAAGGAAGGCAAGTGAAAACCAGAGGACAAACCTATATAAAACAAGGACAATGAAGTATTCCAAAAGCAAAGATGACTAACTTGAAGAACCCGAGCATCAGCAAAAACAACCAGAACAGCAGAAGGAACAGCTGTTTCTTAAAGCTTTTTTTAAGTGCACCTGCTCAGAACGCACCCTCTGTTTGGTAACAGCTCACTTCCCAAAACCTAGCTGAGAGAAAGCACAGCACTGAAGACAGCAACTTTGTTTGGATTGTTTCTAACACTCAACGGTCAATGTTTACATTGCTATCAATGAAGAAAGCGTGAAATCCCTCCCACTTCAACCAAAGCAAGAGCTAAAATGGAAAAGCAGACTGCTTCAGCAAGCCTGAGGGAGCTCGCGTTCCTTGAGGGACACATTGTAGTGCCAGGCACTGAGCAGAGTAAGTGTCAGAACACTGCTCTAAGGTAGTCTGAATGACAAAATGGAAGATGTTGAGAAATCCACAAGAACACAATAAAAAACCACTTAGTTCTACTGTTCTCGTGTAGAACCTTTTTAAGTTTAAAAACATGCAAAAACCTGTGCAAGAGGTATGGAAGGAAAGTGTTTCATTTGGGATTTTTCCACACAGTTTAGCATTTACAGCTATCAACATTCCAGATGAAATTTAAGTCTCTTTAAAGAAAGATCAGTCACAGGATTATTTCTGTGATAAATCAATGGAATTATCGCCGATCTATTCTCCTTAATCACCAGTGATAGGACGCGAGGGAATGGTGTCAAGCTGCCACAGGGGAGGTTCAGGCTGGACATCAGGAAGAGGTTCTTCACCGAGAGGGTGGTCGCGCACTGGAACGGGCTCCCCAGGGACGTAGTCACGGCACCAAACCTGTTGGAGTTTAAGAAGCGTTTGGACTGTGCTCTTAGTCATATGGTCTGAATTTTGGGGCAGACCTGTGTGGTGCCAGGAGTTGGACTCGATGATCCTTGTGGGTCCCTTCCAACTCGGCATATTCTATGGTTCTATGAATACAGATACCACTTTGATCTTCAAGGATTAACATATGATTAGAGGAGAGGATTAAACTCTTGACTCTGAAACAATGCATTAAAAACTCTCTGGCTCCTCTCATTCTGAGATTCATTTTGGTCTCTGAAAAGCACAATACCATACACTTATTTTTCCAAAAGTAAAAGCCTGCATCAAAAAACGCTACGATCAGATTACTACTTTTTGTTCCTGTGCTACTTAGATTAAAAGAAAGTACTGATAGGAACTGCACATCTATCTTGAAACTGGAGAAGACCCCCACTCTTCCTGGCGCTACTGCTAAACATGAGAGTCAAAGACTATTCTGAAAAACCAGTCATCTTAGCTCTAGATAATCCTAAACTGCAAGATGAGGAAATCTTCTCCAGGCAGCAATACATCTTGCCCTGTATCTTTATATAATATCCAAAGTAAGAACAAAGTAGTACATTAAAAAAAACCACACTCAGAACACAGCAGTATCTACTTTCAAAGTACATCCCAGAAAGAGTTTTTGTTAGTATTTTATTGAATGAACACATCAGCAAGTGTAATTTTAAGAAAAGCCTACGCACATCTTCCTAGAAGTAACAGTCCACAATTCTCTCCTTAGTTATCTTTCACCATCTGGCAGCTTACACAGGTTCCACCCCTCCGCAGGATTTTCCTGTTTTAATTATTTTAATAAATAACGGACACCACAGGTGATCCTAGAGAAAACTCCACATCCCAGCACTGCATAGCAGGACAACTAAGTTCACTGGATGTCATCATCATCAAAGAGATCTTCAAAATCTAGTCAGAAAAACAAGACAAAGTAAAATTAACCTTTGAAGTCTCAACCGTTACATACGCACATAGCACACAAGCAGTTCATTGTTACTGGAATTAAAGAAATGAAGGTGAATTAGGTACACGACAGCTACTGTACTGCCAGTTACTAGATGTGTAACATCAGCACAGGAGCAGACAGAAATGAAAAAGAGGCAGACCCAAGGAACATGCTCACTATCATATGTGAATTTAACTGCTTCGCTTGTACAACGCAAGCTTTGCGATTAAACTCATGAAATCAAAGTAAAGCTTGAAAGAAGGGACATTTTAAAATGCATTAATTAGCCATTGCATTCAGGATAGATAGACAGTGATCTGCAGACTACAAAGCCAAACAAGTATTAGCTTCAAGCATGCATCAAGATGAAGAAATTCGTGCAGAATTCTGGCTGCTGTCACAGTATTCAGGCACACGTTTATACATTGTGCAGAGTTACATACATATTTGTGATTTACTGTTAAAAATCCCTTCCTTAATAAAGTTTGATTGCTGTGAAGCAGCTGCTAACATTTCCCTCACACCCACAAAAAAAACCAAAAACAACAAAAACTTGCTGTTAGCATATACTGACAATATACCTGTATATACTAACGACGTACCTGGTGCCAAGTCGTTATTCTGACAGAAAGCCTACAATTGCCACGCAATAAATACCTAATCCTCATTTATAAGAGCTTCCAAGGCAATGCAACAGCACAACCTGGTGGTAGAGCTTCTTGGCAAAGCCTGCTCCTTAATAAGCCAGCTCCAAAAGAGATCTTTCTCAACTACTGAAAGTGCAGAGTAAAAGAAGTTTGCTTTTCCCCGGGTCCTAACTCGTGAGTAGCATGAGAAACCTTAACTTTAAGCAGCCTTGCTCTGGACGCGCTCCCGGCGGCGCGGAGCCCTCACCGTTGAAGAAGTCCGCGTGCACCGCCTTCTCGTTGGCCGCCAGGTCCATCAGCAGCCCCGTGCTTCCCCCTGCCTGCAACAACACCCGGTGAGCGCCGGGAAGAGCCGTGAGCGCCGCCCCCTCTCGCCCGCCCGCCCGCCCGCCTGCCCTCACCTCGTCGAGGTCCACGTAGGGCCCGGCGCCCTCTGGGAACATCTCGTCCACCGCCGGCTTCATGGCGCCGCCGCTCTGCCCCGCCGCGCCCGCTTCCGCTTCCGGCCCCGCCGCTCTGCGCGCCCTCTCTATGGTCGCTCCGCAGGCGGGGCCCGGCCGGCCCCGCGGTTGCCGTGGCGACGCGGCCTGGTGTCGGGGCCTGGGGCCGGAGCTGGGGGCCGGGGCCGGGCCTGGGGCACCCGGAACCCTCGCTGGGGCGGGGGGAGCGGCTCCGAGCCGGGCCGGGAGAGCCCCGGTGCCCTGCCGCCCCCCCGCCTCAGAGACGGGCGGGGATTGGTGTTCGGCTCGCCCAGCGCATGCCAGAGCTTGCTTTCCTGAGGCAAGGCCACGGGCGTGACGCGTTAAAAAATAAAACAAAACCCCCTGACACAACCGACGAGTTTATTGACTTTGCACAAAAGCAGAAATGGCAGCCAGGAAAGGCTACCTTTACCCGCTGGCCTCCCAGCGCACGCAGCGCTACACACACCTGCTCTAAAGAGCGGGAGCGGCAGCACGGGCAGGCCTCCCGCCGGGCGCCCACCTGCACATGTCCGCCCACCAGGACGGGTCGGCGCGGCCGAGGCACAAGGAGGGAAGCAATGGCTCAGTGCTCGCGGCTGGGCACGTGGAAGCCCAGGTGGCTGCCCGGAGGCAGCTGGGCGAACAAGGCTCTGGCCATTTCGTCGATCCTGTCATAGGCTCCCAGCGCCCGGAAATACTCCACGTAGGACCAGAAGTCGCTGGAGGAGAAGGGCCAGTACGGCATGGCTACAGATTCCCGATAAAGATCTCAAATAATAAAGAAAAATGTCAATTAATGTAATATGAAGCATTTTTGTTGAAAGCTTGGGCCAATGAGGTTTGGGGTTCCCTGCTGCTGGGCACGGCATGAAAGAGGGAGCCACTAGCTCCTGAAAGATATTTTAGCTCCCTTAAAGATATTTTCCCCATTGCTCCTCCACTACATTTCCTCTGCCACATAAAACTATAAAAGCCAAATATAAAATGGAAACAAAAATTCTGAAAATACCAGGAGCTGATCAGCCTTCGGCCTAAACCCAGGCAAACACAGAATCGTGTACAATGTAAACAGTTGCTGCAACCACATAGATAGAAATGTCTTTCCATGCAGCAAAGCTAAACCCCGTATTTTGACTTTATTTAAAGCCCTTTTAAGTAAAAGGGAGCCATTTCATTCACTAGACTCAGCTTCATACCAGCGTCTTTAGTGGGAATTAAGAACCTTCAACAATCCTACAATCAGACCTTAATTTCATAATTGTTGGTGTGTACAGGCACAGATGGCTTATAACAAACAGAACAAACCAGCCAAATGCTGTCTGTGGTGGAGAACACACTGATGGTACCACTGAACTTACATTCACTTTGCAGTCTGCTGCTTGGCCAACAAAAGAAAACCGTAATTGTTGATAATGAGAACAACAGGACGTTGCACAAACAGTTTTGCTTTTAGATGCCACAGGTTCACTTCAGAGGTTGCCAAAGAAATATTTGAGGTACACAAATAAAATTTAAGTGCGCTTAAACCTTAAACTTGTGAAAACAGATGATACATTCATAAGATGTTAGAGCCATAAGGAAAGATACAGCATGGGGAAAAATATTTTTAATTAGAAGTAATCACATCAGCTCTTACTCTGTATATATATTTCTGTTCTCCATATCTGTTATAAAATTCCCCTTGCATATCTGTGCCTGTGCACTCCAGATGCTGCTGCCTGTCCTGCGGGTTAGATTTACACCAGCAATAGCAGTACCTTGTTATAACAGACATTTCTATGCAACCTCCTTTGTCAAAATGAATTTATCTTATCAGTAAGTCGGTGTAAATATCATTAAGATGCTGAGTTGGTTTTTTTTTTTTCTTTTTTGGTTTGCTTTATAAATCAAAGGCAAACACCAGTCCAATGGGCTAATCACCCAAAGTGTCACACACCACAGGGTGGCTGTGCTAAGGGGTTTGTTCCAATATTTCTTTAATTGGAGTTGTGGCAATTTGTAAATTTTAATCTTTTTGCTGTGGAACTGAGTATTTCTTGCCAATAAGTAGACAGACATCTAGTATTACTTATCGGGACTGCCAGAATTCTCAGATGTCTCTCATATATTTATAAGTCTGGTGCTTTCCAGTTACGTTTTTATAAAGCAGATCATTCATGACTTGACCTTAACCCTGTGGAGGATTCACCTTTAAGGAGCTGTCTTGTTACAGAGGTTTTTTTCATTTTAAGATTGCAAATACATTAGCTTAAATTTTCATTAAACCTTAAAACTTCCCCTTCTTTCTCCACCAGAACTAGATGAAAGCGCTTCTGAAAGCCTGAATCCCAACCCACTGGGTTTACTGTGTTCCTGCCAAAACTGATGCTAGGGATCAGGTCTGGGAGTTACAATTGACTCTCTGAATTGTTAACGATACATAGGAAAGAAAAAGATATAATTACCATCTCCTTCCTGAATTGACCGGGTATCTGTAAATAAACAGGAAACTCATCAATACCAGTTCTCACACTGAAGGACTTTCTGTTAATAAAAAAAAAAGTTTGCTGGGTAGCCAGAAGCTGACAAGCTCTTTGAGACACACACAGGGCCCTCCTTACAGCCAAATGTTTTTCTTTCTCAAACAGATGAGTAAAGAATTGCCCGTTTGTGGTCACTGAGTGCTACAAACCAAATACACCAGGAAGCAGTTACAATTAATACACAAGCAATAGCTGATACTAAATAGAAGAGACTTGTTCGGTAACAAAATATTTCGGACTGCTTGAAAAATAAAGAAGAATAAATATATCAGTAATCTTACCTGTTAGCATGTTCATCAGCATACAGAAGAAAAGGAAGCCAATAAATTTCATTTTTCCTGCAAGCTACTGTTTCTGAAAAATTAATCTGTACAACTGGGGATTATTAGAAGATATTAAGAATTATGCAAAGTATGTTATTTCTTCTTGTATTAGAAGATTCTGTTCAAAAATAGATTTAATTATTAATCTAGGCATAATAAGATTCAATTATATTTCCTTATATTTTCAGAGCTCCATCAGAGTATTAAAAAAATACAGTACTGAAGTTTTAAATGATAATTTATTTTAGGCGGCATAAATCCAAAAGGCTTCTCTAAACTGACATGAAATTGTCTTCAGAAATGTTTTATTTTGTGGTTAATTTAATTTCACTTTAGAAATTACCTCTCTTCCTCTTCCCTTTTCTTCTACTTGCAATAGTAAAGGTCTGCAGCTCCAAGTCAGCCACAAAATTCCAAAAGGACTTCTATTGCCGTAAAATATCAGCATTGTTTAAACAAGGGTGGGGGACAAAGGAGAGAAACGTCACTGAGTTAGCACACCAATCTGATTTTGTCATCTTCACATAGAGGAATTTTAACTGCTCACATTTGCATTGTATTTCAACACTGCCCATGGAAGAGACCTCAGAATCAGCTTCAGCAATAACACTTCTATGTTTTGAAAACAGAGGAAGAAAATCCAGAAGCAAATTCAGAGATTATTGTTACTTTTGCTACCCACCTTATTTCCTTTCTTTCCCCCTCTTCAGAAAAGTAGATTTTAGAAACATTATTTGAGCAAATTGCTGAGAGGATATTGAGTTCCCTCTCCAGCTGAGAGGCAAAAACTTCAAATGCTTGACACTGATTTGTGCTCTTACTTGGGATCCTTAAAATGCACATGTGCATCAGGTGCCAACTGGAATCAATTAGCTTGCATAAAACAAAAAAACAGGTCCCTGATGACATCTGCCACAGTGATGACGAGAGTACCGCAACCTTCAAACAGGGTCGATAAGGCGCACTGAAATGCATTTTCATATCACGTTGATTTCCAGTAAAGATTTCTCTCCCAGTGCCAAACAGGTGCTTTGGGCTCCATCATGCTGAGGTTGCCGAACAGATCGAGCACTTCCAAAGTCTGGAAGGGAGAAGCAGTTTGGAGAATATTCGGTCAACACACACATCTTGGTTTTCTTTTAGCACAAAACTCTTGATGGCAGCAGGTCAGCAGGTGTAGGCAGGGACTAAGGCGCAGCAGGAAGAGCTCTGTCGTCCCATGGCAATGTGCAGATTTCTACATTTCTAGGAAACGCGGCCAGCGCGAGGTTGCATTGTCAAACCTGGCAGCTGTTTCTAGAAGGCTCCGCTATGGAAAGGAGCTGCTGAAGTGCCATTGCAGAGCTCACTGCTCACGTTCACGCAGCGATGATCTGATCGTACAGTCAGCGCAAGCTCCCCTGCTCCCTGTCAGCTGGAAACTTTCAGTTGCCTTTACTTGAAATCTGCAAAATCATTTACCCATCACAACTCTAGAGAACTCTTACCATTGCATTTCCCTACTGCATTTGTGGGATCTGACGTTGGTGCCTTTGCTCTACCACATCCACTTGTCTGCCACACGAGCTTCACACAGTGGAAGCCTCCCTACTCACACAAAGGCTTGGAGTGGGGCAGCCCAAGCGAGTGGCCTTGCAGGAGGCCCCAGCTTTGCTGGAGTTTCTTCCTAGCTACGCACAGAGCTAGACAGACCTGCCAAGAATTAATTAAGGATGTTCTGAGCAAGGGAAAAAAAGAGTGCTTTGTAGCACACCAAGCTGTGCCAACTCATGCGGAGGCTGAGAAGAAAAATATTATGAAAGCAGAACCTATTCCATCCTTGAAAAGCTTTCATCCTCCTGTTTAATATTTCTGAGGCTTGCAGGATGGGTTCCTACATCCCTCACATACAGGCAGCAGCTCTGCCCCACTTGCCTGGGTTGCGGCAGCTGCTGGTGAGAGGAGGTACGGCCCCTGCTTGGGGGAGTCCTCTGGGGCAGCCGCGTGCTCAGGTCCATGCACCAGCACAGTTAGTTTGAATACAATTTATAAACTTGGCTTTGCAATGAGAAGCACTTACATATGCTAACACACACACACACAAAATGAATTGGTTGTAATTAAGAAGCATACAACTACTTCTGTACTCGTCCATTGGCACCTTTGTATTCTGGCAGATGATAAGGGAGGTGTAGTTCCAAGCCGGAGGTGAGATAACATGCTTTGGGGGATGACAAAGGAAAACAGCAATGTTCCTGACACACCTACATCCTGCAGCTCTCCTCTGGAGGATTTAATGAGGTGCTGTGGGAGGATGACAAAGTCACAGAGGTTTTCAGGTTCAGCATCGCTCAGGTTGCAGCAGGGTCTGCTATGACACTTGTTGATCAGAAGAGGATTCCCCTAACCAGGCTCACACTGACATGCACTGAGACGGGGCACAGTGCCTCACCTCCACCTTCTCTACAGTTTCTTATTCTGTCTTTTGAAGCTTAGAGTTACCCACTTCCAGAGCTAAGAAAATCACAGACCTGATGTAGTGTGACAGTTTTTTTACACAATTACAGGCTTTCAATTTAACTTTTATTAAAGTTTTTCATTTGTTAAAGCACAAACTGGAGATGGAAATAAATTCTCCGGGTTTCCATGCTAAAGGAAGCCTAGGAAATTATGAAGAGGATCAGAATTAGCATTTAAAACAGTTGTATCAGTTGTATCAGGGGATACAGACAAGCGATACAGTTGTTTTAAATGTTACTTCTTTGTATGGAGACTTCTGCTGTACATGACTGCTTCTCAGGGAGCAGTCATGCTCCTTGACTTCTTCAGGGGGCAAGTTCTCAAGAAGGTTTTCAGGTAAGGCCTTTGACTCATGCAAGCTTTGTTACATTATAGAGGGGGCTGACGTTAGGGAGTGCATCCCACCAACCAGCCCTAAGAGGATCCAATCAATAAGTACTATCTGTAGATGGCTCTCAAAGCCAGAAAATCCCACGTGCATCAGTCAGCTCTGTCAGAGACAGAAATCAATAGGAGCACTGAGGACATCCCCTTCGGAATAGGGGAATGCAGTATGGGCCGAGCAGTTGTTTGTGCGACTTGCTCCCTGGTGGGGAACAGTCCTGCAAGTGCCAGAACCCTGCCTCCCGGTCACCTCACTTCTAAGGGGCTGCGTTACTGAGCCAGCTTCTGTGGAGCAAATCAGCTCTACTTGTTAAGATTAACTAGGAAAAAAAATGAATACGACAAAGTGACTGTTTCCACCATAGCTATATTAGATTGGTGTTACACAAAAATCTGTGTAGTCCTGCAGGCATTGAAAGGAATTGTACATTGCTTTAATGAACGGAATACTTTTTACTTAATAGGCAAAAGCACATGCATGCAGAGCTCTGTAAGAACTTATTTAAAAACCAAATGACACTTACAGTTGCATCTGAAGTGCTTTGTCCCTGGTTTGAGCAGACAAAAATGTTCTCTGTAAGGCTGCAACACTTTTGCACATCAGAAACAACCAACAGCTGTGACTTACAGAACATCTCTGGAAAACAAGCGCTTGATTATTTTCCCCAGCAACTTGGTCCAAATAGCACAGGTCAAAAGGAGATTCATGTGACTGAAATATGCTTTCCTTAGATCTGAACTGGCCTCAGCTTTCAGGCATTCCTAGATTCATTTTCTTTCCTTTTTCCAAATACAGAGGATCCAAGTTTTCTGACAGTGTTGGGTTGCCCAAGATGGCAAAGCCAAGGGCAGATGAGGAAGAATCAAGAGAGGAACTTGCAGTACCAAACAAGTGAACAACAAAATGGCCAACTAAAGTAAGCGCAAAATCAGGAACCCAGGGAAATATCTCCTGCTTCACTTTAAAGGCCCAGGGCAGCTGAACATTTCAACCCCCAGATTAGATAGTTATAGTAAACTGTTGTTTGCTGCTGAGCCACACGCAGAAAGACAAATCAAATAGGCAATAAAAAACAAAACTAGGAGGCACCATCATGCCATCATGCAAGTCCATGGTCACTCCCAGTTTGGATATTGCATGCATTTTTGGTTTCACCATGCCAGGGGACATTATAGTACGAGAAAAGATGTAAGGGAAGGGCTAGGGGGACTCAGAGTCACAACCGTGAAAGCAGAGCAGCTCTCTCCAGCCTGGCAAAGGGACAAAGAAATCTTGGTCTGTATCAAGAAACATCATGTTAGTAGCCTGGCAATGGCTTGATCAAAACAGAAGGCAGTGGGGTTGATACGGTTAACCCGTGATGTGCTATTAACTACAGAGCTCACGACCCCAGAGCTCCCCCAGGACCCGCAGATAACCCCGAGCTCCAACCCTGGGAACCAAACCCAAGCCCCAGCCCTGAGCCTCGGACCCTCGACTCCAGGCCTTTGATCCTGGACCCTTGACCCTGGAGCCCCACCCCAGAGCTGACCCTGGAGCCCCCACCCCAGAGCTGACCCTGAGCCCTGACCCCGAAGCTGACCTTTAGCCCCCAACCTGGAGCTGACCCCGATCCCCCAACCCTGAGCCCTGAACCTGGACCCTTGACCCTGGAGCCCCAACCCCAGACCCTTGACCCCAGGCCCTTGACCCCAGACGCTCGACCCCGGAGCCCCCACCCCGGAGCTAACCCCGAGCCCCGGACCCGAGCCCCAGATCCCGGAGCTGACCCAGAGCCCCAACCCCACAGCTGACCCTGAGCCCCAAACCAGAGCTCACCCCAAGCCTCAACCCCGGAGCTAACCCTGACCCCGAACCCTGGAACAGATCCCAGAACCGGAGCTAACTCCCCGCCCCAACCCCAGACCCCTGAGCCCGGACCCTCAACCCCTGACCCTAGACCCCAAGCCCTAACCCCAAGCCCCAGCCCCAAGCCCCAGCCCCGAGCCCCCGTCCCAGACCCTCGACCCCGGACCCTTGACCCCAGACCTGGAGGACACCCTGAGCCCTGGACCCAGAGGTGATCCCAAGCCCCGGACTCGAGCCCTGGACCCCGGAGCTGACCCCAAGCCCAGGACCCTGGAGCTGACCCCGACCCCAGAGCTGACCCTGACGCCCGACCCCTGGAAGAGACCCCAGACCTGGAGCTAACCCCACACCCCAACCCCAGACCCTCAAGCCTGGACCCTCGACCCCTGACCCTCGACCCCGAGCCCAAACCACAAACCGCAGCCCCAAGCCCCAGCCCCGAGCCCTCAACCCCGGACCCTCTAGCCCAGACCCTCGACCCCAGACCTAGCCCTGGACCCTCGACTGCAGACCCTCGACGCCGGACCCTCAATCCCGGAGCCCCAGACCCTAGCCCCAGACCTGAGCCCCAGCCCCGGACCCTTGACCCTGGACCCCCAACCCCAAACCATAGCCCCGGACTCCTAGCCCCAGACCCAAACCCCAGACCCGAAACCTGGACCCAAAACACAAACTACAGAGCTGACCCCGAGCCTTGACTCTGAGCCCCAACCCTGAGCCCTGACCCTGGAGCGAGCCCCAACCATGGAGGTAACTGATCCTGAGCTCCGGACCTGGACCTGACCCCGAGCCCCAGACCCAGAACGGGACCCAGACCCGATCCCAAGTCCCGGACCTGGACCTGACCCCGAGCCCTGGACCCGGACCCAGACCCGAGCCCCAGATCTGACTCCGAGTCCTGGACCCGGACATGACCCTGAGCCCCAGACCCGGACCTGGAACGGGACCCAGATCCAGACCTGAACCCAAGCCAACCTGAGCCACAGACCTGGACCTGGACCCGACCCCAAGCTCCGGACCCGGACCCAATCCCAAGCCCTGGTCCAGTACCTGGGCCCGAGTCCCAAATCCTTGACACTGGACCCTTGACCCTGGAGCCCCTACCCCAGAGCTAACCCCGAGCCCCGGACCTGAGCCCCAGACCTGGAACCGGACCCAGACTGGAGCCTGAGTCCGAGCCCCAGACCTGGACGCGACCCCAGGCCCAGGACCCACACCCAGGCCCAAGCCCGAGCCCTGGACCTGTATCCAACCCTGAGATCCGGACCAGGACCCGACCCCAAGCCCCAGACCTGGACCCAGACCAGACCCCAAGCGCCGGACCCGGACCCTGCCTGAGCCCTGGACCCAGATGTGACCCCGAGTCCCAATCCTGAGTCCCAACCTGAGCCCCAGCCCCGAGCCCCAGTCCCAGGCCATCGATCCCGAGTCCCCAACCCTGGAGGTGACCCTGAGCCCCCAACCCCCAGAACGGACACCGGACCTGGAGCCCTGACCCCGAGCCCCAACCCCAAGCCCCGAACCTGAGCCCAAACCCTGAGCCCCAGCCCTGAGCCCCAGCCCCGGACCCTCGACCGTGGACCCTCGACTGCAGACCCTCAACCCTGGAGACCCCACCCTGGAGCTGACCCCAAGCCCCCGACACCCGGAATGGACCCTAGACCTGGAGCTAACCCCGATCCCCAACCCTAAGCCCAAACCCCGAGCCCCAGCCCCAGACCCTTGACCCCAGACCCTCGAGCCCGTGCCCCAGACCACGTTAGGGTCTGGTTTAGAGTCCGGATCCAGGTAACCATCCCTGCCCGGGTTAGGATCAGGGTATGGGTTAGGTTTAGAGTCAGGGTTAGGGGAGGTTAAGGTTAAGGGTCAGAGATAGGGTCATGTTTAGGGTTAGGGTTGTGATGCAGGTCTGGGTTAGGGTCCATTTCAAGGTCCGGGTCTGGGTAAGAGTCCCAGTTAGGTTTCTTTACATAGGTAGAAATAATCTAGGAGTGTAACAGATTACTCACCAAAAAAATCAACTCAATGTAATAACATGACTCACAGGAGAAATCACACACTTGAGTAGGCTATCTGAAAAACAAAAGGCTATGCAGCTTGGTCAAAAAAAAACAACAAAAAAACAACCCTATGCAACTGGGTCCAAAAAGAAAAAAAAACCAACCCAACCAAGATCTGAAAAGGGTGCAAATACTCTCAAAGGGAGCATGGAAAAAGGGAGTGGTATTTAAAAGACCTGCAGGACCTCAATAGTTACCTGAGTCAGAGCACGCAGGTCCTTGGGGAGGGGAGGAGAGGCAGGTAATGCAGGGACTAGGAATGCTATGTATGCTATGTAGAGGAGAAAATGAGTGTTGTGGGCCTCAAGTGTGCGCAAAGAGTGTTAAGGAGGGCTCCTGAGAGGATGGGGGAACAAAGGGAAAGCTGCTTACCTCTGAGAAGTCATCCTCGACCTTTGTGCCACAAACATTTGTCTCGCACGCTCAGCACGAGTTAGGGATCCCTGTATGTTGAAGGCTTCTTACCTTTGAGAAGTCCCCCCCAGGCTTTCTTCCAGCAGATGATGGTTCTCCCGGGGACTTGCTGCCCCGCACGAAGAGATCCCAGCTGGAGCGCTCACGGCCTGTGACACCACGTGCATGCAGCCGTTCTCAGGAAGACAAACTTGAGAGAGTCCAGCGCAGAGCCACAAGGATGATGAAGGGAGTGGAGCATCTCCCTTACGAGGAAAGGCTGAGGGAGCTGGGTCTCTTTAGCTTGGAGAAGAGGAGACTGAGGGGTGACCTTATAAATGTTTATAAATGTGTAAAGGGTGGGTGTCAGGAGGACAGAGCCAGGCTCTTCTCAGTGACATCCAATGATAGGACAAGGGGCAATGGGTACAAGCTGGAACTCACAGGAGGTTCCACTTAAATGTGAGATGAAACTTTTTCATGGTGAGGGTGACAGAGCACTGGAACAGGCTGCCCGGGGGGCTGTGGAGTGTCCTTCTCTGGAGACATTCAAAACCCACCTGGACGCATTCCGTGTGACCTGATCTAGGTGTTCCTGCTCCGGCAGGGGGATTGGACTAGATGATCTTTCGAGGTCCCTTCCAATCCCTAACTTCTGTGATTCTGTGAAGCAGCTTTACAGCCTGAACTGCAAACAGCAAACGTTTCTCCGGGGCAGGTTTTCCATCATCATCTCCCTCCACAGGAAAGGGAGAAGTCGCTCCTGTCAGCTGCTCCGCCTCTCCCAACATCTCCCCCACCCAAACCCCCTATCTTCTCCTGCTGATTTTGCTCTTCTCGGGTCACTGCCCACCTCCACCTTGCAGAGCAGCTCCTCACCAAGTTCTCCTTCCACGTCTTGTCCCCGGCTGCTCCCACAGAGTTTTTAATGGCAACATTAGCTGTCGTTCAGATCTCCTTCCCACTCGGTACCCGCTCTGCAGCTGTCCCTGTCGTGGGAATGGTAGACACCCCTGCAGGACATCCGTATCCAACAGGATGAAGGATCCATTTACCCGGAAGTTTTTGACAAGAGATTACAGAAAGAGTCGCACCTCCATGAAAACGCACCTCCCTTTCCAGAGATGTCACAGGCAACCTCTCTGTAACTTTTTCAAATTCAGCAAGGGTTTGCAGTGAGTATTATGAAAAATAACATTAGAAAAAGAAGATCAGTTGCCCAGACAAGTTCCCTAAGTCAGGAGAACTTGCCCAATCACACTGTTCACTAGAGTAACTTGTTAGTCTGTGTCCTTTCGAAAGCCAAACGAGGAGGTGCGCACTCTACCCTTTCCCATCTGTGTTCTTGTTCTGGCTTAACGTGGCAGGTGGCTAGAGCGAACGGCACCGCGGGACACTTGGGAAGAAAAAATAGTCAAAGCTCGTGGGTTAGGATAAAGATAGTTTAATAAGACAGAAAAGGCAGGGAAGTAATAATAACGCTGCTGGTGATGATGATGGAATGTTCCAATGCAAGCGATTCGCAATGCAATTGCTCACCACCTGCTGATGATGCCCAGCCCATCCCCAAGCAGCAGTCCTCCCCATCCTGTTCCCCCCCCCCAGCCACCCCGTATGAATTGCTCAGCATGATGCCATATGGGATGGTGAGGAACATCCCTTCGGTCAGTTTGGGTCAGTGGTCCTGGCTCTGTCCCCCTCCCAGTTTCTTGTGCACTCCCAGCCCCCTTGCTGGCAGGGCAGTGTAAGAAACCAAAAAGTCCCTGACTTGGCACAAGCACTGCCCGGCAGCCTTCCTTTGGCAGCACTGTACGTACACCCAGTCTCCTTGTTCCGGGAAGCGACGCCGTTCTGGCTTTGTATGGGCCAAGAAGGCTTCTTCCACCTGGGAATGAAATTGGCCGACAGTGGTCAGCGAAGTCACTGAAATGCTACGGTTGAGATTCACACCTGCTGCTGGCCCAGGAGGTGGTGCACATCGTGTGGGGCGGCCAGCCCGCACCTCACAGCGCTCACGCCCGGCTGTCTGAGGGCTGTGGTGCACCTCCTAATGAAGGGATGGCGACCACCGAACCCTGCTCCTTCCTCCCCCTCAGTGTGATTTAGCTGACGTCTCTGTTGGAATGCCACCCCGTCTCTCCACTTTTCCTGAACTCTGCAGAGACCAGAAGCAACGGAAACGCTCGCCGCGCCCCGACCCGCAGCCCCACAGCGGCACCGCGCCTCAGCGCCGCATCCCGGCCCGAGCCGAGCCCGGCGCGCCTCCGGATGCGGGCGCCGCCATCTTGCCGCGGGCAGGGCCGCTGCTGCGCCTGCCCACGGCGCCGCTGCTCCCAGGCGCGGCCCCTCCGCCTGCGGTACCGCCTTTGGCCGGCAGGTGGCGGCAGAGGGCCGACGGGAGCCGGGCGGCGCTGCGGGGCTGCACAGCGCCTGCCAGCCGCGGCGAGGAGCGCCGGAGCGGTTTGGGTCAGTTGCGGGTTTTTTTTGCCTTTTTTTTTTTTTTTAAGAGCTCAGTGATGCGGGTGGAGCTATCGGTTGCGCAGATTGCAGGTGCCTCGCAGACATCGCTCTGATTTTTTGGGTGTTTTCACATTCTTCTAGGCACAGTCTGGAAGATAATTGCTAGTCAGAGCTGCAATTACGAAAACGGTCAGCCAAACCATTTTGTATTACGAGCAAGGAATTGATTTCAAGAATAAAGAAGAGTGCTCTAATCCTTAGAACAGCCTGTCAGAAGAGCCAATGTCCCCTAAAAATGTGAGAACAGGAGCTGTGTAAGAGGCAACATGGGGCAGCCAAGCTCAGTTCCACTGCGACCACATACTGGTGTGGGCGCTTTTTGGTCCTGCCAGGCTGCCTGGTTTGAAACAAAGCTTTGACATCTCCCTGTTTTACAGGAAGGGGTATGAGGAAAACACACTTTTCTGCTTTGCAGGTGTTGCACTAATTCCAGATGTTAGCATTTGATTCCTGCAACTTCCACCTATTTCTTCTGTGGACCCACTCTTAGGTTTTCCTAGAGAAGAACTGGAAAGATGAGATGGTTCAGGAAACAGGCTGGGACTCCTGTCCCGGAGCAGGACAACCCTGCCGTAAGACTATAGGCAGCTGGGGGAATCAAAAGTTAAAAATATATATGCTTTTTTTTTTTTTTTTGTAAAAACCTTTGTTAATTCCCCCCCTCACTTCCCTTATTTTTACTTTGTAATACTGCAGCTCTCTTCAGGAGGGCCCCCTTGGAAACTGAATTCATCAGCAAGTTGTGAAAAACTCCTAAGCCATTCCGTTCAAATATAAATAATGTTTTTGAATATTTTCTTTCTGAGCAAAATAAAGAACAGCAATTTAGAAGCCGGTTTGCTGCCGTAAAAAGAGACAACAACATTAAGAGGCAGCTTCTGCAGCTCCCGAGATTTGAGAGGGGCCATAAGCAAAGGGGTAGCACTCAGGGGCTGCCATTAAGCACAGGTACAAAGCTTTGGGTTCTTTGGCCAAAAGTTCTGCCTTTCCAACCACAAGTGCCCATACTGTTGGACAGTCACACATTCTGCCGTTCAACTGCTGCTGCAATTAGACTTCCAGAAATTAAAGTAGCCTCATCGAGCCAGAGCTATGATATCCGTGCGCCCCCGTAGCCATTGCTCACCAGAAACTAGCTACCAGTGCAGAAAGCAGGGTGCAGCTGTGATGTCCTGCGCCAGGCAGGGGTGTTCAGCCTAAGACCATCGTGGTTTGTATCTTGAGAAGCCCTTTGAGCCGACAAACCACAGAAGATGTGGGGTGCATCAGCGCACGGGATTAAAAAAGAATGAGGTACCTTCAGCAAACTGATGACGCTTTCTTTTCTCCCATTTAATCTTTTCCTTCTGTTCCAAGTCCCAAGTGATCACACGGGTGACAAAAGGAGTGCGATGCCCTTGCTTTATGTGAACCTAATAAGACAAGAAGAGGTGGCAGCGGGTGGTCGCTTATGCAAAGGCAAGGGAGACAAAAGCGTTCTTCCCCCAAGTGAGATCCTTTACTTTTGGGGGAAATCCACACCTAAGATTAAAAGTCTACTGACGTATCCAGCAACCTCAGCATACGAGGCTGATGAGCCCGTTGGCTGAAGGGGTCTGCTCGCCGTTGCTTGTGACACGCTGTTGAGCAGCTGCCCCGGGTGCAACAAAAGGCCCCAGAAAAACAGAAGGTGGCAGCGAATTCCCTGTCCCTGGCTTTGGTGACCCACACTAAGAGGGAAGCACCGCGCTTAGCAATGCTGGCCACCAGAATTAACCGTCTGAGCCTATCACAGGGTCTGTTCTTAAGGAACTTTGTTCAGTTCCCACTGATGGAAGTCATTTTGTTAGTACTCTTCCAAACAGGCAACTTGTCGGAGGTTTGGCAGACAACTGCGGCAGGATGAAGGGACCTCTCGGTCCCTCTCCGTGCCAGCCCGGACAAAGGAAGGGAACGAGCCACTAGAAGCTGCACGTCTTCCCAGAACCTGTCCCAGGCTGCTGGCCCTGCCCCAGACATTTCAACAAATTCTCCCATGAAATAGTGCTCACAACAGAAGCCTTTTGGTAGGCCTGAACTTCCTTTTGCAGCCTTCTCACAACCCCATGCACAACAGGATTACGTGCTTTCTCTCTCTCCAAAACCTAACAACCCTAACCCTAATTATGACCCTACCAAAACACGTACGTCGCCAAATTCTCCCAGGAAATAGTGCTCACAATGGAAGCCTTTGGGTAGACCTGAACTCCCTTTGGGAGCCTTTACACAACCCCACTCACAACAGGACTCTGTGCTTTCTCTCCATCCAAACCCCAACCCTAACCTTAAGGCAGTTTGGACCAAGTGAACTGGCGATTCATACTGCATCCCATACACATCTGCATGGCTGATCTGCTCTGGAAAGAGGCCACCTAAAACCTTTCTGCATGACCTCAGTTGCCTCCTCCTGCCTTGACAGGCTTGCCTTAAGTCAACACGCTGATGGTTCTGTTCATGGAAAAGTGAGTAATAATGTCTGTTCCAAGTCTGCTGTTCTTTCATTTTCACTTGTGCTTCTGGTACTATCATCTGGTAGACATTATCTATAGCAAATTAAGAATTTATTTACTTCAGGAAAATCTTGACTGGAGGCTCAGTGAGGGTGGCTGAATAGGGGCTTTTTCATTAAACTTTTTCATTTTGCTTAAAGATTGAAAAATGTATGAAACAACTTCTCTGGGGAATGAGAAATTTCTAACTCTTTAATAAGCACTATTTATCAAAGACATATAATGTGAACTGTCTGCCAGATGTAGAGTACGTTCTTGTATACGAGCTGCCTGAAGGCTTGCATCTGCCTTTTTTCTTGTGTTGTGTCTGCTATACATTTACCTCTTTCCGACAACCGGCAGATCTTAGGGAAACTGCTCACATACATACACACTGCCAAAGCCACCATCTTCCCGTGCCATCTTTATTCCCCTCCACAATCAGGACACAGTCTTACCCCATGGGGTAAGACACAGACCCACCACACACTCATGGAGGCAAACAGTGGCCCTGTGTGGGAGGACCAACAGGCCTGGTCAGCCCAAGTCCAAGTGTTTCAACACACTGCATGACGTGACCCCTGCAACACCAGCTGGTATACAATACAGCAACGAGGACATCAATGTTAGCAAATGGAAAGGCACCATGTAGGAGAAGACCATGATTCAAAATCACAAAAATAAGCACACTGGGTTGAATTGAAGCAAGTTGTAAATTTAGCTTTCTTTGAAATTTTCAATTCTACCTTCTTTACATATCTTTATAGCAGGTGTATTTATGGAGCAGACTTAGATAGAGGAACGTAACTTTTTCTTATGTAGCCGTGGTAAATATTTGTATAGCTCAGCTATAATTAAATTGACCCATAAAAGCTTCGTTATATTTTGAGAGTTAGGGTCTCAGCATAATGGAAAGCACCTTCCATTGCTATTACTTTCTACTCAAATTACTTATCTAATCCTCCTCATTTATCATGTGCATCAGAATTGATCTGCAGCTTACAGGAGCTCTTAGTCATTTCTGTGTTTCTGGGGAGGTTTATTTCTGCCTCCTCTTCCTCACTTCTTCAGTTACTGCAGAAATAGAAAGATAAAGCTGCAGCACGCTGGCTCTGTACAGATCTCTAATACATAGTGAAAGAGACTACTAGGCAGATTCACTCTTAAAGATCAGTGTCTTTCTTGATATTCAAGTTAGAAAATGGAACAATTATTTTTGCATTAGCAAGTCATACTGACAGATTCCCTCTGCACCCTCTTACTGTCATGCCAAAATGAATCATCAGCATCTTTGTAAGATACTCAGGCTATCCCATATCAGTAATAAAATGTAAATGTATCCCAATTATTCATTTGCTGACTTTATGAATATTCAGTATTAAGCAGCAGTAACTGAACTCACTACAGTGGGTTACAAAGGACACAGGCTGCATAACCCTTGTTATTTCTGAGATGCCTTAAGGTTTATTCACATCCTGGAGTGCAAAAACTACCCTGCATCTCCATAAGACTCTCTGGAAACCCATTTGGCCTGAGATCCCTGGCAGTGCCAGAAGAGACACCCCACCTCTGCACAAGGGTAGCGGTGGAGGGCTGTAAAGTCTTGATAAGCTTATAATCACAAGGAAACATTTTTGTTCAAAGAGCTGGCTACTGCCCAGAGCAAATCTCAGGTGGACAAGTGAGTAACTAATCTCCTGACGAAAAATCTAATTACTAGCCTGAGATTAAAAAGTGAGAGCAAAATCTTTTGACAGAGCAAACCAGACATCTTCACAAAAGGGTTTATTACTATTATGGAAACCTGTACCCAAACCCAAAGCTGCACAGGAAAAGATGCGGGACGAGAGGAATCGTCCTGGTCTACTTAGAGGATTAGGATCAACTCCTAGAAGCCTCTGAACAAGAAGGGAAATGAGACAAGAATTCATGTATAGCTCTTGCATTGTTTAAAATAGAGGGATTGATTTAGGTATGTTCTGTTCAGACTGTGGACCACTTGCTTCAAAATGATGAATTCTTGAACACGTCATCTGAAAATAGGTCAATGGCTTAAGGGGAAAGGGGGCCAACTGATAGGCTGTTTGAAAACAAAGACTGCTTGCACATTGGCTAGTCCCTGGGAAGCTGAAAAGCACAGGATCTTATGACTGTATCAAAGCTTAGTCGTTTGCCACCGAGTCAGTGGTTACAGAGGACGGAAAGATGAAAAACCAGTAAAAGGTTTTCGAAGATGAAAAACTGTATAGATCATTTATGATTATTTGTTTGACTTTATCAGTCCTACAGATACGCAAAAAACAATGCCTTCCAAATACGTAAGTTGTCATCCTGCAAAATTGATGCTGATTTGGAAGGGTTGTTCTTGGTTTTCTATTTTCTGGTTAACTGGAGAAAGTGTCACTGTAAGTTGGCATGTTCCCATGAGGATGCCCGAGAGTCTTTGAAAGCACGGAGCATCAGGCAGCGGATGCATGGTTTGACTGCATTAGCTTTTACAGAAGTCTGGTAACTTGAGACATACCAAGAAACACTTCAAAGAAAATATTTATTTTTAACTCAATTAAATCAGTGAAAGAAAGACAGTTTCTCTCTCACCATCCACATATTCAAAGCATATGTAGTTCATTTTCCTTTTCTTCTGGAAAAATGATTCACTTCTTCTACAAAAATGATTGCTTCTAGCCTACCTAATTTAGAATGACCCTAACTAAAGATTCCCTAGTATGCTTTTGTGGCAATCTGATTCCAGCAAGGTTATATAATCTATATAAACCATGTTCCTATCATGTCTCTTCCACTGAGTAGACCTTTATCAGCATTTTACATAGAGGATGGCAACTATTAAATAATTAACTATACTGAGGAAAATATCACTACAGAATAGTTAGCAATCAAAAGTGCAAATGGTTTCAAGGTGAGTGAGGTTCACAAACGGGCTAAAAAGTTCATGGAAGGCAGACTCATTAAGTAGCTATTAAACAAAATGCTCTAGGTGCAACCTTGAGTACAAAAAATCCCTAGCAGCTCTCTGCTGCGAGCTAGGAGGCTATGCCATGGGAAGGATCACGCCATGTTCCTTGCTTCTTACACTCTTTCCCTAAATACATGTGATTGATATTCTGAGTCTGAAAATGGTCAATCTGATGCTACACGGTAGTTCTTATGAATTAAACTGAACTGTACGGCCATGTCCCTGCAATATGCTTTGTAGTTTGACTTCCTAGAGTTCACACAGAGATCAATGACAGCTTTGCATTTCATGGAAGCTGGAAAATCTGATCTAGACATTTAGACACTTAACTGACATTGCCCTGTTATGTAAATTTGCCTCTTAAATTACAAGTGAATCATCCTACCTAAATATAGCAATGTAAAAGCAGGCACTTAGATTATCTAGGTAGTTCTTTCATTTTTTGTTATTGTCAAGGAAAGACGATTCATCCTACCAAAACAAGAACCTGATGTCCTTCCTTGTTCACAATATTGGAGTTCCCTTGGAAAACACATTTTCATGTAAATTCCTGTAGACAAATGCGTGTATATATGTGCATATATGTACTTATACGTTTTAGGTATAAAATCTGTTTTACCCTTCAGATTTAACTAAGGACACAGTAAAAGGCAGGGTTAAATCTGTGAAAGTCAGCTACTCGGTTGGATAGCTTGATAAATTCACATTCAGGAGGATTCTCATTTCTAGCCATTCCATCTGTGGTATCTTTCTCTTTTTAAATGATTATGAAGACTGAAAGTCTCTGTTCTCTGAGGATATGCTCTGTTTTTTATGTAGCTGGGATGTTTGTCATGAGCAAGCTAAGAAGTCAAAGGTTTTAGATTTTACTGAAAATATTTTACGGTCCTATAAGCTTTCCCTGTAATTTATGTGCAAGTGGCTACAAATACCCAGCTGAGGATGGTGTCTGGGAATACGCTGAAATGTTATTTCTGGGATATTGCATCAGTGACTTAAGTCTTAACCTAAGGGAAATGGGATGAAGAAAGAGCATGATAAAAGCTATCACTATAATCATTTTTGAGACTATACTCCTACTGAAGATAAATATTTCCTCTATTTCTTGTCATTGCAATCAAGTTGTGTTTACTCCCTAACATATTTTTGCACAACACCAAGTAACAGTGTAAAAAGCATAATTCAAGTGAAAAATTCCCTAATTATTGTTCCGTCCCAGTAATAAATATGTATGGCTGGCTTCTGTGCACAAAGGCAAACAGACATCCTGGGAAAAGGATGTGATGCAGAAGTCAGACGTATTTATTACTGAGCTGTGCAACACGACAAAGGCGTGTGCTAGCATAGGCTGTTATGTTGACTAGTGGAGATTCATTACACAGCAATCTGTGAAGAGAAGGGCCACCTGGCTGACCCTTGCAATACACATTGCAAGGACAACAGAAGGAGGTCTAAGTGTGAGTCTCACTGAGTGTCAAAGTACTTTGGAATTAACAACGAAGAAACCTTGCCCAGTGCACATTAGTCAGCCCCAAAAGAATAAAGAGAAGTACTCATGTGCTTAAGGTTAAATCGAGTATGTTCTTAGTCCCTTTGCTGGTTAGAAGAGGCTTTTTTAGAGAAGCATCTAACCTTTATTAGAGCCTCTTTGTCATAAAAATAATAATAATAATAAAAAAATACTGGCTGCTATCCACGCTTTCCATTTTTTCCAAATTCTTTGAGAGTTGAGACCACTGCTGTAGCTAGCCTTATCCTGACTGAACTGCAAGGATCTACCAGCCACTCTTACTACTTAAACTGATACTTACCTTGACAAAAGTATATAGTGCTTCAAAGCAGTATCTACTTTTTAATCACTTTTGTCATCTTCTATACACTGGCTTAGGGGAATAGTGTAACTATCCCTTACTAAGACACACACAGGGAAACTAACAGATTATAAATGAAAGGAGGAAAGTCCTTGCAATGCCATATAACACAAGTCACCCTTAAGTTTGAAGTTCCAAAATTTCTGGGGTCAAAGACCGCTACCAAATCTCAATGCTTCCCACAGAGAACTGTAGACAAGTATCACCACATTTGAAACTGGAAATGCTGTAAATGTGATATGATTCTACATATCGGCTGTAGAGCACATACTGTGGACCCTGAGTTTTGGAAGTCCCATCACAGAAAATTAAACAGAATCTTTTTTTTTAGACAGGCTAGGAAGATTGTGCAGCACACTGAACTAAATGCAGCTTTGTCTGTGCCTCAAGGCATCCAGGCAAGATTTTCTTCAGGTATTACAGCAAGTTTCAGAAAAATCCATCATCACAATCATCACAAACAGTTCTAATTATTTCCAGCCAAATGCCTGTAACCTTAGCAAAAAACAATTACTGAGCAGGCTATTGATCTAGTCAGTAAACACACTTATGTCATCAGTAAGTTAGAACCCTCCTGGGTATAAAACCAAAATCTTAAGGACTACTACTTATCTGACAGGTGATTTTAATTAGGATTTATTGATTAAGTTTTTTTTTTAAAAACAAATAGACTTTCTTGATAAAAGGCCTAGCACAGGATTTCTTCAAAGTTAAATAATGTCTGACTTGCTATATAAAAACCTTGGACCCACATCCTAATTACTTCACTAAGGAAGTTTGTTGTTTCAACACAACAATGCATGCACTATTTATTATAAATATCATGAATGTTTAATGCAGAGTGAGAACAGCTCAGCTAATGAAAACACAGGGAGGTGATTCTCAATGCCTGATATTAGCCATTTAATCGTGTTTACTGCAGTGAAATTAGGAAAAAGAAAGAAAAAAGCACAAAACCCTCTTAAATGCTAATTCTTCTAACTAGTTAGATTTAAGATTAACTGTAACATCTCTTTGGAGCCCGCTACAGCTAGCACCTACCTCCAGTGGGGTTTCAGTACAAGCTTAAGTGCTCTCTAGAAAGAATCCCCAAGTTACAAGGAGGTCAAGGTCCCAGGGCATACAGGTTGCTTTTATCTCACTTAAGCTCTGGGCTGAAGTCAGTTTGGGATTGATTCTCAATGCCCAGGGTCAAAATCATTTTGAGCTAACTCGTTTTAGTCTTCATGCTTCTGTGGATAAAAAAGAAGCACTTTGGGTACTGCAGATAGCAATGAGAATGGTATGTAGACGAGAAGCCCCACCAAAACAAACCCCAGACTATTTACATTATTTTCCATAAAATGATTGTTCAGATCAACAGTTTCAATTCAAAGCAAACTAAATGCAGCCATATTTATTCTACTGGAAGTTGTAATCACACAAAGTTATGCAGCCAAGAATCTGACCCTACTTCATTAGCAGTCTAGGCAATCTTCCATACAATATGTAAAAGCCACAGTGTCCCCTGCTCCTCTTAGCAACGTATAACCTGACAAACATACAGATCTCTCAATCTAAGTAACATATTCTTTATCTATTGGTACTAACCTCTAGATAAGAGCCACAGAATCACAGAATTGTAGGGGTTGGAAGGGACCTCCAGAGATCATCGGGTCCAACCCCCCTGCCAAAGCAGGTTCCCTAGAGCAGGCTGCCCAGGCAGGCGTCCAGACGGGCCTTGAATATCTCCAGAGAAGGAGACTCCACAACCTCCCTGGGCAGCCTGTTCCTCATAGGGAAATGCTCCAGGCCCCGTATCATCTTTGTGGCCCTCCGCTGGACTCTTTGCAGGAGATCCTTGTCTTTTTTGTACTGGGGAGCCCAGAACTGGACACAGTGCTCCAGGTGAGGCCTGACCAGGGCAGAGTAGAGGGGGAGGATCACCTCCCTTGTCCTGCTGGCCATGCTCCTTTTAATGCACCCCAGGATCCCATTGGCCTTCTTGGCCACCAGGGCACACTGTTGGCTCATGGTCAAAAAGAACCACCATGCTCTAGGGAGGAGGTATTTCCTTTAAATGCAACCATTTGAGTCATAATCTTTTATCCACCTGAGTAAGGAAGAATTAGCATTTCCTGAGATGCCAGTGGGGAGCTTCACAACTCTGTCTTTAAGGCAAAACTAATCCTGCTTCATTGTTGTACACAAAAAGCATATGACCACCCAAATCTCTGTGCAGCTTCACTGGAACTATTTATTCTAGAAAATGTCATTGACATTTGATTTTTCTGAAGTATTTAAGAAAAGGATAAAAGGACAAAAACTCAAACCTCTCTGGAAGTCTCCTGGTGTTTGAGTGACATAAATGTTCACCAGACCATAGGAGAGTCTAGTCTAGTTTGTTTAAATTCAATTATGTCTTTGTCTGCAATGTAATTCACAAGGGACTAATAAAATGAATTGCATACCTGTGTAAGGGAGAAGAGAGGACTGAACGGCCCACTTGCAACAAGAAATAGGGCTGTGTGAGGTTTTGTACTTGGCTGATTACTTTGCCTTTACCAAGTGTGACCCCATCTCTAAATGTCACCAGGAGACAGTGAAAACTTAAATACGGTCATTTTAATTTCCTTCCCAACGGGTAATTACAAATGAGACTGGAGGCTGTTTTATTTTCTCTTTCTCAGTTCAGCTAAAACTGCATAAACATGCGTGACAGTCTTTCACATGGGTAGCTCTGCTGCACTACATCTGCTTAATCACTCAGTACAAACTCTGGACAAAACATTGGATTTTGGTGTGGCCATAAACACTACAGAAAGAAGCAGAAAGAGCAACTTTACTTTTCTGCGTGGGTTGAGAGGAATCCATGTAACTGCCAGTCTGAGGCTTTCTCCAGTGGGGCAGGGTGGGGTGAGAACACTGGGTCCTATCTCATTCTTGCGGTGTGCACAAGGATCTTGATGCCCGGTGCCTCTGAAAGCTGCCGAAGATGAAACCCTGGTGCCTGTCAAAGACACACCACCAGAGTGGATGTGTCTTGGGTTTGGTCATTGCAGTGATCTTCTGGCTGAGTGATCTGAAATTCAGGAAACGCAGATCTGTGTTGACTTCACTGGGCAGGGTACCTGCCTAGTGTGGCCATGCCTATGCTTGGGTTTAAGAAAGCCACTTAGAAACTCCGTTTATGTCAATTCTCAGCATAGAAGGCAGCTGAGGGAAGAATGAGGCCAAAAGCCTGCCTTGCTAACAGGCAGCAGACCCAACTTTGGGGATGCTTGTTGCTCCTGGGTTCCTTATGGGGAAGAATATGTTGTTTGACTGCAGTGCCCAGGTTTACTGGAAAGGATGAATTTGGACAGGGAGAAGATGAGGTTTACGCCTCCATGGTGCCCTCGTGTGTCTTTTTTAAAAGACGCAGTCAGAGCCTGCTGGTTTAATACAAGTCTGTACAGTGGGGCTCCTGACGGCAGAGCAGAGGCAGAGAAGCTTGAGGTGACCTGCCTTTGTTTTGTGAAGTACAAAAGGAAGTGAGAAGCACCCACAGCAGCAGAGGGAACTTCAGGGCAGCCTCAGAGCATGTGCAGTGACCCCACTGCAGCTCCAAAGAGTACCAGGCGGCTGGCTGAAGGAAGGCATGTCTGTTCAGTGTGGAATCCAAAACTGCTTTAAAAGTACAGAAATGATTCTCTTTCAGAAGAAAACATAAGCTTCCATGTCTTCCACAGTAGAGAAAGATAAATAAATTTCACTTACAAATCACTTTTCTCTTTCTTTTTCAAATTTGAAAATGAAATTGCTTCTCAAGACTTATTTGACACCTGGTTTCTAGATGTCAAAATCTGAGACAAACCCAGCTAAAACAGGGGCTCCACAGCTTACACGAGGTTAGACAAACAAAGGCTGGGCTTGGGACTTCAGAAGTCTGGCCTTGCCCAGCACTGTGGTGCTGACTTGCGGAAAAAAGGGGGGACTGGTCTGTCACAAGTTGCACTGTCTCCTAGAAAGGAGTGAAAGGGATCTACTCCTACACATCCAGTGAAAGGGATGCACTCCTACAAAAAAAAAAAATCAGTTGTGACAAACAGGTGCTTTCTGTTTAAAAAGCTGTTTGATCAGACAGTTCCCATCTGCCTTTACCCACTGTACCACGCAGGCTGGCAGGCTTCAATTTTGGCTGAGGCATACAGGCTGTCTTGAGAATACCAGCAGCGATAACGAGGCACTGAAAGAGAAACGTGGCCTTGGACCTCTAAGATAAACAACCTCAGCATAGCAGTGGGCAGCTCCCAGCCTGCCCTAGTGACTGCTGGCCCAGCATACTGGTGATCCACTGCCTTTCTGGGAGAGCACTGTTATCACAAGCAGCTGCACAGTTTAAAAATGACAATAATCCTGTTGATGCCAATAATACATCCTTAATTGCTGTAAACTGGGGTTTGGGTGCCTGGATGCTTTTCTCTTGCACAGGTTTGCCCTTCTAAACAATTTATATCTATTTGCTTCAGAGGAAAACAAACAGCAAATTATAGTGCTGTGGTACTGTTTGCTAATTACCCACACCAATGAAATACACCTTCGAGTGATGTGGACTTCCAAACTGTTACATAAACCAACAGCTAACTTATTTATTAGCTCTGAAAAGGAGCTGAGGATCAAAACACAGTCTTCAGTCCTCAGGGCCTACTGCTGCGCAGTTGCTGAAAGACAAAGAACACAGCCCTGAACTAGAAATGGGAATGCAATTGGGAAGGAGTGGCCTCAAACCCAGCAGAATAAATCTAGCCGCGAGAATTTGCACAAATGTTTTTTCGATTTCCTTGCAAACCACAGCAGCTGCCACCATTTTCCTTATGCCTATCCTGTAGGAAAAGCTGGGACATAGCTTTTTTTCCACCAGAATATACCGGACCTGCTGCTTTTACATCTATTAATTCTGGGCCTGTCTTGGGTGCAAGCATCCCTTTTGGCTTGCAACCACACCTGATAATGGAACAGAAAAAACAGTCATGAAAAAAACCATGACAATTATGTCATGCCAAAGCAAAGTGGCCAGCCCCTCCTTCCATGATCTTCCATGACTTTCCTCTTCCACTTGAGTTTGCCCAGCAGTTTCCTGTTTAACCATGCAGGTCTCCTGGCTCTCCTTCTTGACTTCCTACCTGTTAGGATACGCTGATCTTGTGCTTGGAAGAAGCACTCCTTGAACGCTAACCAACTATCTTGGGTCCCTTTACCTTCAAATACCTTGTCCCTTGAGATTTCCCCTTGCAATTGCTTGAAAATGCCAAAGTTGGCCCTACTGAAGTCCAGGGTTGCAATTCTGCTTGGTATTCTGTTCCTGCCACATGAGATCCCGAACTCCACCATCTCATGGTTACTGCAACCAAGGCCGCTTCAACTTTCACCGCTTCAGCCAGACCCTCCTTGTTAGTGAGGACAAGATCCAGCGGCGCTCCTCTCCTAGTTGGCACACCCACCATTTGCATCAGGAAGTTATCATCAATGCACTGGAGGAACCTCCTAGACTGTGGCTGGCTGGCTGAGTAGGCCTTCCAACAAATGTCAGGGTAGTTGAAATCTCCCACAATAACCAGGGCCTGTGATTGCGAGGCTGCTCTCAACTGCCTGTAGAAGGCCTCAACAACTTCCCCATCCTGGTCTGGAGGCCTGTAATAGACACCCACAACAGTATCCCCCATGCCAGCCTGTCCCTTAATTCTCACCCACAGACTCTCAATGTGCTCCTCATCTGCCCCTGGATAGTACTCAATACAATGTAGTTGCTCTCTCATGTAAAGAGCAACTCTTCCACCTCACCTTGCTGGCTTGTCTTTCCTGAGCAGGACATAACCATCCATGACCACATTCCAGTCATGTGAGCTGTCCCACCATGTCTCTGTAATTGTCACTAGATCATAGTCTCCCAACCGAACACAGATTTCTAACTCCTCCTGTTTATTCCCCGTGCTGCGTGCATTGGTGTACAGGCACTTCAGGGAGCGAGCTGAGCACGCCGATTTCACCCCAGGGGGGTGGGAGGTCTCCCAGTCTTCATCACTGCTAGAGCGCTGCCTGACCAGTGCAAGCCCAGCTACAACCCCATCCCCCTTCGGATCTAGTTTAAAGCTTTCCAAATGAGCCCCGCTAATTCCTGTCCCAGAACCCTTTTGCCCCTGTGAGATAAACCTTCCCCGCATATTACTGTCAGGCCTGGTGTCTTATAAAACCAGCCATTATCAAAGAACCCAAAGCCCTGCCTGTAGCCAGTCACATAGCCAAGCATTTATGAACTGGACCCTTCTATTCTGTCCCATGTCATCACCTGAAAATGGAAGGAGGGAAGAGAAAATAACTTGCGTCCCAGACTCTTTCACCAACTGTGCCAAGGCCTTGAAGTCTTCCTTCATTCCCCTCAGACTACAGTATGCAGCTTCCTCCCCACCTGTCTGGAAGATCAGTAGCGGGTAGTAGTCTGTCGAGCACACCAGGCTGGGGATTGTCCCAGTCCCAATCCTCCCAGAAAGCTGCTGCCCAGTTTGGGGAAAATGTGATGCAATTTATTTATAAACTGATTATCTGTTATATAGCAGCTAACACAGAAAGCAGCTGGGCTCACAGCCCCACCTCTGAACAAGAGCGTTTTGGGACAAACCTGGCCCTGTCCCAGCAGAGCAGTGGTACACAGGCAGAGGGGACTGCAGTGCTGGGAAGGGCAGGATGCTCGATGGCATGGATGTCTGTGCATGGGGAAGGGAAAGGGGTCGCTGTGCCTGAGCATGGCAGGGTGCATAAAGGACCTTTGGGACTCGTGGGCTGAAGCAGAGTTTGGAAAATTATAGATTACTGAGGAAGCAAGAGGGAAACAAAGCAGGGAAGCTGGTGGAAGCAGGAAGCAAACGGTAGAGTTCATCTGAATAACACTGCCCTGAGCTTTATCATAATACCAATATTTGGGGAAGGCAGAATGTGTAAATGCAACTCAAAACTGTATTCTGATGACATAAGCATACAACTAGAATCCATCCTCCTATTTGGCTTCTGTTTATCACAGAAAGCAACAAATATTTTAGACTACCTTACAAAGAAAAATTAAATTAGGTGTGACATTCCAATTAAAAACCACTACGGAGCATGATTTTGGGTGTGAAAAATGGGACAGGTGATGGCAAAAAAGCTGGCTGAGGAACATGAGAAACAACAAACTGCATGACAGGTGGCCTTGGTATGGTGAGTGACAACACCCCAGCCATGTCCAGCAGAACACCCTCACGATACGCCCATACCCCTTCTCCACTGCTGGGAGAGGAAGACAAAAAAAATTGCTGCTGGCTTAAACTGGCTGTGAGACTCCTGTCCTCGGTGCACATCCGAGCGCGAGCTCCTACTCCCCTCTGTGATCAATCACCTACATCACGATCTGCCCCAGGATGAACAAGAACATAAAAAGTGGCCATAATGTATTACGTCAAGAGCAGAGAACAGGGAAAAAGAACAATGAATTTTTTTTTCTTTGAATCTGAAATAAGAACAGAATAGTTCTTTGATTATTACTAGTGCTAGGATTGCTATTGGAATGATTTCCCTCATCTCTGTTATAGACAAGAGGCATGGGAGAAGAGAGGCAAAAAAGATGATAACAATAATAATAGAAAAATCATCCCAGGCTGATGCAGTCATCTCCAAGCAATAAGTAATCAGATGGCTATCTTCCTGTACAGGTGTGATAAATGAGGAGAAATCAAATGTCTTCATGTTTCTTTTTTCTTTTTTTCTTTTTGATTTGTAGGGGTTTTTCCTTTGTTGTGTATTTTATGAGTTCCTTTTTTCTTTCTTTCTTTTTTTTTTTTTCACTTAAATTGTATACTTATAGTTTTTCCCAATAGCTAAACAGCACAGTCCTAAAAATAAAGTTTGGATACTCAAGGTGATTAATAACACAAGGTTCCACAGGCTCCGCTACAGAACATTTGCATTACAAAGAGCTATTAAAAAAAAGATTTATTTTTCCCAGAAGTATTAGAGCATCTTTATACCAAACTTTCAGTAAGCAGTCTTTCTCTAAGATAAACAACACTTTTACCATTTTCTCCCTTTGTTAGTCTCTGAGTTGAATTAGAGGCTGGTAGCTCAGTTAGAGACTTTAGTAGCATTGAAAGAGCATGAAGACCACTGTGTAACACCAAGGGGAAGTCTGATGCTGTATTTAAATAATGAGCTTTCTTCCATTTTAGGTTGCAATAAAAAAATGGTACAGGATTTATCCTCACAGTTAGAATGGGTAAATTTGAAAACTATAAGCTCACATTCAACCCTGAGCAGAGAAGAGCACAGAGTCTGGGACCCCCGTGAGCCTAGGTTTAAAGGGATGGGTGACATTTGAATTATCTACAAGCAATAAACAGCCCTATGTGAGTTGTATTTTTTTCAATCTTTTATTTTTAAAATTTCCCTTTATTTTCTATCATCATCATCATCCTAGTTCCAGTAACATTCCACTAGTTCCATCCTAGTTCCACTAATTAGGCAATGTGACTGACAGTGGTCCTTGCATTGCCTTCTAATGGAAATAGGCTGGATACGGGCCACGGTGCCTGGCTGTCACACCTAATGGCTGCAGCCCTTTGTCTCAACAATAGATTTGTGTTCCTGGCTCCCTGAAGGACAGGATTTAACAAAAGAGGTGGAACCCGGGTAGAGAAATAATGTCTGAGGAGACAAATGTCACTATAAAGCTACCCACACGAATGAGGAGTTAAAAAACCCCTTCCTCTCCATGGCATCAGTCCTGCTCCCAGGCAGGGCAGGGCAGACAGAGACTACACAAGGACTGCAGAAATACCAAGTCCAGCCTTTTCTTTCTTTTTTTTTTTGCTACAAATAGAACACCAAACCACACTTTGATGTTGAGCAAGCTTTCCATTTGTTTAATGATCTGAAAGTTTGCTCAATCCCCCCATTTGCCGCTTGTTAACCAAGAGCAGCACCACTATTTACTTTTACAGCTGCCAATCAAGCTAGCCTTAATAACAACCTGCTGTTGTACCATCTCCCTCACATCAGAGGCTGTTCCTTATCAAGTGCACTCTTTCATCAAGTGCATTATTGGCTAAAAATAACAAACATACCTAACAGCCTGTTTACTACAAAACAGACATCATTTTCCAATATATGAACATTTCCATCCAAGTGGCATCTTTTTTCCTTCCAACTACCTTACTTTGTATCCTTCACAAATTTCCTGCCAGCATTTGGTGGCCAAGGAACACATGTTGCAGCAGTGAATGTGCATGAAGTACATTCCTTGAAAGACACAGTCTGTTCAGAAGTGATCCTGCTGACATGCCCACTTGCCAAATCCAGGCACTCCAGCTGGGTGGTCAGATGGGGACCCACAAACCTTCAGCCATACCGTGGATGAAATTTCATTAAATTCCACCAACACAAAATCCAGGGCTAAAGTACATTTTCATCATCTCTTTCCTATACTAGCCAATGTGAGTGTGCTTCAGTGCAAGAACAAACACCAAAGGACCTGGAGTCTGAAAGGTATGAACCCTGGCTTCCAATGTTATCAACTGCTTTACTGTATCGGGATGATTTAAGGAAACCTAAGGATCAGTGGATGGTCATCTGGAGCCACAAGGTCCCAGCTGTGCTGTCAGGTCAAGCACTCCCCCCAAAATATAGAAGGGTTGCTGGGAGGTTTGCCATACTCTAATCAAACTGCTTCTTTATTCCTTTAGAAAAAACTCCATCTTCCTTCTAGCCTCAAACTACAATATTGCTGCAGCAGCCTGCAGAGGCTTTTAAAAAGGAGTTGTACCCTCGTTTGGAAAAGGACGAGATACAGGAGGAAACTTTTTATGGGATATCTTGGATTTATACACTTGTTGCCTGTTTTGGTTAGGCTGGGACATCAGTCTTTTCTTTTATAAAGCAAGGATGAAATGGTCCTTGGTGAATCTTCAGTGAGTGACTTACTCTTAGGATTCAGAAGGGCTCGGGGCTCAACCAGTCACCAGACGTTTTCTCCTCTAAGAGATCACTATATGAAGTTTGATTACAAGAGTGAAAATCCAAGGACAGGTGGTTTGTCTTTTCCAAGGCATTTTAAAACACTCTCAGGGAAGCGGGAAGCCTGCACAGTGCCTACTGTCTCAACAGCAATATGAACAGCAGCAAAGATGACAGGCTTTAGAGCACCATTCTCTTTAGCTTCCCTTCACAGGCACTGTACAGTGCCTTCTGGCTGGAAGTGATGCCTCCAAATGACTTGGCTTCACTGAGTTCCTTGGTTTGGTGAACTTAGCTGGAAGGTAAAGGCCTCTCCGACAACCCTTGCACACAATCAGCCTTGCCTCCATCCCTGTCCGTTGTTCACTTTTCACTGAAGGAAACTTTCAGTGCTGTCTTGAGCACCCTTGAAACACAAGCTCCAGGATGCTTCTCCAGGCCTGCCAGCAGTATGTACCTCATCTAACCTCTGCATGATTAAACCAGCTCCTCCGAGCTATTGCATGTCATATGGTCACTAATGCCAATAAGTCAACCTTCTTAAGATTTTCGATTCCCAGAGGCAATCTGGAGAGACCCATCTCCCCAAGAAAGTCTTCAGAACATTGTTTGATATCCTGCCACATGATTCAAATGGGCCTTCTGAAAATCCCACACATTACTTCTAACACCTTCTTCAAAGAACCATTCTCCATCAACTTACAGACATAAGCCTGCTGCTACATTTTAATAACGTATTTGCCTCAACTACCTCTTGAACTCAGAGCTGCAGGAATAGCAGCTATGTGCTTGACTAAAGTAAGATTCCCTCTGAGTTTAAGACCAAGTGGGACTGTCGCATCGTTCAGTCAGCATCCTATTTATTTTCAGACTATTACACTTATACTCAGCCTGTTCTGAGTCCTGTACGTTGTATGTTTCACAAAGGCAACCAAGAGTCAGACATGCAGTCTCCATTACAGATCCAGCATCCACCACATACTCACTCACTCTCACTAGTCCCAGTCATTCTCACTTGGAAAAAAAAAATCTAATTGATTTTTATTGACTTTACCTTCCAGTCATTATTTTTGGTTTGCCCTCCTCTGCAAGACCAAAGTCCACTGAGTTATGTGGTGTTGCTTCTCAATTTTCTTTTTGGCAAGCTAAATGAAGTGGCACATTTCAGTCTCATGCAGCAATGATTTTTTTCTAATCCTCTGGCATCTTTACATTGCTATAGCTACATCCACATAGGAGACTGTCCTGGAAAGATTGCCATAGGATAGATCTACCATGCCTCTTCTCTTCTGATCCATACTAGACCAGAACTGGAAATAAAACCTACAAACAGTTAAAATGTGGACTTCCCTCTGAATCTCACTTGGATTTGTTAAGCTTTCAGAAATTTTGTACTTGTTTTGTCTCAAACAAGGCACAGGGTGCCTTTTTGTCCAGACATGCATTTACTTCACAGATTACTTGAGTTCAAAAGAGATTTAAAATAGCTCTCAGCAGTAGAACTTACATAAAATTCTCGCATCCTATACTCAAGTAAGGGAAATACCCTCCTGGAGCAGTTTTACTTTTTTGTTCAAAGGAATCTGAAATACATTTTTCAGCTTTCCAGAAGTATTTTCTGCTGCTGCTGATCCTTTCCAAGATTCAATGCAATTACTTGTTAATAAAAACATGTTTTAATGTGCTGGCAGAAAAATTGATACCATTTTCCTTCTCTGCCTTAAAACAAATGAAATGTAGGAAGGAATTGAGCTCTTTCATTTCTGAAATAAGAAGCAGATATTTTTTAAAGTTCAGATCATTACCAAGTGTAATTTTCATATAATAAGTTTAACACCAACCTTGTACTATTACTCCTCTGGTGCTAACTTTGTAGGGGAATGTATTACTTATAAAACCTAAAAAAAAATAAAAAATAAAAATAAAGAAGAAGGAACACAATACCATTTCAAAATCTTCTGAAATCTTCTGGACTTCTCACTGATCAAAGTGAACAATGTCTCTAGGTTGTCACCAGGGAACCAATTAGTGTGAAAACAAGTTGTGTCTACTACAATAAGTCTGCATAATAAGAGACTATGAACCACATGGGGTTACTCCAGTCATTTGTGTTTAACAGCTACGAGCCCTCCTAACAAATGGCTGCATTGTTCTACTGTACAAACATTGAAGCTGTGTTTCTTCCTTGTTCACATGCATTTTTTTTGTACTTCATGGAATCAAGCAGACTGCAAATAAGCAAATTGTCCATTTTCCCCATTGCCTATTAGGGGAAGCTACTAAATTTCCTTCTTAAGCTACTAAGAAGCGACACTAGTCATTCTTCTTTTCCCCTTTTTTCCCCCAATGCAACAGGCCTAATATAAGTTAAGCAAAAAACAGTCCAGACTGATCTGAAGTTTACAATTTTCAGTTATTCTTGATGGCATTAAACCTAGAAAAGGCATGAAATTACTTCGATGCAGCATCTGTCTTCCTTGGACTTGGGAGAGCCAGGTTAAATTCACGCCCCTGCCTGGAAGAAAAGGAGAACACATCGACCAGGAAGCCCTCCAGAGACTTCCATGATCTGTGTCTTCCAGGCAATTCTCCTCATTTATGACAGCACCAACACAGGTAAAGAAAGAGAATGGCTTTCTAGCCTAATGCTTAAGACTCTCAACAGTGTTACGAGATAGCATTGCTACACTTTTAACATTTAATTTCTTCTAGTGAATGAAAAACAGTATCTACAAGCGACTGAAATATAACTAGGCCACAGTACCTTTTGACTTGGTCTCTAGTATGTGTGAAATAGTCCATACTCACTCATTCAGAGAAGGGAACTGAACTTAGCACTTTCATTTCTGAAGGCAGTACCTGAGCAAGAAGTCACCTGGAACAAAATTTCTGGGCCTGATCAGCCCATCTAAGGATAAACTTATCAAAACTGCATCAGACGTGGAGAAGAGCTCTTAGAATAACAGCTGTGGAGAGGTCAGCTGATCAGAGAGGCACAATTAAAGAGCTCAATTAAGAGATCAATTAAGGCACATTTAACCTTGCAAAACCAACACTAAACTTGCTGTCAGTAAATTCAACGTAGGGTGTAGAAAAAAAAGGAGGTTAAACGCAAGAAAACGAGAAGAGCTACTTACACTAGAAGGATGGCTATGTTATGTAAATGGAAAAAGATAATATTGACAAGGAATAAATAAGTATGAATGAGTCAAAAATAAATTCAAGCTTGAAACGATTTTTTTTAACCACCTCCTCTGAGATGATGGAATAAAAAGGCAATGGTAACAGCACTTGAAGTAGGAACCTATTTAGTTTTAATAAGAGGCCTGATAAACTTATAGATAGGATTAGAGGGGATTGATGGTAGTAGCAGAAGACTGGACGTGATAGCTGTGAAGATCCACTGTAGATGCCTGTTTCTGAGTCACAGCAGCACCACCAGAGAGATTTTAGAGGTAAGCTCTGTGATGGAATTCTGCTTGTTTTATTTTCCTTAGACAGCCTTTCCTTGGCTGTCCTCAGATATGGGCCAGAATTTAAAGAAAACCTTTAAATTTAGCACCTGCAGTACAACACTTAGGCCTATATTTTCAAACGAACAGAACTGATTCAAAAATCCGATCCTTTTTCAAAGCTTATAAAGGTCTGTCCCATACATATATTTGAGTCCTTAAGTTTGCTTTACTTCAATTTCCTAAAAATAGGGACAGAAATTACTCCTTTGTCTGTCTCCATAGAGTTGTCAGCTCTGTGGTACAGTGACTACTTCCTGCTCACTCTAGCGTCTGCATACAGTGGGACTTTGACATCTGATGGGTCATCTGTTGGCTACCACCACTGTTCTAATATAAAACATATATGTATTTGCATTCTACTATATATACTGAAAACCATTTCCCTTTCTTAGATACTCCTGTCATGTGGACAGAGTACTTCCAACACAGTTAAGTAAATTCAAATAAATTGTGTAGGTACTAGAAGAAATTATAAGGTTTTCTTGAGCAGAGAATATGCAGTGGATCACTTTCTTCAGTTCTACCTCTATGTGTAAGTATTGCACTTAAGTCAGATATAGCCCTGCACGAATACCAGCTGCTACACTAGCCTCAAGCTTGCCATCTTGCCACATCAGCCTTCATCTGATGTCAGAAAGTAGTTTTATTATGGTCAAGAGGATTCAGGCCACTGCAGTTAAAATATTTTTGTCTCAGTGATATTTTCTTCTCCCAGTGTGCTCTGCCAGGTTTGATCTGTCGTTTGTTTTGCTTTACTTTGTAAGCTTTGAATTATTAATGTGCAGAGCTTAAAACAGGAATCAGAAAAACATAATATTAAGAACATCCAGGAATGAATTTATGAAAACCTGCAATGCTCCCCATGGACGGCTCAGAAGAGAAGTAATCAACCAACTCTGTAAATGTCCGAGGGAGGATTAGCTTTACTTCAGATGAATCCAATTCAGAAGCCATGTTAATAGGAGCCTTTGTATGTGGAACTAAAAGGACTGTTTCCTGCTCTGATTTTCCTGTTAGTAGCTGCAAGTCTACCTCAGACAAAGATCTAAACAACTATCATAAAAACAAAGAAAGAAACAAATAAAACGAACCCAAAATGAAAACCACCTTTTATACCATCTTGGTCTAAAAGCTGAAACACCTCTGAAGGCTATCTACCGTCTTGAGGAAGTACAGTGAAGAGCGAGTTTGCCTGAGTATTTCAGATTAGCAATTGCAAAAAGGGGATTTTTATTTTGATTACTTATTTGGATTACAAGATTAAAACAATGATTTTGATAAGCAACTGAGGAGCCTAGCTCTGAATGTCACTTACCTGTCACTGACAAGTTTGGTAAGGGTTTGACTGAGGAACTGAGTAAACCAAAGGACTCCCCTGGAGTGGAAGGCATTGAGATACTGTCGTGGTTTAAGAGCACAGTATAGTACATAAATTACCATAGAACATGTAGTCTGCAGGACTGCTCGCAGATAACCCACAAGACATTTCTAATAATTTCAATGGCTTTTGGAGCCAGCCGTAAGCCAGGTAGGATTTGCCATACTCCCTGAACATAGCAGCCTGCATGTTTGTCTCTGTGACCACATGAACATACTTCACAGGCAGAAGACAGTTAAGAAGCAGGGCAATCTGCATTTGACTATTAGCATGTGGACTACAGAAGAAAAACTTTCTAGGTTGAAATAATTGATTTATCATTTATTTTATACATGGATTTGATGCACAGAGCAACATTTCAAAAGACTAGTAAATTTCTTGAGAAAATATTGGTCTATTTTAGTATAATTACGGAATCTTACCATGTTTCAGTGGGTTGATCTGCAAAGACAAGCTGGGAGTCACAGGCCATCACCAAGACAGCAGGGCAGTGTCCTCCCAACCTGGTGCAGTCCCATTGTACCCAAGAAAGAAGGGCAGAGTGAGTTGGGTGATGATAAAAAGTGTCAGCCTAAAGTTCCTTGGACATGAGACAAGTCCATAGTGATGAGGCACATCCAAACTCACCTGCACCACACCAGGGCTGATCTTGCACATCGGCAGCCAAAATCCCAGGGAGGCAAAGATACTGCAGAGCCTGGTGGAATACTCAGGGCCTAGACAGTGTCTATTTGCAACATGACACGAGGACAGTAAAGGCCTTCAGATACCAGGATGGTGAGTATGTTGGTGCATTCCATATTTCAACCTTCTGATGGCATCCATAGTATGTACTGCAGCAGAAATGCTTGGCCTTCTGAAAAAAATAAAAAAATAAAATCTGTATGAACTTACAATGTTTTCCTTTCCTTTCTAAACAACGGTCCTTTCTAAAAACATCACTAAATTAATATTAAAACATCTTCGACATCTTTTTTTTTCAGCCAGGATGACTGGCGTTTACAGGAAGAAGAGACAGAAGAACCACAAGCTCCTGTTTCTTGTTCACACGTAAAACCAAAGGAAGGGAAAGCGTAGGTCACAGGTTGGACTCGGTGATCTTGGAGGTCTCTTCCAACCTAGATGATTCTGTGATTCTGTGAAGGGTTGTATAAACTACTTCAGAGACATTTCCATGGGAAACACTTGAAAACCCAATCTTCTTTTGTAGTGCAGATATTTCAACACAGCCCAATAATATTAACCTCTTTATTTACCCTATAAACAATGAGACAGTAATTTCACAGTCCGTCAGATGTAGGAGCAAACAAAACCAAACTGCTTGTTGAGCCAAAAGAGGAATGGATTATGAATGTCACCAATTTTTGGCCTCTTCCTTGTGTCCTTGAGCGATCCCAAACTGTTAGACACTAATATAAGATCACTTCTTGCCAAGCTATTGAAATAAAATGTAGGGAGAGAAATGGAATTAGAGCTATTGTTTGCATATCAGTGGGATAGCGGAACTACATGCAAGGCTGTTCTTGTAAAACTAAAACCGCAGTTTATTGAAGTTAATGGGCATTGTTAATTGGACACCACAGAAGCCAACACACTGCACCTATCTCTAACTCCAGAACAGGGAAGCATACATGGGAAATGAGCAAACAAGTTTATTCAATGTGCATCTCTAGTGGATCCACTGACACCAATCGTTACTTCATTTTTAACAAATTTCTGAGCTGTCCCAGTAAATTTAGTAAATGCCTCTCCCTAGATTTTCTACCGCTCTTTACTCTGTGTAGAAATTTCTTTTTTTAAGGAATTTAAACATAGTCTGGGTTAAGATATCCTCAGGTTTTTAGAGATTGATTATCCTTTCTATTTACAGCCATTAATTTTTTTGAATCATGTGTGAGCCCTGACAGCTTTCTCCCAGCATCATGGCTCCCATGAAAAGGTTTGTTCCTTTCCTAGCATCAGTTACCCATTTATTCGCTGACAGAGGCTTAGCAAACAAGGGGCTTAATTTTCCAGAACTACTTTTATTTAAAGCAATTCAGTCAAATGTAGAACTAACCTCTGACAGAATATGAGTAGAATCACAATGTGAAACTTATATAAGAAATTTCTCACAAAAGAATCCCTTGAGTCAAGAGAGGTCATCGGCAGAAACTATAACTAACGTAGCAAAATGGAAGAACGTCATGGAGAGGGAATGGTCCTTGTCAGCTGTTTAATGGTGCTCCTCAGCTGTAGCACTCAAGGCTGACCAGCATTGATTTTGTTCCTGATGTATCACTCCCTTTGGTCTGTCATGACTCAGCCGCTGAGCCCTCGTAGCCTGCGGCAGAGCTAATTGTGATTCGCTCACTGCCTCCCAGAAAACTGACTGGAAAGTTAAATTTTAGAAAGTATTCAGCCTTAGCATGGAAGATCCTTTGAGGCAAATTTCGTTCTCTGAGGTAAAGTTCTTCCTTTTCTGCTCCTCACCTTCCCCCTTTCAAAATGAAAGTCACGGAGCAGCAGAAAGCTCCTTGTACCTCAGGACGTGACCCAGCCCTGAATATGGCTCAGTTAACCCTGGAACACGTCAGGCAGTGACGCACAGCCACAGGGAGCCCAAACAGGGAACTTGCAGCCTGGCATGCAACGCCTCGCCGGTGTCCTCAACACCCTTGGTCCCTGTCCCCAGGGATGGGGCTATGACCATGTGTCTCCTATGTTTGGAAGGGTGTGAAGAAATTACTATTGCCTGGACTCTTCCTGTTAATTTTATGTATTTATAGCATGTTAATTTTATGTATTTGTATTTATATCCTGTTAATTTTATGTATTTATAGCAGGGGCAGGCCTGGGCAGTGTCTGAGCTCCATCCCCAACTTGCTGTTGGGGTTTCCCCACATATATCTGGGGCTCAAGTCCACCAATAACCCATTCAACACCCTCCTCTTCTCTCTGTATCCCTCACTCTCCCTTTTAACCTTTACCAGAAGTTGCTTTGTCAAACTCCATGCAACATGAGAACTTCACCCACTGTATCTAACAAATTTACATCCCACCCTGCGGCAACATCAGGCCCACTGCAGCAGGAGCCCTGCTCCTGCATGGAGAGGTGGCTCCAGGTGGCACAGTGGGATCGCGAAATGAGGCCAGGGCTGGCGAACCTCTGCTCCCTCATACCCAAAACACTCAGCTCTAAACTGGCAAGAGGCTCTGAAATGACTCCACGCTCTGCTGGGCTCCACTGCAGGGGACCCAGAGCAGACTGTCCCAACCTCCACTGAAAGGAGATGCAGGGAGAGGAGGTGGACTTGGGACAGGCAGTAATTCCAGTTTTCAGCAATTGTGGAAAATACAGTGATACAGAGAAAGGAAAAAGTATCAATGGAGAAATGGGAGACACAGCTGCACTAGCACTGCATTTGCTTCCTGGACTGGAAGAAAAGCCTTCAGAGTTATTGAGTAAACTTGTATTAATAAAAACATCATAAGCTTTTCTATTTTTATGTTGCCAGTTATATTTTCATCTCATGAGATCAAAGGTTTTTTCAAAAGCAATGAAGACAGTTATTAAAGAAATACTTAAAGACAATGAATTAACAGCAACAGACATTTTCAAAAACTGGCTGTGGGAAGTAGTTACATTTCAATCTGAGCAGCCTTTCAGTTGGGTTTGGATTACAGCAATTTCTTTTAGCTGCTCTTTATTCAACACATTCAAAGACTGCATGTGAATTGGGATTTCTGCCAGCTCAGACCTGGCCTTTGTTTCACAAAAGAGAGCACACCTTGCCAGCACCACTCTTGCAAGGAGTTTGGCAACTGGCCGTATTACATGAATCTGAGAACAAAATCACTGCTTGTGTACTGTTTTTAGCATTTATCACCACTACAAAAGTGCACAAGTTTAACTACCCTTATCAGCAAACACCAGTCCTTCCCATCAAGAACATGCCTTAATGAACAAACATTGTCACTCTCATTTGTTGGTACCTTAACACAAAAGTATACCACTGAATCCCACATTGGACATCTTCCAGGAATTGTTTTACTTAATGCAAGTATCAGAATCTGGTCCTAAAACAAACAACTGCACACCACAACATACAAATTGTAACCATCACTGTTTTTATTTATTTTAATGAATTGTGCTTTAAAACCTAGCTACCATGAGTTATTCTCATGTCTTAACTGCTCCACTAAAAATTGAGTTTTCATAATTAAGAGTATTACAGCCATACTAATTTGTTCCAGTCTTAGCCTTATCTATTTGTGCCACGTCAAAATGACTATCTGTGTCAATCTGCTCTGTGGGATGTGTCTTTGCTTGTCATCTTCCATCTAGTCTTTACATTTGTTTGTAAAGCTCAGCATATAGCTCGCTAAACTCAATGGCACCTAATGTCCACTCTGAACACAGTGAGGTGTTCTGGTGTCACAGTCCGGTCAGAGGCCCGTAGGAGCTGAATTAAAGACTGCCTGAAGACACAGCGCATGATTTTTGTTGCTAACTGTCCTGGTTCAGATCGCACTGGCAATGCTACTCACCATAAATCTGTCCTTTCCTTAGGATATTAAACAAGAAGGCAGGCTGAAAACCAAACCTGGTGCATGTCTTGACTCAGTTCTGGGAATCCAAGAGCAATAGGGTAGATTTGCTACCTATAAATCTTAGTTGTTTTGATACCCAGGAAACTTTCCAGAAAAAGAATGCACGGTAGACTTGTTGGCCAAATATGATGCTGCTACAAAAACAGAAAAGGATGTACAGAGGAAGAGATGGGATAGAAGAGAGAGAGGTTATTCCCCTTAATCCACACCAACATGTCGCAGGCCTGAGTGTCTTTTCACTTGTCTGAACAAATGCAAACATCTAGTCAGTGAGGACACGAGATGAATTTTAGTTTGCCCATGCATTTAGGCCTGCCTGAAAGGCAGATCAGCTGTAGCCCTAGAGCTGAGCCTGCCCCCTCAGGCACACTTTGTTCAGTAAGCATTGGCAGACTGTCTTTGGCTCCTATTTCCCCAAAGGAGCATAAAGCCTTTGTTTCATCTTCAAGGAGGTGAAATTGCAATAAACATAATATGAGGACAAGGGACATGCCAACGGAACCTTTTAGGTTGAAATTGGACACTGAACAACTAAGTGCATTAGCAGTTTATAAAGTAATTTTAATTCAGACAATAGAAAAAAGGAGGTATATCGTTGTGTCTGTCTTGAAGACCCAGTCATCATCAGTAGTGATTTCTGTACCAGACAGCTATTTACACCATAGCACTAGGAATACATGCACTTACATCTGTGTGATAGAATAAAGGTCAGGGCTGTTCTGTTTATGCTGCAAAGCAGTACCTGCAGTCTTTTTATGCAGCTGGATTCATGATGACTTCTCAGGAGAGACAGATTCACAGAAGCTTATAAGATACAAAAATATCAGAGATTTTCTATGTCCAAAAGGTTCTGACAGCATACAGTGGAACACCTTGAAGTGTCTGAATACACTGAAAATCTGCTATCACTTAAGAGCAGCGTAGAGTATTTACCAGTTTCTGATTATTTCTTTTTCCTGGGGTACTCTATTACTCATAGCTTCTTTCCCTACTAAGTCTGCAAGTGCTACTGCTTCTGTTTTACCTCCCCAGCAAGTAATACACTCGCTTTTCAAAAATTTAACCAGTGGCCCAACTGCTAATCAAGCTCTCTGCCTTGGTTATGGAGGTATGATTTTGTTGTATTTTGTTTCCTCCCTGTCACTGCAGCACTTGTCTACTTCATGCTAAGCCTTACTGCTGATCTGGAATATGCCTGGGCTGCCCCTTGTGTTTTATTCATGGCTTCTGGAAAAAGCCTGATGCAGAACTCCGGTCAACAGAGTTATTAATATACAAAGGTAGACAGCAAGATTGAAAGCCAGTCTGAATTTATCAAAGCAGAAGGTGAAACAAAAAGATTTCGCAGCAAAATGCCACTGACATTTATATTAAAAGAGGAAACGAAGTCCAGGTCTGACATTTAAAAATAACGCCACCTCTGTAAAACCTAAAGCTCATTTTTTACAGGCACTGGAAGAGCTTCAAGGCAACTTCTCTTTTGCCTTTGCTAATTGTGCTAGTCACAGGCCATCACCAAGCTAGTGCTGTCATGTGTGCTGCCACCCCTAGCGCATAAGGTAACCCAGACCTGGCTAGTGTAAACCGTGGCAGGGCTCTGGTGTTTGTGATAGGCCCAAGCAGCAGCACACATTCCTCTTGAGGGCTCCACAGCTGTACAAAGCCAAGAAGAGCAGCTGTAGAAATAAGTCTTAGAAGCCATTCACTGCGTTCAAATCTCATTTATTTCTCTGCTCACTTCAAACCCAATAGGCTCTAGCCCCCCTTGCTTTATCAGCTTTAACCCTCCCCTCCCCCCCATCAGACAGATATTTGAGCTTTTCTTATAACTCCTTCTATTGGCAACAAAGTGGTTGAAAAAAAATAAATCTCCAATATTAGTTTCGTTTTTGCATACTTGTTCTCACTCAAGGGTACTTAGGAAACTATTCTATTTGTCACAGTACAGTAACCCTGCACTTTGGGAATCATAATGTATCCTCTCATAGCCTTGGTGGATAAATAGCTATAATTTTCATTAGTCCTCCTTGAGTAAGCTTTCCTACTGAAACAAGAGACAAGGCAGACTGTGAGGTTCTCTGTCACTAAAACTATGGCTTTGTATTGCTGACTGGTAAGATACAATAGAATGATAGAAATGATAATAAAGCAAATCAATATACTACCCTGAATGTACACATTATACACCGTAGACAACGAGCTTCATTTATAACAGACGCTGATGGTGACCTGGTAGCATATTCTACCAACTGCTCTCTGTGGAGGTCTTAAAAAGATGAGGCCCCAGCTCGTTTCTGTAGGGTTAACACTGTGGATTCCTATCTGAAGGGGCAGCCACCCTGTCCTAAATCTCTTACAAGAGGAGGAGCTGGGCCTTTGCTCCTGGGGATGCCAGAGATGGGCTGTCCATGTGCCAGAGGAAGCCGTTATACAAGAAATGAAGAATCTGATTCTCAGATGCAGAAATGAGCAAAACGTGCTGTGAACATGGGTAAATACCCCCCTGTCAAAGGATCAATGCTGTTTAAAACAGTAACAATGGTGGGAAGGTTCAGTATCTCAAAGGTAGGAACAATCTAGAACATCTTCATATGTGCAGTTTTCCATAATTAAAAAGAGCATTGAAGTACACAGAAATCACATGGAAATTAAGCATTAAGTAAAACTGTGAGGGGCTTGTAAGTCACTTTCTATTATCACAGAATCACATAATTGTAGGGGTTGGAAGGGACCTCCAGAGATCATTGGGTCCAACCCCCCTGCCAAAGCAGGTTCCCTAGAGCAGGCTGCCCAGGCAGGCGTCCAGACAGGCCTTGAATATCTCCGGAGAAGGAGACTCCACAACCTCCCTGGGAAGCCTGTCCCAGTGCTCCGTCACCCTCACCGTGAAGTTCTTTTGCATGTTGGTGCAGAACTTCTTGTGATCCAATTTGTGGCCATTGCCCCTTGTCCTGTCCCCACAGACCACTGAAAAGAGGTTGGCCGAATCCCTCTGTCTCCCACACTTAAGATATTTGTAAACATTAATAAGAACCCCTCTCAGTCTTCTTTTCTCAAGGCTGAACAGACCATAATGCCTACATTTATGAAGTTTTAATGTGATTTAGCCCTGCTTTTGGGGGGGGGGGGCAGGGGGGGCGGGGAGGGCAGGCAGGGCAGGTGGACCAGAGGACCTTCATGGGTCCCAGCCAGCCTAAGTTACTCCATGACCCTCTGAACCAGTATCAGAGGTTTACTTACAAATATTTTCTGACATCCCTTACCAATCCAGAAAACATCCATTTATGCCTGTAGCAATGCTGGTAACACCTATCAACAATCTGCTAGCACTGTGCAAAGCCACCTTGATGCTAACTAAATACAACCCAAACCCAAGAAACCTAGAAAACATGAGAAAAATTGTTTAGGAAAGACATTTTCTTTCCAGACACGTATGCAAGCACAGAAAATGGATCCTTCCCCCAGCTGGAGCAGTTTTCAACTCGAGCATTAGATATCTGAAAGAACATTGTAATTGACAAATTATTATGGAATAATGTTTACTACTAAATATATCTTCATGGATTTCTCAAGTCTTGCTGTGTTTCTAAGGGCATTAATACGATCTCCTAATATCTCAGTTATCTACAAACAAAAGCCAGAAGCCCTTGATTAAGTAATTAGTTATGTCAGTAGGCAGAAATTATCAGCAAAATCATACCTTCCTTTGGTATAAAAGAAAAAGAAAATCCGAGAAGAACACACTTAAAGTAAAAAAAAATGATGATAATTTTAAAAAGTCCATTTATCATTCATCAATATTCTCCTTGGCATTTTGTATGCCTCTTCGGCCGGCATAGATGTTTAACAGCCCCAGCGTTGATTCTCCCATGGGACAGGGGACAACACAACCCTCTCTCCCTGACGATCCAGAAATGTGAGATTGTGTGGTCGTGTTTACCTAATTGACTTATCCTTGGCTATAAGGGGAGATGTAGTCTGGACTCAAAATCTGTTAAAAATTCTCAGCAGGGTAACAGAACCCAGAAAATGCATTGATCTGTCAGACCACATTCACAGAAAGGGGCATCATTGAATGTTTCCTTCTGCTAAGGAATTCATTTAGAAGAAGTATGCCTAACCTCTGTCGTTTTTTTCCATTCACTTATAAAAAGCACAATAACCACATCTTAAAGGCTGAATCATTGTGAGAGCAATCTTGAGAACTAATAACATGAAAGCCAGTGTTGATGAGACTGGGGTGAGGAAACAGCTACGCAGCTGCTATTCCCGTAAATGCAGAGAGCACGAAGCCTGCTCATTTCCTTGTGGGCCAGAAAAGATGCTCGGGGGACGTAAATTCCACCAACTTCAAATTAGAACCAGATTACAGTGGCTTACAGTCCATTCCTCTGCTTTTGAATGATTACTGTATCATATCACTGTTTATGAGAAGTCAGTTTTATTTCCAACTACTCTACATAGTAACATTTGACAATTTGTTAAATGCTAGCTTCATGTTGTGCCTTGCACTGTGAATACAGCACATGCAGAAGCAGATCTCTGCTTTCCCCTCTGTTATGTGCTTTTCCTCTCTGGCAGCATACAGACTCTGATTATGTCTCTCTTTAAATGCCTGCACATCATTCATTGCTGTCCCTACACACTGCGATGGATTTGTGCTTTAACATGGCTGCCTCTAAGCAGAGCTTTGACTTGCCTGCAATAGACGGTATCTGGTATGTAAAGGATCGGCGCTTTGCCAATTTTATTTTGCAATCGAACAAAACCTACTTATTATTAGTGCTACATTAAAGTTGGGCAGTGAATACTTTTACAAAAATCTGATCATGTTCCTCACATGTCAGCATGGAGAAAGTAAGATAATAGCAATAGACAAGCATGCTGATCCAAGCCCCAAAGATATTCTTAAAGTGTGTGGTCTCTTCGGTGGATTTCAATCTTTCCTTCACCATTATCTCAATCTGACAAAAGAGAAAAGACCTTTCTCCTATTCAGCAAGTGAAGCAGCCCGTCATGCCCTGCAGACAGTTGCCTAAAGCTCAGAGCCAGTAAAAAAACTTCATGGTCTAGTAAACCTCTGCTGCTCACCTTGACAAAGGAGTCCTCTGTGAAACAGTACGGCCTGTGCCACAGGGAAAGTCAAAACTAAATGATAATGGCTCCATCTGGTATTAAAACTTCACATTTGGTGGATTTTTAATGCCTTTTATAGCAGTCATGATGAGATGTTCAAGAGTAACTTGGGTTCTGGAAAGACCCCTTTTCCTACCTAAAGATTATCAATGCAGTAAAAAAAAAAGATAGGACTGAAATCAGTGTTTGTGTAACTTTCACACATTTTCAGCATGGCTGCAGAATAGCTTTAGAATCTGTTTCAAAGTAACATAAAATGGCTTTGTAATTACAAAAAAGATTTGAGATGACTGAAGTCAAGTACAGTTTCTGAAAAGCATCCTATAAATGTCTTGGCATTACAGAGCCTTGGATGTTTGTTTTATGTTCTATCTTGGGAACAGATAAAGTCTGCTTTTTTTTCTACACAATAATGTTTGCTATAAAGCGTAATGAGAAAGTTAGCTGGATGTAGCAGGGAAGTGTCCTCATGTTCATAAAATATGTTCTGAGCAGCAGGCAACCTTCCTTGTTAAAGAGCTGCTGGGCAGGTAAAGCCGCAGTAACTGAGGGGAAGCAGGTGCGTGGGAATACAGCCTTGGGATTCAGGGAAGCAAAGCAGCAATCCCTTTGCTGTGCAGCCCCTTGGCTTGTGCAGCAAGCCTGGAGGCACAGTCCCAGCCCATGGTGCTGCTCACCAATGCCAGGAGCACTCAGAGGCAAACACAGAGCAAGTGGGCAGCAAGGGGCCACTTACCAAACAGAAACATGGCAGGAGAAGAAGTGGCAACACGTAGCCTGAGAGCAATCAAAAGGGACTTGAAGGAATTGGGATGGATGATTAGGAACTCAGGTGTGCAAGTCACCTTCTCCTCCATTCTCCTCAGTACTGCCAGGAAGAGAAGGATACTGTACATTAACCCACGGCTCCATGGCTGGTGTCACTGCCAAAATTTCAGGTTCTCTGGTGACAGGAAGCCTTACGTGGCACCAAGCTTGCTGGCATTGGACAGGATTCATCTTTCCCAAAGGGGGAAGAGGGTTGTTGGTCATGAGCTGGCAGGGCTCATTGATCAGGCTTTAAACTAGATTCGATGGGGAAGGGGGATATCACCAGGGATGCTGGCGATAAGGTACAGGATGACATGCCATCCCCCTCACACCTGCTGAACACCACAGCTGACAAAGGACGCCCAGAGCCTAGAGAGGGAACAGAGCTTAACAGGAGAGCTACCGCAGGCCCACATGGACAAGTTGGAGTCGCCCTATCCAGAAAGGCAGCCGTGTTGGGAGCCCAACTCAAATGCCTCTATGTAAACACACTCAGCATGGGGAATAAACAAGGGAAACTGGAGGTGTGCGTGCAGTTGCAAGGTTATGATCTCATCGCAATTACTGAGACATGGTGGGACAACTCCCATGGCTGGAATGTGGCCATGGATGGCTTTGTGCTTTTCAGGAAGGACAGGCCAGGAAGGTGAGGTGGTGGAGTTGCTCTTTATGTGAGTGAGCAACTGGAATCTATGCAGCTCTGCATAGGGGGAGATGAAGTGCAAGTCGAGAGCCTGTGGGTGAGGATTAAAGGGCAGGCAAACAGGGGTGACATTGTGGTGGGTGTTTACTACAGGCCCCTGGATCAGGAAGAGGAAGTGGATGAGGCCTTCTACAGGCAGATGCAAGTTGCCTCACATTTGCAGGCCCTGGTTCTTATGGGGGACTTTAACCACCCCGAGATTTGCTGGGTAGACAACACAGCTCAGTACAAACGGTCCAGGAGGTTACTGCAGAACATTGCAGATAACTTCTTGAAGCATGTGGTAGGTGAGCCAACAAGGAGAGGGGTGCTGCTGGACCTGGTACAGAGATGGTCTAGTTGAAAACATGAAGGTTGAGGGCAGTCTTGGCTGTAGTGACCATGAGATGCTGGAGTTCAAGATCCTGCATGGAAGAAGCAGGGCAAAAAGTAGGACCACAACAGTGGATTTCAAGAGTGCTAATTTGACCTCTTCAAGGACTTCATTGGAGGAATCCCCTGGGCCAGGGCCCTAGAGGGAAACGGAGCCCAGGAGAGTTGGCTAATATTCAGGCACAACTTCCTCCAAACTCAGGATTGGTGTATCCCATCGAGAAAGAAGTTGAACAGGAGACCTGCGTGGATGGGCAAGGAACTCTTGGGAAAACTTTAACAGAAGAAGAAAGCGTACATGATGTGGAAGAACAGACAGGCCACTTGGGTGGACCATAGAACATTGACAGAGAATGCAGGAATGCAGGGATGCAATGAGGAAGGCCAAGGCCCGATTTAGAATTAAATTTAGCAAGAGACATCAAGGACAAAGCTCTACGTCATGAAGAATTTCCATCTATCTCAGGGAAGACAGCCCAGTTGTTGGATCTTGGTCTCAGTGATTTTATTAGTCAGACTCTGGGGGGCACTAGGATATCACGATGAAAGACACGGGATAGAATCACTGCTGTTTCCCACACTCATATTTGCAGCTATTCAGATTTTGAATGTAAAATCAGGGCCAACAGTGATTAAGTTTCAGATGAGCCTCATCAGGCTTCAGAATCCCCCTTCTTCCACTTTTATAAACTCTCTCTAGATCTCTTCAGCTGGGAAACCAGCACAGATCTCCGGAGAAAATGCTTATCTTTAGCTCTAAAACTGAATATGAAACATAAAACCACAATATTTTCTGCTATCTGTTAAATCCTTAAAACGTACTACACCGTCAGCTGGAATAGCAGGAGTGCAGATATAGGCTGATGTGCTGAATCTCACAGCCGGTCCCTCTGCATTGCTTTTCCCTTCCCCTGCCCTTCACAACATTTAAGTTCAACTCCTGATCCCAAATAAACACGGAGAACACAGGGAAACAAGCAGGTCGCCGTTTCTTCACATGGCTTATGCTCATATATTACTTTTTTTTTCCCCACTCAGAAGCAGAGGTTAGGGTTGCTGTTTTCTTACAGTCTTTGTCTTCCTCTCCTCCCTAATCATCTCAGCTTTCAAGGACAAAATATCCAAAGCATTTATTAATTTAAATGAGCAAATTGCTCCTAAAGAGAAGTTAAGATGATAATGGTAGGAAAAGTATGATTTGAGGTAGTGGTAGGGAGACTGTCTAGGACGGCAGCTGCCTGGAACACCCGCATAGTCATTCACCCTGTCAGTAACTAGAAACCACTACCATCAGAACAGCAATAACAAGTACATTCATTTCCAAAATTCACATTTCAGCCTGGTACTTTTATGAACTGTATGATACCATCCCATCTTCCTGACCATCTTATATGGTTAGCCAACATGGAAAGAATGGCAAATAATATCAGCAAAGTTATGACTTGTAATGTAAGCAATAAACCTTCTCCATGTAACTCCTTATCATGCAAGACAAAAATACCACAGAATTTATGGAATTTGTACACACACTAAATACTTCAAATGACAGTTGTCTGCTAGTGGTCTCAAGACCAAACAATCATACTCACTATATTTAAATAAACCATACTTCTACTTAAATGTATAGACTTTCAAGGGGAACTGAAATCCAGGAAAATCTCTTCAATTTAATCACTGCAAATTATTCATTCAGTTACAATTCTAGGCATTGGTGCTTTGGAGAATCAAAAGCGTGCAATTTATTTGTCTGACTCTCACAAACTGTCCACCCATTCCTTTAAAGTCTCTTTTCACTTTGCTTTATGGAGACTGTTAGACAGCTCTACAAAAGAGTGCTGACAACAAACCGAGCTTTCCAATGTACACTGAGCAGAAACTGGAACTTCGAGGTGAAACCTCCAAGAGCGAATATTCTTTGGCATCTTTGATAATTGCAGTCCCTATTGTCTTTAATTTCTAGATTTAAAGCAGAAGGAGGTGGGGAAAGAAAATCCTTTTTCATAGACTGGTATTTTCATCTGAGGATATTATCTAACTATAATTTATGCTTTAAAGCACTTCAAAAGGAACTGATATTTTTATAGATGTCTGAACTCTCAGAACCTGTACAGTTGCCAGCTGTTAATACTCAGGAGAAATAGGAAATCAGTTATTTAAAACCAAAAAGAAATGAAAACAAAAATCCAACCTACAAAGCATACAAAGAGAATTTTAATTTGACCTTTGTCTTTAATCCAAAATCAGAAACTATTTGTCTGAAAATGAGGTAATTGCAGATTCAATTCAATCCCACTTGGTGGCTGAGAAAGCAGATGTGTATCTGAACCCAAGTACAGATGAAACCAGTATACAAATACGTACCATAACAAGCCTCGTAATGGCCTTTATTTTGGTAAAAGAATCAATAGCCTGTGCTTCTATCATAATAGTGCAAATGAACCAGCCAGAGCATATGTATGTTAACGCACATCTATACAGCCCCTGTCACCGTAACAGGTTTCAATGCACATTATTCAATCTCTGCTTTTGATATGCAAGAAACTGCCACTTGTACTGTCACTTCCACATGGTACCCTCTACAGTTGTTTTGATGGGACATACCAAGTTCTCTTAGAAGCTATATCAGGAGCCAGATTATGCTGCCCTTCGCTTTCCTGGATAGTACAGCTCACCTCAAATCACCATGCAAACAGAAACGATTACTTAGGGAGTAAGGGAATAATCAAACAGGAACGAATGACAGTGCTTGGTCTACAGAGGGAATACAACACTGCACATTGGGACAGCTGTTTTAACAAGAAAGGCCTTGTGCCACAGTGTGTTCTCAGGTGCTATGCAGTGCCCAGATTCAACTAACTTTTCCAGGACTTCGTCTCTGGCACATAAGATTTCTCCAATGCTGTTGTCCTCTTTGTGAGACCAGCCTAAACTCAATCGCTCTTCAAGAAACTCCCTAGTAAAGGAGCAAGCACACTTCTATACCCACAGGCCACTACACACCTATCCCCTACCCAGCCCATAATCTTCTGAGCCCTCCTGCTTCTTCCCCCAAGGATGACACAAAGTCCAAGTATCATACCTGTCTCGGAACTCCTCGGCTCAATACTTCTGTTTTATTTCAAGTGTACTAGAAAAACACATTTCTTACATCCAACAAACACTGCTCTTCAGTGTGTCCAAGCAGTAACTGTTGAGAGAAACAACACACTGCACATGCAGCTCAGTCACCCCCTGCCAAACAACTGAGCGAGATGCCCAATCCAAACAAAGTGCCCCTGCTTTCGACACCTGGCACCTGCTGCCCAAAGGCAGCCTACACTGAGAGGCTGTGCCATCTGGATCGCCTTCCCTCCTCCCTGGAGTGAGCGCTGAACACAGCGAACCCACCACCCTTGCTTGGCCCCACTTCCCCGGTCACCCTGTGCCTCCTGCTCCAGGAGCAGCGATTTGCTCCCGCTCACAGTGTGTTGGAGATGACCTGCACAAGAAGCAAACAAGCCCTGGGCACAGAGCATGGGAGGGCCCCATCTGATAACCTTCTCATCACCCTTCCCTACTGCAGCTGCTGAGAAGCAGACAACCAGCCACAGCATCACAGTTCTAATCATAGTTTTGTTCACTCTCCACAGAGCAGTAATAAAAGGTTCAACTTGGGGGGGGTAGGAATACCGCAACTAGTCATTCCCACCAGGCATGCATCTGGCCCTTAATTACCCTATGGTATTTATATAATCAAAAAAATATTCAACTTGTATGACTGATCATGTTGGAGTAGTGGAACGCATTAGCAAATAAATAGCAAAACACACAAATTTGTCAACAGATGGATTACAACCCAATGTAATTAAATGCAAAATAGTTCTGCTTTTAAAGCAATTGCCCATAAATTAGCCTGTCAGCAAATGTATGCAACTAATTGCATGAAAAAAAATAGGCCATAAGACAATATCATCCGCACATAGTCTTTCCAAACAATGTAGAAATGATTGGGTATGTTATTAATTGAAAAGAAGTCAAACTGCATTAGTTTAATTGCTCTTTTTTGTGCAAACCTATTAGAATAATTTATACCATATTTACTCCTTTTTACATTTGATGATAGGTATTTAAGCCTTGTTTGTAGATTAACAATAATGATTTCACCTTTTTCTCAGCTTAATAAACGCAGTAAGAATGCTGTGTTTGTCCATGGCAGTGGTGAACTAAGACTGCATCCCATGAGGGTTTAAGCGGAATGGCAACTAAGCTGTCTTCGAAGCTACATTTCTTTCAAAGTGAACCAAAGGGCATGGTGGAAATCAAAGGCTGTAAGGAAATCTCCATTTGCTCGTTTGCAGAAAGGAAAGACTAAAGAACTGAAAACACGTTCTACAAAATGTGTATACACAATGATATGGGCAGCCCTGACCAAAGCAAATTTAGAGCGCTTGGCTTCACCATTCAGAGCCTGGCTGTAAGATACCTAATTGAAGGTTTAATTCTCTGATTTTCAGCCCATGATCTACCAAGGCTCTATGGGACACTGATAAAGAAACTGTGAAAGCTTACTTAGAAAAGACAGACTGTTTGCTCGTATTTGCTGTGCAGGATTAGGATTTTAAGTGGAAAAATAGTGTGGGTTCACAAACCCAAAATGGCTGGAAAACCAATCGCAGCCCAAGGCTGACAGACATTAACACGAAGATTGCATCGATTACAGGAAGCGCTCCTGAAGTTCTCAATTCAAGACAGAGATATACTGGGTTGAAGTCAGAACTCCTGCTGGTATAAACAGGGAGAGCCTCTGCTGACATCTGAGGAACCACACTGAAAGAAAGATCACAGCTGTGATGCATTTCATGTACCTAATCAAAACGTCCGTAATTTGAGTATGGGTAATGAACTGCTCACAGACAACTGGTGAACTAAGAATCATCCACGTAAATTATTCAGTGACTAATTTCAACTAATGAATATGATTGAGAAAAAATGAAATCTATTTACTTTACATATATTAGGCTTTTTTTCTTTCTCTACATAAATTAAAACTGTTAGAAAAGTAAAAAACAAAACAAAAAACAACAACAACAACAAAAAAGAATTGCATACAGAAAGGATCAGTTTGGTGGCAGAAACATATATCCCTCCCAAAAGCTTCCAATCAAGAGAACTCATCAAATAAACTAAGAGGCAAATACTGCTGATCCAACAGCAGTTCCCACCCACCTGCGTTGGAGATTTTAACCAAAGCAATGGATACAAGGGGCTCCTGAAGCAGAGCCCTGCCTGTTGCCTAGCAGCCTGGCAGTCAGAACTGCCTGGTGACAGAATATGGATTCAAATTCATGCCCTTGTTCAGCATCGAGAATGAAGTCTTAATCATTAGGCCACAGAATATCCATGGTGGACAAGTTCCTCATTTCTTTACTGGTGGCATTTAATTTCATACAGAGTAATTGTACATTTATTGGATGAGAAAAGAAGAGAAAATGAGAATGCTTCTGTGACTGAACCTTGGGTTCAGTCATCCAGAGCATGCATGCAGCAGTCTCCAGGCCAGTGGTATTTAATAACAGTACATGAAGTACAACAGCCTGGTACTTTAAAAGGGTGTTATTACACCTTTCATCTTAATAGCTTAACCCTGAAAAACAAATATAAAATAACCCATTTGGTCAGTGTTTGCAGGTAGTTACAGAATGCCACAAGCCACATGGGGAATGCGGGAATGAGTCTTCCCAGCCCTGCCATGCTTTGTGTTCCTGATCCAGGACTCTTCTTTGAGATCTGTCATTGCCTTCAGGGAAGGGGAGAACAAATGAAATGAGGGTGCTCACAGGTGTCTCCACTGTAGGGTTTGGCACTTGGGCACACAAGTATTTGAGCAGATATGCAACGGCCAGGGGAGAACCTGCTGTTCCTTCCATAAGAAACTGAAATTCCTGCTTTTAAAATGGGAACTAATTTATCATCAGAGAATAAAGTCACATCAGTCTCCACACCTAGGGCTTGCAGCATTTTTGTACGTGGGTTTGAAGCTGCGTACCTTTACACACAAGGGATATTCAGTTGTCAAACCTGTGGGAATCACTTAATGTGATGGAGACTACTGAAAACACAGCTCCTGCTTTGAATAAGTGAGCACCATGGGATCCCTGAAGACTCTTTTAAGCTCCCATATACCCATCTGGGATTAAATAGAAGCAATTCTTGTGCTATCTATTGCAGATTCACGGGGATCTGGAACTGTTACAAAACCACTTACAGCCCTCCAATCGATACTCTAAAACCTTCCTAATTTGTCACAAGAAAGAGGAGACTTCTGTCAAAGCACATTTTCACTACCCAGGAGGAAGAAAACAGGGTTAAGATTTTCTCCTTCTGCTATTCAGGTTTGAAAGATACCACTTTACCACAATGGATCAAGATAATATTAATAAACTGACCAGTAAATTAAACAAGCCTTTGGTATCGCAAAGATTGTTGCCACTTTTCTTACACTGCATTTACTAAGTAGTTTTGAGAAAAACAAACAAACAAAAACAACACAAAGCTATTAAGGAAAAGTCCTCGACTGAGTCAATGTAAAGGAAAAAAAATAAACTGAGGCAAAAGAATTGCAAAAATAAGGGTAGCACATCTGAGATCTCTCCTCCTGTTCTTTTAAGTTTGGAGCACTATTCTTGGCACAGGATTTACCTTCAAAATTCTCATTTTACTCTGTTGGAATTACTGGTTGCAGTTTTCTCAAAGTGAGAGTTTTCTCCTGAGAAATCTGCATTATATGAGGTTTGGGAATGTGATCAGAAATTTTAATTGCTGACAGCTGCTCTTTCAGTCATTCTCCTATTTTCTCAGACCTAGTCAGGCAGAGCTGGAGCAGCATCAGGGCTTATCCTGTTGTGAGGTATTAAAGTTTCCTAAAGTCCTGAAGGAGGCATTAGGAATCTTTCCAGAAACCTCCCAATACCTGTGCAGGTGCTGCAGAGCAAAGGAGACACCCTCATGGAGCCTGAGCAAGCCTTTGCAAGGAGTTTTTCCAAAAGAGAATTTTTTCCCTTTCTCATTAGATCCAACCAAATGGTCAGAAACGAGCACAGACTTGCTTCCCAGCTGGCAACTTCTCAATTAATATAGCAAGCATCTCAGGATGCCTCTTGACTAGGGAAAGCAAGCAGCAGAATGAGAGACTCTAAGAGCCTTGAGAAACACTTACACCTGGGCTGGGGAGGAATTTCACAAGGTTTGAGCTGTCTGCTGAGGTGAAGTTAGGCCCTATTTATAGAGAATTCTAAGGTATTCAAGCAAGCTGAAAAGTAAATTTCTCTTTAAAAAAAAAGTTCTCTTTAATATCTTTATTGATGATCTAGATGAGGGGGTCGAGTGCACCCTCAGTAAGTTTGCAGACGACACCAAGTTAGGTGTGTGTGTCGATCTGCTCGAGGGCAGGAAGGCTCTGCAGGAGGATCTGGATAGGCTGGAGCGATGGGCTGAGGTCAACTGTATGAAGTTCAACAAGGCCAAGTGCCGGGTCCTGCACCTGGGGCGCAACAACCCCAAGCAGTGCTACGGAGATTTCATACACGTTTTAGCAAAAGAGGCTTTAGGCAGAGTATAGCAGAAAGGAGAATGGCATGGCCTGCAGGAGGGCCCTTCTGCACGTGGAGGGCCTCTTAGCTAGAGAGCAAGGCTATGGGTTTAAGATCAAGCAAGCACAGCTGCATCCCTGGCTGCATGGAAGAAGAAGCCACGGTCTTGACAGTGTAAGTCTTCATGTACCTATGTACATGAAGAGATTTAAAGTAAAGGCAAGCACTTAATGACTTAATGCTGGTGGGGGTAAAAAAATGAAAACAAACAAAAACAAACAAAAGGAACCACCAGAAAGATGCAGAGAAATCTTGCATGGCTGAACCAGCCTGCAGATGACAGAGGAGGAAGTACAGAAGGAAGCACTTTAGCTGGCTGCAAGAAGGAGCCTCTGTAAAAGTCAGAGATGACAATGCTGTTCAGCTGGTGAAAGCCCAAGGAGAAGGAGAGATGTAGTGGAAAGAAGATACACTTCAGACTGGAGCGTGCATAACCTGTAGCTTAGACATTACAATCTAGAGAAAAGATGGTCAGAGATGGTGCCCAAATTAGGGACCCGAGTGTCAGGGGAAGTGCTGGCACTTTCCATTTTAACTGCCAAAGAAGAGACAGGAAAGTGCTTTTATTATTCTTAGTATGACACTTCCTTTCTGGGCTTTAACATGAGTAATCTGGATGCATGCACTAAAAAAAAAAAAAAAAATTAAGATTTGCCAATGTGGGTGGATAAACCTGTCATTACTAAAATGAATCCATTAACTAAGATGCTTTATAAACTCCAGATGATCTCTCTCCTATTATCTCCTGTAAGGAGATTAAATTTTTTCATTGTTGCTTTTATGCAATTTCATTGGAAGGGGAAATGGCTCAAGGTTAAATTGAAAAGCCTTTTCCATCCAATAAAGATGCCATATTAATTTTCCCTCATCTTAGAATAAGTATATGGCCTTGTGAGATATAAAGGCTGTAAGTGTGCTTCTTTCTAGTCTCCTTGCTGATCTGTTTAATAATGGAACAATTCCTTGTCCAGACATCTGCTGTACTGTACTGCTCTGGCAGGGAGCGAGACCGCCCATGTCACTTCCAAACACTTACATTCAACCTGTACAGGATAAAAGTTTGCAAAATAAATTTAAAATCTTGGAAACAAGTGGTTAAGCCCTCTCTTGCAAATTAGGGCTTCAGTAACTCTGATCTTCTCTTTAATTTATTGCCTCTGAGAAAGAAAATAGAGCAATGTTTCACTCCTGGCAGAAGTTTACAGGGAGAGTTTCTGGACTTAGGCCACTATAGCACAATTAGCAACCATGAATTCTGGCCTGTTGTGCACAAACCCTGCCTTGGATTTTAGCATGTACATGTATGTGTCCTGTTCCCCCCCCCCCCCCCCCCACACACACACTTGCTATATATATATATACGTACAACCTCTGACCCAATGTTACAGCTGAAATAGCAATCCCGACAAGTTCCTCCCTAACAGCTAGCTACTACATCCCCTACCCTGCCCTGGACAGCTGAATTTAGGGCTTACCAAATTCTTTAACTAACACATTCCTTTGGCCTTCCCCAAAGCTGATTAGAAATCAGCTTTTCTCCTGACACGCACTGCTGTGCTCACTCGCTGGCCTTTCAGTGTCTCTGCTTTCTGTGCTGCCTGGCTGCTCAGCGCACACCCAGCTCTGCTCTGCTCGTGCCCTCCTCGAGGGGGGCAGCCAGCTCAACGCCCTGGCTAACCCTTGGTGCTAGGAGACTCTTCCACAAGCGAACTGTTCAGCATAAAATGAGCTGTACACTCAGAATACCAATTTTTGCACTAGAATTGCTAGCCAAAAATCAAGTGAAGCATGTGCAGTAGGTTTTGGAGCGAAGCAGTCATGGTGCCGACACGGACCAGCTGTACAGCACATGCAGAGGCAAGACCACCTACCCAGAGGTACCACATCTCCGAGAGGGACTCGCAGCACTGTAAACTCATGCTCCATAAATTCACTCTTCTCCCAAACCATAAAGTTGTTGAGCATGTCTGTAACTCAGCACTCACGCCAGTGGTTTGGGTCAGATCCTGTGTGACCTGTTAGATCTACCAGACATCCATAAATCATGGGCAAATATATAAAATCCACAAAACTGTTCCCGGAAATACTTCTGGAATAGAAAGATGGAATCTGGGAAAATCTGTATGCATGGCAGCCCTCAGCATCGGTGAGCTCAGCAAATAAGGTGTTCTGTTCGTGCTGAACTCTACTGGCACATTTCAGGATGATCTGAGATATATCCTGATGCAAATACTGCAGGAGAAGGCAAGGCCTCCATAGCAATTTGTTTTAACTTAGAGACAGGGTCACCTCTCTGAGGCAAGGCGCACACTGCTCCAGCCCTGCTAAACATTTCTGAAGAGTTAGCACTGTACTGCTCACGATAGCTTTAAAGGGCATGAACAGAAGGGGAGAGTATATCTGCTGTGTGTAGTGCATTAATGGCCCTTGGTTGTCACCAGGGACAAATCTTTCCAGCTGCTTTCAGTGGGATGATTAGAGTTGATGTTGGAATACAAGTTTCCATTAACAGCCAAGGTAAGTGAACATCAGGAAATTATACGAAGCATCAGTTTTATGAGCTGAAAGATTTGTTACTTCCACCCACACAACTAAAGACTTTATTTTAAGAAAGTATTTAAATTCTTCTTAAACCTTATTCTTGACACATCAAAAGAAAGAATCAACTAGAACATCTCCACCCCCGATTCTAGTATGAATTCAACTCCCCAGGGTGTTTTTACAGGTTTTTGATAGATAGCTTAACTCCTAATTGTCTGTTCAAAGCCTATGCTGTTTCTAAAGTTTACTCTGAGCAGCAGCCAGGCACTTTGTTGTCTGGGACAAAGGCCTGTGCCCAACACCCCCAGGAGCCTGTGGCTCTGCCTCAGGCCATCAGGATGCCAAGCCTCCAGAACACAGAGAGCAAGCAGCCCAGAGAGCAAGAGCTCCAGAGAGCAAGCAGCCACCAGCCCAGCCCTGCCACCACCAACCTGCCATCGGGGGCTGCCAGGGCCTCTGTGCCAGTTCCTGTCATCTCCTTCCACCCGAAGGAAGCTCAAACAGCCTTGTGTTTTACACAAGAAGTTCACTTCTGATGGGGGACATGGAGGAACAGAGCAGGCAGAGAGCAAAAAGGAAGATAAATGCAGCCCTTTCCAATTTTCCTCTTTCACCTGATGGTGAAAGGGCACATGGGACACCTCTCCATCCTTTCCCCCTGCTCCCAGCTCCTATGACTTTGCTGAGTATTGTTCTGAATCAGGTCTGTTATTTATCCATGCCATCACAAATAGTCCATACTTGCTCTACTCAGATACAAAAATGCATTTTCATTTACAAAACAAAATCTCAAAATCTCCTAACTGCTAAGGTCAACAAATGAAATAACACATTTACATATCAAGGGACTTATAAACATCAGGCTCTGAAAAACAAAATTGATTAGAACAAAGCAGCTCCTGAAACTTGCCATGACTGTCTGCAGAAGGCTAGGGTCGTTTAGCTGAAACAGTTTTGATAAGTGTTTGAAGCTCAAGACACACCTGCTTGGGAAACACAGAAGAGTAACCTGCCATCTGAACTAGCGGGGAAAAAAGCTTTAGAGAAAAAAAAAAGTTGAAAGCCTTTGCATGAATTGCCAAATGCCATAGAAATACTGTTTTTCATCTACAAATACATGAATCTTCTGCCTAAAGACATCTTCCAAGACTGCTGTCTCTTCAACACAGTACCTGATTGCTCAGAATTCAGAGTCCAGGTCCTCCGGCACATGAATCAATCAATTTATCTGGCAGTAGGAGGATGTATTTGCCACTCTGCTCTACTTCTCAGTGGGAAACACTGGCATGCGTCTGATTCCACGTGCACTGGTCTTGCACTTATGCTGTCAACCAGAAGATGGTTTAGGAGGATCTAGTATGCCATGACTTCTCTAAGACGGATGCTTGCCAATTTTGGATTTTTACATAATTTCACTTCAGAGTGCTGTTCCCCCTTACTGTCCATCAGTGAAAAGGGAGTCGGTAACTGCCTGTGACAGACGGGTCTGTTTCAAATAAAGTGGAAAATAGGAAAAAAATGTCCCTTGACTTGAATTTCTTATTCAAAGGTGCTTATATAAACTGAGTAACTGTTTACAACAGCAAACTGTTTAAAACTTTCCTAAATTATGTCTAAGTGATTTAGACTTTTCTTGATGATCATACAGAGCTGTGGAGCAAACTCTCATTAGCAAGTAAGGTAGGAACATACTGCATCTAATCTAAGGATTAAAACTTTATCTCAAATTGAACGAGCTCACACAGCCTCCTTCACCTCCTCTGGCTCACCTGCATACATCTCTGGAGCTTACAGTTTCAAAATAGAAAACCAGCAAAAATGTGGTGTGTCTGAGGAGAAGAAGGAACTTTGCCAGTCTAGAAAAAAAAACTAATTCTGTATCATAGAATATCCCGAGTTGGAAGGGACCCATAAGGATCATCGAGTCCAACTCCTGGCACCACAAAATTTCTCAAAAATGCAGACCATCATGGTGAATACATTCTTTCCTCTCTGTAAAGTTTCAGTACGTATTCAAATGCCTGGTGCCTTTTCAGGGCTGATCTTTTGATATATTGTTCTGCAATTTCTTCTTTTCAGTCCGAAGGAGGTGGATGAAGCTGTGCCTGGCACAGCAGCCTGCCTGAATGCACTGATACAGAAGCAGGAGTTTGATGCTCGCCTGCCACAAGGAAAATTAAGTCTTCAATCTTCTTTTGCAATTTGAAACTGAAAACCCGAATCAATAAACCTCTCAGTCCTCCTTGAGCTACAACAAAAGAGCACAGGCCAAAAAGTCTTTGTTATTTATTTTTCCCCCTTTTCCCCTCAGCAATTCTTCTAAAAATTCAATCTAGCAGTTCAAGCTTAATTGCTCGCTTTGAGACAATCCAAAACTCTAGGAGCCCTGTCTGTCTCAAGGTTTTGAAGCAACTCTGATGTTTTTGTAGCATCAATGCTCAGAAGCACATTTTTAAAAATTTATCCAGACTCTGTCTCTTCATATGCAAGGAACTGGACATTAATAAATTAGCAGCAAAATTTGAGACATTTGCATAGTTTAGAAAATAATGAGGCCTATATAATCTGTTTCTGTGTAAAATATTAGACTCCAGGGATCCATACATAAAATCAATCTTAATTGTCCAGAACCAGAACCAGCTATCAATTAGATTTAGGAATATATCATTCTAATTTATTGCAAGTAACTGACACACAGCAGGTGACAAATACCCTACCAAGACTGAACATTGCATTCTGCTCCCAAACTGCTATGTTTCTGGGTCAGACATTCTTTCAATGAGATGCTCTGCATATGCAACATTAGGTCTGCCAGGCTCTAGCTCAGCAAAGGACTTGCTACCAAACTCATTAATGTGTGCTTAAGAGCAGCCCCGAACTTGGAGAGGAGACATAGGTCCTACTGATTTCAGCACCCCAGAACCCACAAAGCCTAATTAGGGAAGAGCATCTCTGTCCAAAGCTATCTAGATGCCTCTAGTGGGGGTCAGTTTGCGTAGTGCTTTGCTCAATGATGCTACAGTTGCCCTTCTCCCCAGTACAGCAACTTGCCAACTTCCCTGCAGGCTGTCCGCTTTTGGTTTCCCTTTCTAACTACAAATCTAACTTCTGCAATGAAGTATTGGTACTGTTTCCTAGTTCCAGAACCCTGTTAATTCTCACAGTCCTCCCCAGTGGGAACCACTGCCCAGATCTATAAAACGCCATAGGTGACCAAGCCTCGTGTATTGGCATATGCTCAAGCCAAAACCTCAGTCTTTAAAAAATGCTTCTGAGCTGCAGCCAACTCCTGCACTAACAACATCTCTATCTCTGAAATATCAGCAGTGCAGACAGGAGGCTGCTGCAAAGCAACTAAGAGTACCCTGTAGATCCAGAGCTACTTTTATTTCACTGGGTGTGTTCAGACCACTGAACTGCAATGGGGCCAAAGTTCCAGTGCTATTGCTGGTCTCGTATGAAAGAAAACTAACCTGCTTTTCCCCTGCTCTAGTTTCACAAGTGAAGGCATAAAGAATTAATTCCAGGAAAAGATGCAAGTCTGTAACTTTTTCCTGCAGGAGGAGATGCTGCAGTTCTCAGAGCAAAATGTCAACTACTCAGTATTTTCTACAACAGGCTTTATCAACCTAGCCTGAAAAAGAGAAGACTGACAGGAGACCTCACTAATGTATATAAATATCTGAGGGGAGGGTGTCGGGAGGATGGAGCTGGTTTCTTTTTGGTCGTGCCCGGCGGCAGGGCAGGAGGTGGCGGGTGCAAACTGGGGCACAGGGGAGTTCGGCTGAATATGAGGGGGCCCTTCTTTACTGGGAGGGTGACAGAGCACTGGGACAGGTTGCCCAGAGAGGCTGTGGAGTCTCCTTCTCTGGAGATATTCAAAACTCGCCTGGGTGCCATCCTGTGCAAGGTGCTCTGGGTGATCCTGCTCTGTGGGGGGGTTGGACTAGATGATCTTCAGAGGTCCCTTCCAACCCTGCCCATGCTGTGATTCTGTGAACTCTTTCTTCATTTCAGTGGTGTCAGGGACTCCACCACCTAGAGAGCCTAAAGCTTTAAGTCAGGGTTGGGGATTCCTCTGTGCTAACAAGGGTAATTAAGACAGATCATCTAATACTAATCACAAGGCTTATACCTTTTGTATTTTTATCCCAAAGTGTTTTGACAAGCAGAGAAGAGTCTTAAACATACACTGAAAATCAGGCACATGCTTCAGTGCACAACAGATAGAGCCATTTAAGTTTGAAATAACACATTTTGTAAAGCTCTGATCCAGAAAACATACTTCAAGTTTTTGTGCATAAATACCACACACACCAGCAGTAGTTCTAACGCTTCCCGTATGATCTTGTGCACATTTCATCCATTTCCTCTGCTACTGGTTATTTACATGCTGCCTTTCCATCTTGCAAACTCATATGCACAGGTTTTTGCTTTCGCCATCCCTCAGTTTCAGCTTTAGACAGGGACCTCATCAGAGAGTTGAGCTGATGGATAATGAAAGACTTCAGTTGTTTTTTTTTAAAATGTGGTTCAAGACCACACGTTCCAACACATGTGAATAGAGAGCTCTCCATTGGAAAACAGAAGCAAAGATGGTTGTTTTTACCCTGACACATCAACACCTTGCAGAAGACTATTACTTGTTAGAAATGATACAATCTCACATAATTTATCCTTCTGCTTGCTCCTGAAAAGATCTTTGTTATCTGAGTACTGTTTCCTAGAAATATGTGCCATCACACAGAGCTCTGCTTTGATGCTGAGATTAATTGTATCTGCTTGCTTAGGAAAGTGGTCAGGTTGATTTATTAACATTCTTAATGAAATCTGTTTGTTTGTTTTCCCCTCTGTTCTCTTAATATTTTATAGGTTTTTCAATTATTTAAAAAAAATTTTTTTTTGAAGTCTGATTCAAGGCTTTGCTGAAATGAGCACGAGCAGTAGTATTTCAGATTGCAGACACAGTTAATGCCAGCATTGGCTTATGCTTAACTTCTTTTCATTTTTAACAGTCCTTGCCCTGCAGGTATAAAAAGGGAATTGGAGCCATAAGGCACAGCTTCAGATTTGTTCTCTTAATTAGCTCCTGCCATGGTGGATTAATTCCATCTGCAATGTGTTGCCATCTCTGCAGAAGTTTATCGTAGTAGAATGGGGGATTAATGAGGAGAGTGGATGCCGAGACATCCCAGCTGTCCATAAGATGGCTGTAATGGGATAAGCACAGATGGTACCAATGCTCTCCTTAAGTATCACTGAAGGTGAGGATTTTTTTTTCTCCACAAATCTGCCACATTCAGTTACTCACCCACTGCAGAGAATAAAATTACAGAACCACAACTCAGACTTAAAAATAGTGGGCAGAGGATCTGATCATCTCAAGTCTTTCTCCTTTCCCTGAAGAAACAGTGGGTTTATCAAATTTAGCGTTTCAAGCTGAAAGAGAGAGGCTGACTGTATTTTCTCCCCTTTTGTCTATTGTAACTAAATGTCAATACATTTATTTATGAGCTGGAGAATTTCTTTTAAATCTGGGAGTCTTGTTGCTGGGCTCCCAGCAATCCAGCAGCGAATTCTGCATTGAGACCTGACCCCTAAATGAACAGGCCTCTATGACGGACTGTTCGGGCAAGACACTTCTTTCCCTTAGTTTAGTTTAAAACTGAAATAACTCCAGTCAAGCCAGGGAACACCAGAGGTATAAAACCAGTGAAAGGACAATTGATCCTTTTTCTGTCTAAGTTTTATGTTGCACTTTCCTACTTGTTTACAAATAAAAGTCTTATTTTGCCTTTTATTGGCCTGTTTCTATAGAAATAAAATGTCAATATCCCCATGAAGTAATATCTGACCATATTAACTTTTGTCTCAACACCTGCATTATTTCATTCTACATCTTGATTATTAATGGAGTTAAATTGTTTCCAAGAAAGCAGCAGTTGGTCTGCTTAAAAAATGCTAGTCAGTGACTCCACAGATAGGGGTTCAACAACTGGAACTATTATAGACATTCTGTACAACCACAGGAATCTTGATTTATCCCATGGCCCTACCTATAATTGGAGATAATAGGACTTCCAGTGCCTGTTTTGTCTGTTTCATTCAGCTACTTGGGGCAGGTGCTGCCTTTCTCCATGCTCATTTAGTGCCTCACATAATAGAGTTCCAATCTCTGTTGATGCCTCTGTGCATTATTAAAATACAAAGGATGTCAAACAGAAAAAGACATTTAAGTGCTCAAGTGCCATGGGAACAATACAGATATGAAGGCATTTTTCTTCATCCTTATAAACCTGCTGCTAAATATAAAAAGCTGTCTGTAGCTGTTCTACTACCTATACATAAAACAGAGGTGCATCAGACAACGTTACATTACTGAGTAACACATGCTGGGTGCCTTCCAGAAGGGCTATCGTGAAATGACAGCAGTGCAGCAGACTCCCAGTCACTAAAGGACAATAGTAATTTGAAACATTTCTATTTTCCTATTTACCATCCAAAATGGTTTTGGATGCAGAATGAAGTTCTGTTCCACTCTGATAGATTAATTGTTTCTCACCCTGTACCAACAGCTCATTTCTGCTTCAGAATCCACAATGTGATATAAAAATCTCCCCTCTGTTAGGACAACTGAAAGGAGGGAGGGAGGACTCCAAGGATATCGAAACACTCTGAAAAAATTCTGAGGTCCTATTACTCCACTGGCTACATGAAATAGAGCTGGAGAGACAAAGCGGAGGAGAGAGCTACTCATTTCCAGGAGAGTGCCCTAGGCCAAAGGGGTGTAGGATGAGCACAAGGAGAAACAGCACCGAGTCACGCTCAGGACTTCAGAAAAAAACAGGAGGATCTTCCACTAAAGGAAACATGGCCACTGAAAAATCCTGTTTGCTCCATAACCCTCTTTGCAGAAGAGAGAAGGGGGACAGAAGAAGGAACCTAGGAAAGGTCCACAGGAAATGTCAGCTGAAGGCTGCTTGGGCCGTTTGGAAAGCTGTCAGCTCCAGCTCTCTTCAGCTGGGGGCAGCAGCAGCTGCCCAATACAACTCCAGCATCTCCCAGGTTGTCACTGCACTGCCACAGCATCTGCCCTGCCCAAGGACCCCAGGAGCTCACAGCAGAGCTGTCTGGTGTACAAACCTTGGCATATGGCCAGGGCTTGTCCTCTGTCAGGGGAGCCACAAAGGCCTGGCTCTCAAGGAACTGAACAACAAAAGGAAGGCAAACAGCATCCCAGCTTGCATAAGAAGCAGCGTGGCCAGCAGGTCTAGGGAAGTGATTGTCCCCCTGTACTCAGCTCTGGTGAGGCCGCACCTTGAGTACCGTGTTCAGTTTTGGGCCCCTCGCTACAAGAAGGACATGGAGGTGCTCGAGAGAGTCCAGAGAAGGGCGACAAGGCTGGTGAGGGGTCTGGAGAACAAGTCTTACGAGGAGCGGCTGAGGGAGCTGGGCTTGTTCAGCCTGGAGAAGAGGAGGCTCAGGGGCGACCTTATCACACTCTACAGGTACCTTAAAGGAGGCTGTAGCGAGGTGGGGGTTGGTCTGTTCTCCCACGTGCCTGGTGACAGGACAAGGGGGAATGGGCTGAAGTTGCGCCAGGGGAAGTTTAGGTTGGATATTGGGAAGAACTTCTTTACCGAAAGGGTTGTTAGGCATTGGAATGGGCTGCCCAGGGAGGTGGTTGAGTCACCATCCCTGGAGGTCTTTAAGAGAGGTTTAGATGTTGAGCTTAGTGATATGGTTTAGTGGGGGACTTGTTAGTGTTAGGTCAGAGGTTGGACTCTGATCTTGGAGGTCTCTTCCAACCTAGACGATTCTGTGACTTTGCATCAGGTGCAACTTCCTACCACTTGCTGTGAGTCTCGCAGCCCAAGAAGGCACAGAACAGGATGTCCTGGGTCTGGCTGGGATGGAGTTAGCTTTCCCCACAGCAGCCCATGCAGTGCTGTGCTCTGCACCCGTAGCCAGAACAGCAGTGGTATCACACCAGTGCTTTGCCTATTGCTGAGCAGTGCTGGCACAGCACCAAGACTCCCTCCAAATCTCCCAAAGTCAGTAGGCTGGGGGTGGGCAGGTGATGGGGAAGGGACATCACCAGGGCAACTGACCTAAACTAACCAAAGGGATCACAGAAGTTAGGGATTGGAAGGGACCGTGCCAGATCATCTAGTATCAGATTCATCAGATTATCCTCCTGCCGGAGCAGGAACACCTAGATCAGGTCACACAGGAATGCGTCCAGGTGGGTTTTGAATGTCTCCAGAGAAGGACACTCCACAGCCCCCCGGGCAGCCTGTTCCAGTGCTCTGTCACCCTCACCATGAAGAAGTTTCATCTCACATTTAAGCGGAACCTCCTGCGTTCCAGCTTGTACCCACTGCCCCTTGTCCTATCATTGGATGTTACTGAGAAGAGCCTGGCTCTGTCCTCCTGACACCCACCCTTTACACATTTATAAACATCAATAAGGTCACCCCTCAGTCTCCTCTTCTCCAAGCTAAAGAGACCCAGCTCCCTCAGCCTTTCCTCATAAGGGAGATGCTCCACTCCCTTCATCATCCTTGTGGCTCTGCGCTGGACTCCCTCAAGCAGTTCCCTGTCCTTGAACAGAGGGGCCCAGAACTGGACGCAATATTCAGGATGTGGTCTCGCCAGGGCACAGTAGAGGGGGAGGAGAACCTCCCTCGACCTACTAACCACCCTCCTTGTGATACACCCCAGGATGCCATCGGCCTTCTTGGCCACAAGGGCACAGTGCTGGCTCACGGTCATCCCGCTGTCCACCAGGACCCCAGATCCCTCTCCCCTTCACTGCTCCCCAGCAGGGCAGTCCCCAGCTTATTGTGGTGCCTGGATATTCCATGCCATACGGTGTCACACTCAGCAATAAAAGGTGAGAAATGGGAAGGAGAGGGAGGGCTCTTGTTAGGAAGACATCTGTCCTCCCAAACAACTGCTATGTGTATTGAGGCCCTGCTTCCCCGGAGGTGGCTGAATGACACTCATTGATGGGAAATAGAGAATAATTTTTTTTCTCTGCTTCTCCACAGCCTTTACTTGTTTTTCCCTCTTTTTTTTTCCTCCCTTTAATTAAATTACCCTTATCTCAACCAGTGAGTCTTCTTCCTTCCATCATACTCCTCCTCTTCTTTTGAGGAGGGGGAGTAAGAGAGTGGTTGTGGCAGAGTTTAGCTGCCCAGCAGGGTAAAACTACCATGCAGGTTAAAGAAAATACATGGCATACCGCTTCTCTGCACTCAAAGCACAGCAGGTAGGAATATGTGATGCAGAGTTTTGGTATACTGCTCTGGGATCTGTATAGGGACAGAATGACAGTAGTTGTTCTCTTCTGCTTTCAAATAGAGACACCTAAAGAAGCCTCTCTGGGCTATGGTTGTGTCTTGTTTGGTCAGATCCCTGTAATTGCACAGAAGACATCACCTGTGTTCCAGATTTGACTGTGAAAAGATTGGACAGCGGGGGGTTAAACTGCAGTCTGTTGGGCCAGGTAGGTACAAGATGTACATCCAGCACAGACAGATGTACCTTCAACCCTGGAGCAGGCCCTGGAGGAGGGAAGAATGAGGGAAGTGCTGAATTACCTTCCCACAGTGTGCTCCTCAGTGCTCAGTCTGTGAAAAAGCAGCTGAACTACTGCAGAGGGGCAAGCGATGGGTCAGGCTCTGGCTCCCGGGAAGCCAGGGGTGATGCTGGGCTCTGTGGCTGCCTGCCATTTCACTGCTAGGCCGCTGCTTTGAATCCAGGTGAAGGGGGAAAGATATGACACGGTATTTTCCCCTGATACTGAGAATCTATAAAATACTTACTGCAACATCCTTTTAAGTCAAGCTTGTTCTTTAATTTGTTTGTGTTTTTTTCTTTTTCCCCACCATAAAAGGCAACAGTTAAAAAAGACAGGAGTACTCAGCAAGTCAAAGAAAAGTACGGTTTTGAGCATGGGTTATCGCTAGCTATAGTAGTGACAAAGTCTGATTTGGTCAGGCTTTTATTGTCACTTGCTTGGCAAACATTCCCTTTTCTTCACTGAATAAGGCAGCAATATCTGGCCCTTGCAAAATTCTTCTTTCAGCCCTTGACCCCAAAGAGGGAGTTGAGCTTAGCTTCTGCAGGAAGACCCCACATTTAAAAAGAGGATGCCAGCCCAAGGCTCACTGGAGCCAGAGAAAATAGGTTAGATCCATATTATGTCAAGCCAAGATAAGCAGAACAAAGGGAAAAGGATCCCACCATGGAATTCTTCCTTCCTGAGACACAGATACCAAAGCTTATTCAGCATACTGTGCTGTTTGTATTGTACAGTGCTACATTTTATAATTACAAGGATAACACTCACAGCAGAGTACTGTGCGTGGCAATAAACATTTTCTCTGTGTGATTAAACACCAAAGCAATGCTGAGGTGTTTGAGAACCACCAAGCTGTTTATTGTGCATGCATCCTCCAGCGCTATGAGCATTACTCTGCTTTATAACAAAGAGAGGAAGAAACAATAAACCACAATTCAAACAAAAGATTATATTCACTGCCTCATGAATTCCTCTTTCCAGTATTGCATCATGTCCTAATAAAGGCAGGGTTTTGTAGAATAAATATTTTGAAGACAGCTCTGAATGTCCATAATTTTAGATTTCAAGAGCAGCACTCAGCCCAGAGCTTCTGTTTGGCACGAATGGCCATTACTTTTCAAATAAAAAGCTCTCAGGCTAACTTCAGTTTTTTTTCTTTTTTGTTTCTCCCCTTCAAAGAAGAAAGATACCAATATAAACAAAGATGAAAATATTCAGTCTGGTGAAATAAATATGCTCCAGTTCTAAAACACCTTATAGCTAGTGTCAGCCTAACTTCTCCATAGGGGCATCCAACTTCGCTCAGCCTTGCCTGACGATCTATGAGAATGGTAAAATTATTCTCCAACGAGTTATCCATCGTTTACTACAAACTAGTTACTAGTTAGGCTTGCAGCCTAAAAACCTGGTCAGACCACTGCACGCCACTCGGCGCATCCTGCAGCAGGGCCATGGCAGACTGGGGAAAACATCAGGCACTGTAACAGAAGAGCATTCCGCATGCGCAGCATGATGGCCACAGACAGCCGTGCCGATGCGAGGGTAAGAGGTTCTTCATCCTGCTCCCACTCCTCTTCACTCCTACCTCATGCTGCCCCTTCTGTCGTGCCGAAACAATGATTTTCCACAATGAAGGGGCTCCTGAACTGAAAGCATATGGGGGAGGAATGGACACTGCAGGAAACGTGTAAATGGCTTTGAGATGAGGTGAGAGGTTGTTCATACAACCACACCCTGAGGGTTTTTGAGTCATTTAATTTTAGTGAAATTAAGATTCCTATTTTCATGTAGTAAGGTCTTGGAACAGCTTTTTTTTTTTTTTAACATTTAATACTTACTGTAATAACGCAGTGAATAAAAAGAATAGTTTAAATCAAATCCTGTCACTAAGGTGAAAAATAATTATTCTCAAGTTGAGAGAGGTTAAATTCAATTTGGTCGTTAAGAAAAACTGTCAGAAAAGTTTGATCAAGAACAGTCTCCTTAATGAGGTGGTTGTAGCTAACTCATTAGAGAAAATGAAGTCAGCAATAAGGATTCTGCACTTTTCTTACACTTACTACTGTTTCCTGTGAGAAGTTGTGTAGCTGACCCTCTTGCATGGGTTTTGAGAACCTCAGACCAATAAAGGTACATGTTCTCATAAGATTTTATATGATATTGAGCACAGATTCACTCTCTCCCCCCAGTACACAAGGCTACTATAAAGATGGTACCAACGATTTCTACTATAGAGATGATACCAACGATTTATGTACTTCTATTGTACATCTATAGCAATAGATGACCATGGCTTTGGGGAAACCCAAGCCTCCTGCCTTGATCAATACAGGCTACAGCTGCTGGTCTGAAGCCTGCACAAGTCTCCTGATGCTCCTTTGGGGAACTGCCAAGTGTAGCTTCAGTACTTATTTACCCTTACTTCATGAAACAAAAGCCAAAACCCAACAACCAAAAGAAACAAAAGAAAATCCCCAAGCTACACAACAATAAATTTGTTTGAATGTAATAATCTCTCTTTTCCTCAGTCCTACAAATTACATGACAACAAGCTCTGCAGTAATAAATTGTTTGGTTTGCTATTGTACAGTAGTCTTCACTAGAATTCGTAAACAAAGTCAACAGGCTTGAGTTTAATTAAAAATTTCAAACTCTCTACTGTTTTACTACCCTTTCCTAGATTAGCCAATAAACCATGGGGTTTATACAATTTTATGAGAAGCAATTTTTGTTTTTTCCTTAAACAGCTCACATGAAGGGTAACTCCCTCTAAGCAATCCTGCCTTCCTAGTCATACATTTGTCAGAGCACTGCTTGAACTGATTTCTGCCCTCCAAGGTAATACAGAACAGGCAGGATTTGATCAGATGTGGAAGAGGGTGAAGCAAATAAAACCATCTATTAGTGCCTGAGGCGTTATTTCAATTCTATTTAGTTCAGTGGTTCATAATCTATTGGTTTTAGCTCCACGGAGGGCCACAGTCTGTGAACAGTCAAACAGCTGTGACAACTGTCAGTGGGCTTACAATCATTTGTAGATGTTCTAACAGAACAAGGAAATCCTCAGGTCTGAACTGAGGAGTATAAACTAAAACCCCTGGAAAGCAATGGAGAGGCTGACAGGCTTTGGATCAAGCCCTTGCAATATATATGAGTTGCTCAAGGTCATATAGATGGTGAGGACAGGGAAGAAGAGGCCCGACACTCACAGGGGCTGCCTGTTATACATGACTCTGAAATCCTGGAAGAAACAGCCAAGTATCCATGACAAGAATGGCTTTCAAAATATTTCTCAGTTCCCCAGGCTTAGAAAAAAGTTGGAAAGGATGTTGAAGAGCTTTACTTACCTTTATTTATATCAGAAAGAGCCACTCCACAGAAGCACACAAAACACAGCATTTATGTCAAATTTACCTAGCCTGGTAGTTGAATAACCAACACAGCTAATTCTGGTCCAACTAATTCTTAGCTCAGGCTGTGCCTTCAGCACAACGATGCCATGGGTTTAGTTATTCAAAGAGAGCTCTGGATTTGCTTTTTCCAAAGCTTACAACACCAACTGCTCAGTAACTAACCAGAAAACAGAGAAGTTTGAATTCTGTGCAGTGCACATTCCCTCATGCAACTGCTTTTTTGCACATGAGCCCTTTTCATGGTGCAGCCTCCTGCACACTTTCTGATAGAACTGCCTCAGTTCCATCCTGCTTGCTCTGCAGTCCTGCCCAGCCGTGGTTTTGGGATGTCTTCTACAACATTCAAATAAGAAGTCTCTGGTTTGGGGGTAACTGGACAAACACATGCCAAGGAACCACAGGTTCTTGTTCCGAGCCAGGCAGCAGGGCAAGCTTTGCCTGCTGCTACATGGGAAGCACGGGAGCATGCAAACCTGAGTGGGCCAGCAGACAGGAAGGCATGTCCAAAATCTGACAGTGTTGAACTTCTTATCATCGTGTTTCCTGGCCAGCAGACACAAGGATTTTGAGTCTGATCTTACAGAGGTCCTCTGTTTCTGGAAGACTGTCTTTCCTTTTAGAGATAATACAGCATCAAAACAGGCACTGCCATCACTGCTGAGAAAGGACTTTTCTGGAACTGGGGAAATAGTTTTACCTGACTGGCCCACAACACCTGGTTTGGTTCTGAGTTTAGTTTTACTGACTCAACACAAACCATAAATATGCACAAGTACCAAGTTTTACCTGAAGAGAAAATAAAACCTTATCTTTCAGGTCTGGTCTGCAAAAGAGCTGCCTCTCAATTGCCCCTTTTGTTTTCTGCAGGAGAAATTCCTGCAACTGAGTGGTATGGCTCCATTTATGTTTAAATTGGGATGTTTTCAGGTGACTCTAAAGACACAAACTGTAGCTATTCATGGGCTCTAATGAGAGTGTTAATGTATATAGTTTCTGATGCGCAGCCCCGATTAGGTCTTGGATAGAGAACATCCTTGAAGTAAGTTGTCAAGGCAAGTTCTCAAAGCAGGCTCTGGGGCTGCTTTGGAAGAGAAACAATGCTCCCAGGAGAATGGAACCACTGCCCAGCAGCACCTCTTTGGGATGCTGCCAGGGATGGACTTCGTTGTTCTTTACCGTCTTGCAATAGCAGACAACATTCTTCTCTTCATTTCTCGTCTTCCCTTCCTTTTCCCCCTGGCTTTCCCCTTGTCCTCCTCCCTTCCATAAAAATAAAAGCTAAAAAATGGAATACAAAGGCAACAAGGTTTAGGACATTTTTTCAGACACGAACAAAGAAGTCATCTCCAGAGAAATGTGCTATAGTCACACCTGCAGTCTAATAACTGTCATCCTCAAGAGAGGTGCATGCTGTAATTGAATGACATTGAAATGTCAGTGCTACTTCATTATTTTTAATATATGCCTCCCTTCTGTAAACTAACATATCCAAATCATAAGTATTAAGAGCAATACTTAATTTCCAAATGAGCTTTCTTTAAACTAAGAGTGCATAAAGGCATAGTTGTGTGTTTCAGGTATTTTTGAAATCTTGGGCTCAAGCCAGGGGTTCCCCTGCCTCCCAGGCTCCAGACTCACCCCACAGTACAACAGAAGCTTCTCCCACCTGCCTGGGCAGTGAGTTTTCGTTGTCTGGGCTTCAGCCTTGTTCACTGAGACAAGAGGCATGTTTTGTGTGTTACCACGAGTTCTCCTAATTTGTACGTTATAACACATGCACAAGATTTTCAAGCCTTCAGAAAAGCTGTGGTGTAGAGGGTAAAACTCTTACAGAAGCTACTGCACCATTTTGGATTCTTTCTTTGGTAAGCACAACTATGAAATGCCATAAAAATGCACTGATGTAATTCACAATATTGAATGTTCTTAATCATGCTGAAAAATTGTTGAAATACACTGCAGTGCTTCTCTGTTTCTTTTTCTCTCCTTTTTTTCCTCCCTGACATGTAAGCACCATTCACAGAAAAGCATCTACCAAGAGCTTTCCCTGCCCTCCATCCCCAGATGCATTTCCTTACACTGTACTGCTGAATTAACTCTGCAAACATATATAGATAATGCAAGAGTGGCCTGACCCAGCATTGCCCTTGCTAAATTACTTTTGGTTTCAAACCCTCTGCCCTCAGGCTGTTCCTGTAAAGTACCAGAGGTGAACACTGGCACTCACATGCCCAAAATGTAATGGGTGAACACCAACAGCAAAAGTTAAGGTGAAATAAGGAATGCTTGCAGCCCAGTGCATGTGCTCCCCTTTTCCACACAGCGTTTGTGTCTGTCTGTGTAGGGCTCATGTCTGCAGAACCACAACACACTCCAGTCCCATACGAAAAGCACTCCTCTGCATTCACCAGTGGGGGCTGGCAGCTCCCCAGCTCCCTGACAGCTGACTCTCCCACAGCAACGTTTTCCCCTCCGTCTTTCCAGCCTTATTAAAGCTGTCATTTTTAAATGCAGAGGACATGAGATAATTGTGCCTTTTGACCTCAAGCCTTCCCCTGACCTAAAGGCTGAATATAAAATCATAGGGTAATTACAGTCTCCCATGTACACTGTACAACAGATGTCTGGCTTGCAGCAAAGAAACTCATGCAGAAGGCAGCTCTGCGCCCATTTAAAACAACAGTGGTGGTAAATGGGCTTTTAACTCACACCAGCAAATGCTGTAAATCCAGAATATTAAAAGCACAAATGTGCTGTTAAAGAGGATAAGAGGCAGATTAAAGTCACAGCACCACAAAGTTTTGGGAAGATAGCCAGTAAGAGCAGAAAATGAAGTAAAAACACTTCCTCGTGCATCCTTCAGGGTCGTTTTTCATGAGAAGCTATAAAGTTAAAAGCCTCAGCCTGTAGGAGAGGCAGGGATCAAAACTATGACTAGCCTCTCCTTTGGGAAAAACACCCGCACTGAAGCTCCTTTTCTATCTCATCTTTCCATTCATTCAGCACGAAGGCCTGACAGCCTCAATCTAAAGGCTTTAGGGAAGTCCCATTCATAAACTAGTTTTACAAATCACTTTTCCTTGCAGAACAGAATAAGACCTATAGTATTTAACAAGTACTCTCGTCTGTTTAGCACTGGCATTGCAGAAGAAGAAAAAGGTCCAACTACATCCAGCTGCAATAGGCCTTGCTCGCAGCTCATGGGGACAGAGTTGCCCAGTCTCGCTTCCCTGCCTTGAGCTTCTGATTAACCCCAGCGCAAAATCTAACGCGCATCCTGTCAGAACATCTGGATAGAACTGGCTGCAGTGGATCAAACTACAATTTTTTCCTATCATAAAATATAGTTCAGAAATAAAATTATTTTGCATGAGTTTGCACCATGGAACTGTTAAAATATAGCAGTTTGACTCTCTCCTATTACTTCAATAAAATATAAATATTTTGTTTAGACAAATTAAATGAAGTCTTTCTATACTTGTGAACAGAATTTTGGCAGAATTTTTGTTTTTATGTACAAGTTTTGTATTCTGACTCTAGGGAGCCAGAATTCCTCCCACACGCTGACTGCCATAGCAGGAAATGATGAAAAAATCCTCTTAGGCTTCTCTTAAAGTCTGTAGCTGATAAGAGACCAAAATACTTTCCTGTCTACTACCCAACTTTAATATTTCATTCCTGATAATCACCTGAGGTATTTCTGCATCTGACTTCATTAAAAAAAAAAAAACACTTAATGAGTGTTGCAACTGACTTAAAGTCAAATATCCCAGTGCTTCCTCCAAAGCCGTTCTGTAACTGCCACAAACTCACTAGCCTCCACGCACGCTAAGACACAGCAGCCTGTCCGTCCCACCCACGTGAGCTGAGTCAGAGCAGTAACCTGCCTGCTGCAAGGAGAGAGGAAGGGAAAACAGGCGCTTCTCTCTGCAGAGGAGCAGGAGTAAGTCTACATCAGCGTTTTGGTTTGGATGAGAAGAAAGCTTTTGAAGCAAACCTCTCAGGCATCCTTGCTTACTCTGGTTTGCACCACACAGCCATCTCCGGCTGCACAAACAGAAGCACTTTCAGTTGCAGCGAACTGTAAGCTGTGCTCCAGGTGTGCTTTCAATGTGCTGACCTCCAGTGAGCACTCAGTCCATTGAAATTCCACTAAAATCCGCAGTAACTTCCTCTACCCCCAGAGCGCAATGTGGGTGGCTGTTACTCAGCTCCAGCTGCTTCACAGTATAGACCCGTTCCTCCTGTACCGTACTGCTTGTTAATGCAGAGAGCACCCCAGAGGAGAGGTGGGGGGGTCCCTCAGGGCACAGGCAATATACTTGTGCTTTCTGTCAATAACAACAGCAAGGGAGCACCTGAAAGAAACACGAGGAACTTTATGACATGAGAGACAGCAAAATAATTTCAGTACTGTCATCCAGAGAGAAAGCAAGGGAGTTGGTTCTGCCTCCGAGTCTGCCAGCCAAAATGACAGACTCATTTGGGAAGTACCAGGTGAAGAGAACCCAAGGTTTTAGGAAATGAGCTCTGACTGACTCCCAAGCAAGAATGAAAAATAAACAAATCACAGAATCATACAATCACTAAGGTTGGAAGAGACCTCCAGGATCATCTGGTCCAACCATCCCCTTACTACCAATGTCACCCACTAAACCATGTCCCTAAGTGCCAGGTCCAACCTTTCCTTGAACACCCCAGGGACGGTGACTCCACCACTTCCCTGGGCAACCCGCTCCAATGCCTGACTGCTCTTTCTGAGAAGAAATGTCTCCTAATTCCCAAACTGAACCTCCCCTGCCACAACTTGAGGCTGTTCCCTCTAGTCCTATCACCAGTTATCTGTGAGAAGAAGCCGACCCCCAGCTCCCCACACCTTCCTTTCAGGTACCTGTAGAGAGCAATGAGGTCTCCCCTGAGCCTCCTCTTCTCCAGACTAAACAACCCCAGTTCCCCCAGCCGCTCCTCACAGGACTTGAATAAGTAAATAAATAAGTACAGTGTTTAAAGCACAGATGGACAGTAAGTACAGTCAGGAAGAGTCTTCCTTTTACGGGGATTAAAAGTGTTGTTTTCAGACTGCTCAGTATTCGTTGCGCAGGTGCCTCAGGATGTATTGTCAGGAACTGTGTTCTGCTGCTCGTCCCTTCCACTTAATTTCATTTAGAAATGCAGTTAAATGCTAAAGACCAAGCTCTCGCTTTTACACTCTACAGACAGTCCCTCTAAAGATTAGCAATTGTTCTATGAAAACAGCCTTTTGCTCTCCCTGTTTAAATACAATTTCAGAGCTCGACTGAAGAACTGCAACATGAATGCTCCACTTGGCGTGATACCGTAGCCAAAGCAGGGCAGTGCCAGTTCTCTGCTGTTCCCAGCTCCTATTTAGCCTGATGTGCCTTCTTGGCTCGCTGGGAGCGCATCTAATATCTTACAAGCTACTTTTTAAAAAGCAGCATTGTCATGTTTTAGTTGAACAGCATGCATAATCTGTGGTTGCTACATTGCTTTAGGGAATTAGCTGCCATTTTGCTTTATGTTATTATGCTAAAATTACTTTTAAGTGTCAGTTCACTTGGAAGATTGCAAAATGTCATTTTACTTTTGGTTTCATTACAAAATTATTTGATTCTTACAGTCATGGGATATGTGCTAACTACAAGTCTAACTACATGTGCTAACTACGTGTCTGCTTACTACAAGCAGACATGCAGCAATTCTGACCAGCTGGAGGCTGATTCTACCTGGTAGTACAGCAGGATTATTTTAGTATTGGGTGGCTTTATATATTTTACAAATGCTATTCAGATGGCAAAATTCACATGAAGAAAATCCATTAAGCTAGAGAGCTACATCATTAACAGAAATGACACTGTAAATAGACAGTCCTTTGAGGAGAAGAGAGAATATTAGTGGTTACTAACCTGGAAGTGCTGGACCTTTCCCACCTTTCCTTGTGCCAAAGGAAGGGGCAGACTACGCCCCAGATGAGAAGAATTTTTTTTTAAATCAATACTTTTGATGTGAAAATTGACTTATACAGTTTTTGGTTTAGAAATTAGTAAGTAGAATAGTACTTATACAACCTTTGACCATTTTTGCTAAAAAAAAAGAAAAGGTAGGAAAGGAGAGAAAGAACTCAAGTTTCACAGTTTGGATTTTCAGTGAAAAATCTAAATATGTTTTTATAAGAAGGCCACATGAAAAAAAAAAAGCACTTTTAAAAAGCCATTTTGAAATCAATTTTGTCAGCAGATGCTTAGACAAAGCACACTGAAGAACCTAATGAGTCAGGCCTATGGCAGAGGGAATCCTGCATTCACTCTGAAGCAGGAAAAAAAGGCAGCGCAAGGCCCCAAAGGACTGACTGCAGATCTAATTCCTTCCAACTTTGCTATCATACCCTCAAGCCCAAGGAGAGGCTTAGCAAGACCAGGGACAATCTAATTACTTTTTAAGCACATCAGCTGGCTGGGCTTTGCCCAGAAGTTATTAATGAAAAATCTGACCAGCTGAAAGACCAAATGAGAGTTTATCGCCTAACCTTGTAACCACAGTAATGGTAATTAAGGGGTAGCCTGGGAGAGTCCATGAGCAATCACAGAATCACAGAATTGTAGGGGTTGGAAGGGACCTCAAGAGATCATCAGGTCCAACCCCCCTGCCAAAGCAGGTTCCCTAGAGCAGGCTGCACAGGTAGGCGTCCAGACAGGCCTTGAATATCTCCAGAGAAGGAGACTCCACAACCTCCCTGGGAAGCCTGTCCCAGTGCTCCGTCACCCTCACTGTGAAGAAGTTCTTTCGCATGTTGGTGCGGAACTTCCTGTGATCCATCTTGTGGCTATTGCCCCCTGTCCTGTCCACACAAACCACTGAAAAGAGGTTGGCCAAATCCCTCTGTCTCCCACACTTAAGGTTATTTATAAACATCGATAAGATCCCCCCTCAGTTTTCTTTTCTCAAGGCTGAGCAGAGTCAGGGCTCCCAGCCTTTCCTCCGAGGGAAGATGCCTCCTATCATCTTTGTGGCCCTCCGCTGGACTCTTTGCAGGAGATCCCTGTCTTTTTTGTACCAGGGAGCCCAGAACTGGACACAGTGCTCCAGGTGAGGCCTGACCAGGGCAGAGTAGAGGGGGAGGATCACCTCCCTTGTCCTGCTGGCCATGCTCCTTTTAATGCACCCCAGGATCCCACTGTCCCTCTTGGCCCCAGGGCTCACTGCTGGCTCATGGCCAACCTGTCGTCCACTAGGACCCCCAGGTCCTTCTCCTCAGAGCTCCTCTCCAGCAGGTCATGCCCCAGCCTGTGCTGATACAAGCGGTTGTTCCTTCCCAGGTGCAGGACTCTGCACTTGTTCTTGTTGAACTTCATTTGGTTTCTTCCTGCCCAGCTCTCTCTCTTTTCCAGGTCTCGCTGAATGGCAGCACAGCATTCTGGCGTGTCAGCCACTCCTCCCAGCTTTGTGTCATCGGCGTACTTGCTGAGGGCGGACACTATTCCCTCATCATGATTGTCAATGAAAATGTTGAACAAACCAGACCCAGCACCGACCCCTGGGGAACGCCGCTTGTCACAGGTCTCCAGCTGGACTCTGCACCGCCGATCACCACCCTAATTTCAATCAATATATGGGACTAGACAAGGATCATCCTCAGAAAGGATGACATAAAAGGATTAGCGACTCCGAGCCAGGACAAAACCGTATAGAGATATGTTTCTGACAGTTTGGAATTGTTTCTTCTCTAAAATTTTAAAATTTCGAAATGAGTCTAAGAAATATATAGGTGGAAAACAGGGGTGTTCTTATTTTTTCTATTATTTTGAAGATGTAGATTTAAGATGCAAATTAAAAATTTAATTTCACAATGTTAGTCTAGAGCAACAGAAAGTATAAGATCCCAGAAAAGGTACACGACTGTCTTAATAAAGGATTATTTAATCACACTGAACAATTTAAGTACTTCTTCCTTCCCTCCTCCCCCCCCCACATGTTTAAGTCTTTAGGGTCCATGTTTCAAGTTTCCAACATGCAATGACAGTCAGACTTTATAAAACGAGAACTGAAGAACTGAGACTCATGTGATCAATATGATTGTGTGAATGGGGACTCTAAGGAAAATGTGATCAAAATGCAACTGAAGTGATGCTATTGCCCAACGTGTAGGTTGCAGAGCAATGAAGAAGCCTACAAGGAGATCAGAGACTGTAACAAAGCAGATGATAATGCTTTTGAATTTGCTATTAATGGGAAAAACAGGACTCTGCACTGTCATTTTCAAACCAAACCAGATGAATTGATTATCTGCACAAGGACCCCAGCATGCCCTCTGTCTCTAGGACAGCTTTCATCTACTAAGGATTTTTCTTCTCGGATTTCTGTTCTTGGTATGCCTTTATCTGAAGCCAACTCTTCTGAGTTAACAGGCATTCACCAGCAGCAAAGAGGTTATTCTGGACACTCAGTAAACAAATTCTCTGCTAGTTTTCCGGGGAGAAAGAGGAAAATCCAACAGCAACTTTCAGTAATACGGAGTACCATCAAGGTCCATTTTTCAGACATACCTGGAGTCAATGCACAAGGTAAGAAGCCTCAGAAGAGTAAGGTGGCCCAAACCTTTAATTTCCTACAGGCAGTTACTTCTGCACACAGAGACAGTGACACTGTTCTGTGACAAGTGTTTTTTTGTAGACAAGCAGTCTGAAAAAAATGTTAGTCTCCACAGAGCCTTCATTTCAAAACAGGAGGCATCCACAGCTTTTGGCCTTCTGTGAGACTAAAAGAATAAGCTCTTAACATCAAGAACTGCCCCAATAAGCCTCAGCTATTATGTTTAGACTTAATTACAAGAAAGGTTGATTACAGTAAAATTCCCTATCACACCAGCTCTCCCTATTGCCTTTGGTGGAGATAATACAGATTAACTATCTGGGAATAGCTTCATTAGGAATTTGCAGTACCTTAGGTTTTCCTGTGGAGAACCTACTGACAGGATACTCACAAAGTCACCCTGTATTATACTATATTAACAGCAAGCCAGAGGAATGTCAGGAAGACACTGCAGCAGTAGGACGTCATTATATAGCGTTCATCTATTTTCTCAAGTTTTAGCATACCCAGGGCTCAGATTGGACTTCCAGTCTTCCCAAGTGGTAGCAGAATTTCTCCACGGACAGATATCCCCCCTTCACCTTGCCCCCACAGATATGCCCATCTCTGCTAGCACTCTCCATCATCTATTACTTCCTGCAGCCTTCAGGATTAAACTGTCCTAAAACATTTTGTTCATTATTTCCCTCTATGAAAGAGAAATACTCTTCTACCATTTCCTCGGTTTCCATAGCTTCCAGGTACAGATTCCTATGCATGCGATCTTTTTTTCCTCCTCCTTTAAAGGAGATGCCACACTCATCAGATTTTGCCAGGATTATTTTCACTATATTTTTTCTTCATTATTTTATCTTCCTTTATAGAAAGGAGCTCTCTCACTATCTTGGGTGCTGTCATTACTTCTCGTTTTGGTGTACTGTCTCTCATCTTCCTATCTCCTTGACACCTTTCAGTATTTTGACCTCCTCTCCTTCTTTCTTATTCTACCATTCCGTTTCCTACTGTCTCTGTTCACAAGCTGCACTCCCATCTCAAGAAGAAGGGTGTAATTTCTTAGTTTCCTGTTTTCCCTATTAGTTATGCCACTGCTGAATCATCCTAATTGCAAAGAAGAACATACTCCTCATCATTTGTGAATTTGGTTTACAAATCCGATTGAGTGATAGGAATAAATATTACATAAAATGAATACATAGAAATTAGCTAGCCACTAAGCACAACACTAAGGCTGTTCATACAGATTGAGAACACCCGATAGGAAATCATAGGGTAGACATCTTGGTGTACCATTTAATAATGTCAGCCATGTTTTATAACCAAAATGTAATTTGTTTCTACAGATAACTATTAAAATTGTCTGCTTTTTCTGCAAATGAAAATATGAAAGTTGTAACAGATCTGTCAAGTATTTAGCAATCATAAATCATAAACCATAAATCATAAACCGCAATCATAACCAATAAGACAATTGCTGCATGCAAGTGAGATTATTTATAATCACAAGTAAGGTCTGGGTAAAAAGAACAGCTTTCATATACACCAATTTATTAAACGAGTATCAAAGAAGTGATACATTAAACGGTAAATAGGGATTACATGGGACAAACTTGTGGAAGTCTGTAGTGGGTTTAGGTGGAAAGGTTTTGGTAGCAGGGGGCTGCAAGGGTGCCTTCTGTGAGAAGAATCCAACACCTGTCCCATGTCAGATAAGGGGCAGTTTCAGCCAGCTCCAAAGGGATCTGCCTCTGCCCAGAGCCAAGCCAGTAAGCGATGTTGTTTGCACCTCTGTGAGAGCAGATTTAAGGAACAGGGGGAAAAAAAACTGCTGGACAACAGCAGCTGGGAGGATGAGTGAAAAACAGCCTTGCAGACACCAAATTCCGTGAAGGAGGGGGAGAGGTGCTCCAGGTGCCAGAGCAGAAGTCCCCTGTGGCCTGTGGAGAGGCCCCTGGTGGAGCAGGCTGTCCCCCTGCAGCCCATGGAGTACCACGGTGGAGCAGGGTTCCGCGCTGCAGCCCGTGGAGGAGACCACGGTGGAGCAGGTGGACCTGCACTGACGGAGGCTGCAGCTTGTGGAGGACCCCTGCTGGAGCAGATTCTGGACCAGACCTGTAGCCTGTGGAGAGGGGACCACGCAGGAGCAGGTGATCTGGCAGGAGCTGCTGCCTGTGGGGGACCCATGCTGGAGCAGTTTGCTCCTGACAGATGGACCCCATGGTACGGACCCATATCTGGAGCAGTTCTTGAAGAACTGCTGCCTGTGAGAAGCCCCCACAGGATCAGTTTGGGAAGGGCGGCATCCTGTGGGAGAGACCCCATGTTGGAACAGAGGAAAGAGAGTGACCGAGAAGGAGCGGCAGAGACGAAGCGCTATAGACTGACCACAGCCCCCATTCCACTGTTCCCCTGCGCTGCTCAGGGGAAGGAGGTGGAAGAGGGTGGATGGGGGGAAGATGTTTTTGGCTTCTTTCCTATGTTTCTCACTTCTCTAGTAAAATTTATTGCCTATTACTAACAAGCTAATCTCCCTACTCTGAGTCTGTTTTGCCCATCACGATAACTGTTGAGTGATTTCCCTGTCCTTATCTCAACCCTTGAGCCCTTTGCGTCGTATTTTCTCCCCCTTTTCCTTTGAGGAGGGGGAGTGAGAGAGTGGCTGTGGTGGAGCTCAGCTGCCCACCTGAGTAAAACCAAAGTCCCCTGCAAGCTGGGGATGGTGGCATTAGTGGTTCAGACTTCAACATCAGAGCCAGGATTCCCATACCCCACTAGGAACCTCCATTCACATGCTGATAAAATGGGGAAAATGCCATTTGCTGTTCCTTCCAGGAATATTGTTAATTAATTAATTCTTAATTAAGTTTGCAAAATACAAATATCCTTGATTGAAAGGCACTGTAAAAGGGAAATTATTGTTAGGAGGATCAGAACTCTTGCCTTGGGAAAACCTTTGGGTGTTTTCTCATTAATGCTAATGGAAATTAACAGCTTAATGCAAGCCAAGCTGAAAATAAGATACTTCACATTTGCATCTTAGCTACATTTGCTTCATTACTTATTTAGGATAACCGATGCATGTAGGAAGATGAGTTTCAGCACTCTGAGCTATTGTTTTTAAGTGGTCTTATATGCACAAATACATCTGAGTGGAGAAAAAAAATGTATATTTGAAATAGTTATGACAGACTTTCCTTAAAGGAACACATATGTCAGAACAAAAGAAAGTGCCTTTCTAAACAGACACCTCAACCTAGCAGAGACAAAGCCAAATAAATAAGTAATCAAACAAACTAAACAGGAAAGGGCTGTCCAAAATTGCAATTCTCAGAGCCTTTGGTTCACATTGGCTATATCTGGGTATGTTTAAGATTCTCACTTTCCCCATACCCCAGTAACTTTTTGCTTCGGTCTTGACCAGTTGCCTGTTTACTCTTGACAGCCCAAGCAGTTCAACACCAGCCCTATGGCCTGTCAGACACAGGGCTGGCACTTCTTTCCTGATGCTTTTCTGACACTGACCCTGCTGGAGAGGGTCTCACTCACACAGCAGTGCAGACAGCAGTTGCACCACATCAAAACACACCTGGAAGGAGAGGACCAGTTTTTGCAGTCTCACATGCAGGGAGCTGAGTTACCTGATGGGAGCTGCTCAGGAGAGAGGTCGAGCCTCACCCCACAAACACCTAAGTTCAGCCTGTCCTTTCCCACACCAAGCAGGTGTTACACAAGTAACTTTTCCATACCAAATCTCAAGTGTCTGAATACTCGACCACGGGGGCAATCTCTGTCTTGGCCCTTCCTGCAGCCTGAAGAATATGAAAGGTCATTATAGAAGAGAGAGAACTGACACAGCCCCTTCCCAGGGCATCCCACGGCCCTACGTGCCTTCAGCTCCTACACAGGTGACATGAGACCATAGGGCACGCAGGTGCCTGTAGCAGACCTGCAGGCAGGTGACCATACCAGCAGCTAAAGGCCTCTATTACTTGAGCCAATCTGATCTCTCTGTTCACAATCAGTACATCAAGTTACTCTGTCGCCTGATTTCCTTTTGCCCCGTGGTCAGTATGTCAGCTTGTAAGCGTATTGGATTTCTTTATAATCGCACAGCTTCTGCTAACTTATGCCAAGAGTCTAATTTGTCCAAAAAAGATGTCATTTGTTTCTGTGAGGATGATAATCAACAGATTTTGCCGACTAAGATAGACACTGATAATTGCAAAAAGAATCACTTGTGCAGTGCCGCCCAAATGCAGTTTTCCATTCTACACTAAGAAAATATATGTCAAGCAAGCTATGTGTAAAACTGCGGAATAGAGACACTGTTGAGAACAATTGTTTTTCATTCCCAGTCCTCTGAAACCCCTTAGCACCATGCTGGGTCCCAACTAGTCCTCAAGGCATAACCCAGGTGCTATAGGTTGGCATGGTTCCCTGACCTAGAGGGAACAATACCAATTTCTCCTAAAGCATGGCAGAGGCTGGGACAAATGTCCTGCAGGAGACATCCATGGTGGACAGAGGCTGAAGCATGGGTTTCTGCAAAGAACTGAGCCTCGCCCTTGCACCCCTATCTTATTCCTGCCTTCCTAAACCTTGGAGCAGGTATAAAGATAATGATGTGGAAGCCAATATGCTTGCTTCTTGCCTCCCTGGGATAAGAAAGCTGACTAGTCACAGGGAAATCTGGGGCTCTTCTCCTTATGTCAGCTACTTGACTACTTACACCACCAGCCAGCACTGGATGCTTGGTACCTCTTATGGCACATAATGGTAAGGGAATGAGAAGTGATTTTAGCTTGTTTTTGGCTTCCCCACCTCTTCGTAAACCCAGGCTACAGTACTTGCAGTCTGAGAGAGCATGAAGTCATGCACTTCCCAGGGCTGCAGAGCCAGTGGAAGGATTCCTGCAAGCATCGCTAGGTGCCAGGCAGGAAGCCCCAAAAGCAAGCACTTCCACGTAACATACCAACACAGGCTCTTGATACACTACTACTGGGATTTGCCCTCCTTCCATTGCCCTCCTGCAACAGCAAACAACTGCAGAACTACAAGCAGAGTGAAATATCATCTGTCATCATGCTGACCTTTCAATACCTGCTCTCTTTTTTGCATTAAGTCACACTCCGTGATTTTGAACAGATTCTTTCAGGAAGTGGTTTTGTTTGTAAGCCAGGTCATGAGTTCACTTCCCACGCTGGCACAGAGACTCATTTCCCATGATGACACCACAGTGAAACAGAGAACAAATTTTGAAGTGAGATTTCCCAACGCTATTGTCCATCTCTGGTGCCCAAACAGGTGGAAAATATGAGCCAGATTGTGCAAACTGACTTCCATGAAGCCATACTGACTTCTGCCACTTGAAAATCTGTCTATTCTTTCCTCTCTGAGGAGCGCAGGAGTTGGCAGTATACAGGTAAACCTTTCTCCTCTTGGAAAAACAAATCCATTACTGTATTCAGAAAACCATTACTGCTTTTCTACTTACACCATTCTTCATCTAAAATGTCATGTCACAAACTGCTGTGGTATGAAACTGTTAGACTCAAAACAAGTATTCCCTGCCATCCTAAATCTGCCAAAGATGCTCTTATCAACTCTTGTTATTTTAAAAGTCTTTGACACATTAAGCCTAGAATTGGTCTCAGGGAAATATTTGGGACAAGAAGAAATTTACCACGGAAGATTACAGGGGTTAAAAGACCATTATTTGTATGAAGCCATTCGAGTTTACATTCTATATCATGAACAATAATAATAAATAAATAAATAAAATGTAAGGGCTACATAAATAGGGACTTTGCCAAGCTACACTTTCATTTCACATGTTAAAACAACTGTTCCTGCTATATATTTAAAACAAACAAACAAACAAAAAAAAACAAACTCACATGACTTCCCAAGGCCAAAGATTGATTAATTACCTGCCTACAATCACTCATGAGACTCCAAATCACGTGAGCTGTTTCGGAGAGATCTCTTTCCTTAAAATCTGCTTAACTATTAAGTCCTTTTCCAAAACAGCATCTGTAATTAAAAGTGGTGCTTGACTTATTTTCATGTAATGTCAACAAGGAAACGCAGCTTTGTCCACTGAACTTTCCAAGGGGAAAGCTGTCGAGACTGGCAGATGAGGGGGGGCCAGGGGGGCCAGCAAAGGCCAAGGACAGATGGCATTGCCACTATACCCATCCATAGTCCCTCCTCTTTGTGTACATACAGCCTGCTGTGACAGAGACAAGAGGCTGTGAAAGTGTCTCTGTCTCTGCCCTTCCTTCCTTCACACCGCCATTTTACGTGACCCCAGCTGGCAGCGAGCATTTCTTCAGGGCTCCTCTGCTTTAGCTAACCTCTCCTTACAACAACTCCCGGGGAAAAGCAGTGGATTTTCTCTTGCACTGAGCCTGCTACCCCAGCCTGGAAAGCGCTGCCTTGAGTCTGGAGCTGGCCTCCATCAGCAGCTGAGGAACGCCAGCCCGTGAAGAGCAGGATCCTGCTGGGGACCAGGGATGCAAAGCAGTGAGCAGTGTTACACAGCCAGGTGCCTTCACTGCAAATGGCTGTACCTGGCTGCTACCAGACGACTGAGGGCCAAGAGAGAAACACCTCTTGCACAAGGGAAGGTAAAGAGCAGATCCCGTGTCCCTTCCTAGAGGGCACAGTGCAGATTTGATGAAGTGAGAAGAACTACTGCTGGATAGGTGGTGGGTCTGCCTGCTGGCACACAAGGCTGTTTGCTCTACGAGACCCGTCAAAAAATATCTATGTTCTCTTCAGGAAAAGAAGGAAACAAAATTCAGAGCAATTAGAGGCACAGATCTGCAAATGGCAATCTTTTTAAAAACGAGAATCACTGAAGATCCAAACAGGAGGAAAAGTCATCCCATACCACAAAAGCAGCTCAAAATACATGAGTGGCCCTATGCATTCCCCAGCATCTTATCACAAACCAAAGAAAACAACCAAAGTTACGGAAGTAGAATTAGAAATCTCATATGGATTTTTCCCACCTGTAGCATCTCCAGAAGCAGCACAGGCAGGCTGTTCAGGGAGGGGAGGCAGCTGCAGGGCGCTGCATGGCACCCACGTGAGCAGAGCAGGGCAGGGCCAGCAGCAGCAATCAGTCTGCACGGAGAGGGCAGCTCCAAGGCCAAGCTAGGAAGTCCATTTTGCAAGAAGCGGCCAGGACCCACAGGGTGTGAGTGGGAGCACAGGCAGAGGCACAGCACAGGCAAGACCGTAGGGTGAGGGCCTGAACTTAAATGGAGCTCCTGAGCCCCAGAGGGGCACACCCCATCTCAGCCTCCCACAGTTTACAGCTGCACCCCATCAGGGCTGGTCTTTCCCCAGGCAGCCCGAGTCCTGGGGGTGGGGACACGTTTGTGGCTCTGAGAAAACTTTAAGGCAGCTGTGAAGAGAACGCGTGGCCCGATGCAGACACCTCTCAGGACAGCACAGAACACATGCTGGTGGAACAAGAGCCATTCTAAACTGAATGAGGAAGAGAAGCCGTCTCCTTCTCTCTTCCTATTCCTTTGGGAGCCAGTCTTGTGAGGAGAGATGATTAGAAAGCAAGCTTTACCCATGGAAATCTTTCTGCATGTTTTCTCTATTTGACAGAAAACTGTGAGCAGTAGGAGTGGCGGAGAGGTTGCAGGGAGCCCAGATGCACACAGCCCATTCTCCAGCATGCTGCAGGTGGAAGTTGCAGACAAGGCATTTTGGCTAATGAGTTAGTATAGCTTACTCCCATTCTGCCTTCCCCAGCCAGCACTCCAAATTCCCACACTGCTACTGAAAAGCAAAAATGTCCCATCCCCAGCCTGCAGCTGCAGTCCCCTTCCCAGAAACCAGGGCCACAGGCAGCTGCAGCACAGGAAAACCAGCAGCCAGCAGCCCACCTGTACCTCGCTCAGTTTCTGCTCCCATTTCTTGTGAAGGTTCTGCTCTGAGTTTGTAAAGGATTCACAAAAAGTACAGACGTTTTACAAAGGATCAGCTGGTAGGAGTCCAACAGCTTGCTCATAACCTCAGCAGGTAACCATACATACCACTTTTTACTGATATTAAAACTGTCTATAAGCACACACCAGTCATGTTATAAAAACATCAGTCCATTTTTTCATCTGTTAATTTATTATAAATAAGTATAAAAAGGAACTTAATGCTTCTTCAAATATGTACACTTGATTTTCACTTTGATTTTTTAACCACCACTTATTTCAATAAAAGGGACATTACCTATTTTTCCTCACCTCTTTGCATATTGAGAAACATTTGGCTACAGCCTTCTCCCCTCCTGGACAGCGGTGAGAAGCAGGATGTAGTGCAGCACATTAGGCACAGGCTCGCTGGGGGAATTGTTCTGTCTCCCTGCTCTCCTTGTGGACAGAAAACAGCCAGTCCCAGAGGTTTGTGTTGGGAGACAGCAGTAAAGGCAGGCGGAGGGCTGCAGATGGGTGAGAATCTGCCAAACACTGAAGTCCAAGGCTGTGCCCTGAAGACTACAAAATCTCCACTCAGGGGGACTTGGGAGCAGGCGGTGGCCATCGCAGTCCTCAGTGCACTGAGGTGAGTGGAGGCGCAGGGAGCAGCAGATTGACGTTAGTGATCCTGGGCTCTCGGAGAGTTTTCGTACTTACGGGAGAATCCATGTAGGCTGAAATCACTGCTTTCCCAGTGAGAATGAATAAGGACAAGCCCCAGTGTCGCTGATGATATTCTGTGGTAAGATACCTTCCCTCACTCTCTTCGTTCAGTTTCTACCCTTCTAACCCAGCTCCTGACTGAACACTACTTTTCTTGCTAAACAAAGGTGGCTTCCTCTACCACCATTAACAGCAAAAGGATGCTGAAAGGAAAGAGGTTCCTCTGCATAGACCCTCGCTCTGACTGCTCCTGAGTAGAATTTTTGGACAATAGTTCTCTTCCAATCACTTTTATCCCAGTCTTTTCATAATCCCTCACATCTACCTTTTTAAAATCTAGTATTTCTGTGCTGCTGCCTTTGAATGTTTCTTCACAAGCACCTCAAACAAATCTGATGGCATAATGACCATTTTCCCTCAGACAAAGGCTCTATCTTTTGTCACTTACTATTCATTTCCAACTACTACAGCTGCTCTTCTTATTGATTGCTTAAGAAAAAGCAGCAAGAAAACAGTCCTCATATAACCACCAGAAATATTCATCCCTCCCCAGTCATTTTATAATTTTTACTCCAGTTTTAGTGACCCTACTATAGATCTTCCTGTGATGACTGTGGTAGGCTCTTTGTAAGCCCACAAAAACACGGGGCGCTCTGCCCTCACTTCCCACCCACCAGTCTGTTATAATCTTCTGTTATCTTCTTCTATTGCTTTTATTTTTCTCTTCCAGTTCTCTTTATTTAAGCAGCCAAGTCTGCCTAACCAGCTTTTACTTTAGACCTACTCCAAGCTCACATGTGGCTATTACCCTTTCCTTTCCTATTGAATCTTCTCTTTTTCATAGGCTCAGCGTCTGGGAGTGAAGCGCAGGAATGCTTGCTGTGATGAATGCGACCTCCGCACATATGTACATGCAACACTACGGAAGCGTGTTATTTGCTGGCTTGCTCTCCCTCCAGTTGCAAACACTGAAATTACTACTATGATCATAACAAATCCTTATCACTATAAGGAAAACATTTTAAATGCTTTAAGAAGAAGCGTACACTGTACAGAAGGTTAATCTTGCTCTGAAACTAGGGTGTTACTCAAGCTGCAGTGTGCTTACTCACAGAAAACACTGAGGGAATACATGGGGACCTAGTTTCATATAAGGCTGAAGGGAACTCACAGCATGACCTAAGCTAATTCCAAGTGTGTCAAGTCATTTATACCCGTTCTGATACATTTATGCACACCAAGTAGTATCCTTCCAGAAAAAGAACCTGCACTAATACCATGGAGACTACTCAAAGAGTAAATTAGCTACATCAGGTCAGTAAACCCATCAAATTTTGGCTCACCGATCAAGTTCTGAAAACAGTTGCATTGATTTTCCTTGCATTGAAGATATGACATACGGGGAATAGCAAGCCTTGAATATTTTTGCTCTTTGTGAGAAAGATGCATGTAAATTTATAATTTCAGGTTAATGATTAAGATTCATAACTATTTTCTGTTACAGAAAAATCAGACTATTTTCTACAGAGATGAAGTTTAAATTGCTTTAATAATGAAATCCACTTTTCATTTGTATTGTGTTTCTTCTGCACTCTCATTAACAATTCATAATTTAAAGACTGGGAGTGATTAATGGCTGGCTTCACCACATAATGCTTTTAAGGAACAATGGTGCAATTCAGAAGGCTCAGAGGTTTCCCTCATTCTATGTTACATGTTAATGTGCACTGAAACTAATCTGATTCATTCAAATTGGGGAAAAGGCTGGATGTGGTCCAGAAACCCTACTGGAAGCTATGTGAACTAACTAGATGAAAACCACAACAAATATTGTAAAAGAAAATGAAAAAAAAGGAGAAGCAGAGGCAGTGTCAAGTTTTAATGGCAAACTTAAGACTCCAGCCAGGACCCACAGCAGAGAGTAATACGCTGCTGTACTCCTCACTGGGATGGATTGGCAACAACCACCGGCTTTTCTACTTGCCCAAAAAGGACTGGCAGCAGCTGGGGCACGCCAACAGGCAGTTACTTGCCCATGTTTTCAGCTAACCTGCATGGACAGAACTAGATGGTAGGAGAATTCAAGCAGTTGTCTTCTGCTTGCCTTCTCCTTCATGGAGAGGACTTCTCTGTCCGCCACCCTGACCAGAAGGTGGTGGACTTGCGGGCTGATTTTCCCTCATCATGCTCAACATGGATGAATGTCACAGGGAAACTAAAGGAGTATCTTCGCTTCCCATATTGTCTGACTCAGTTCCTATGCCTAGTTGAGCTCACATCTCTGAGTGGTGTCTAAGGGAAAAACACTGGAAGAGAGCAAGAAGTGCTGCAAAGTACTATGTACACAGCTGAGGACCTACTCATCCCTTAGACATAAGAGTACTCGACTCAGCGCAGCATCCTGGAGCCTCTACCAGCAGAATCTGAGGTGTGCAGAAGTGGCCACAGAGACCTTTCACAGTTCTTCAAGGTTATTTTGATGATGTCTTTTCATTTGACTTTGGGATCAGATTATAGCAACTTACAACGCAATTTACAGATATGTGCTCTAAATTGTAACATCAGCACATTCGAGCCAGCACTGCCGAGGGGATCTCTGGGTTCCTCCAATGCTGCAAAAAGTCACGCATATGTTCAGTTTTTCCCTGGGGATTCACCCTGCTGCTGGAAAAACAACCCAAGCCCAAACCCCCCGAGTTGGCAGAAGGGCCAGTGACTTGGAGGAGGGAATCTAATGATCAGTTCTGGCAAAGCCATATGGCAGACACTGCCTACTGAGTCAGGGCTGGGTCAGGTTTTCCTGCAGCGCTGCTGTTATAAAAACTTGGTTGGAAGGAAAGAAGGGCTAGGTTATTATACACATATTTATCTTGCAACCAAACGTATTGCAGGTGTTACTGGTTGCACTGCACACAGCTGTGCATAAGCACTTTGAGATTCTGCATTCCTTGTTTTGCTTACCATATTCTTTATTTTTACTGACTGCCACCCCTAGGAAAACTACAGATAATTTCTTATCCCCTTACCTTCCAACGCACACAGAAGTGTTTTATCTCCCTATTACCCAGACTGCATATAAATTTTCCATGAGCAAACATCAACCTCAACTTTCCCAGATACCCTTCCCATTAAAAGCTAGCCCACGTGGAGGGTGGAAGGAGGCAGGCCATAGCTGAATCCAGTGTTGAATTGCAATAATGCACCGAAGAACTTAAACTCACTGGCTCACAAAATAGTGGTGGTGATAGCCGACAAAAATTGGGAGTTATCAGTGACCCCGAGCTCTTTACCTTACTGGGGATTTACAGAGCCAAGAAATGCAAGCAGGTTGGTACTGGCCGGGAATAGTGAACACAAGGGGGAGCACTGCCTCACTGTTTCGGCTCTCTAGACGATAAGCAAGTGCTAAGTTCTTTGCACAAGAGACATTTGATTCATTTTTTGTTAATTCAATTTTCTTGGAATTAAGAAAAGGATGAAATTCTTATTTAGTTTTCATTTAGCTCCCACAGGAGCTGGTATTCTACTGCTACTTTTACTGGAATAGGAGAGACAGCTGTCTCCAAGACCTATTGCTGCGCGCTACCTGGTGACTTCACTGGAGAAGTATCCCCCACCACCTCCCCCCAAAATGAAGAGACATGACACGTTGAAGTATTGCCTTAGTGCCTGCATAAAAGTGCTACTAACTAGGAGATGAAAAGACAACCTGATTAGCATCCCTTGAGATTCTGCAAATAGACACAGAGTCCGTCAGACAGACTGATGAGGATGAGCCACGTTGGAGTGGCATCCCAGCAAGAAGCCTTCTATCCTCATAATTCAAGTGGGTAAAGGAAATTCCTTCAGATGATCATCTTGTTTACTACTGCATCTGCCTGGCTTCCCACTACCCTTCATATCAGAGACTGTATAGCCCAGAAGGACTGCTGCAATCACCGAGATGCTCTCCTGCATAACACAGGCCTTAAAGTTCGCTCAGTTCTTGTCTGGAGCACTTCATACTTGGGACTAAAATTCTGTACTAATTCTCAAATTGCCAACACTGTAGAGCTTGAACACAATTTCAGAAAGATTTCTCTGGATATAAAGTAATCTCTACTACTAAATATTTGCCTGCCATTTTTATTTTTGACATTTTGAACATGTCTAGCTACATCCCCTAAATCTTGAGGCTTCTCATACATTTTTACTGGTTGGAATGAAGTCTATTACCAAGACTGGATCTTCCCACAGCTACTTATAAAAGGATATCACCTTAGTTTTCCTCATGGTTCATTGAAGAGTTCCAGTTTCCAGAGTCATAAGATAACTGCACAATTTCCAGTCCTTTCAGTGATGTTCCACTGATGCTTCCCCATCCTACCTTCCCCAGCCAGAATGAAGCCCTGGTTGCAGCAGAAGGGCAAATGCTATTATAGTGAGCAGGAGGTGACGCTGGCCCGCAAGTGCTGTTCAAAGAGAAATGAGACATCCAAACCACCCAGAAGTATCACCGCTGGGGCTCTGACCTGCTCAGTGCAGGACCCACATCTGATGTGTCACCACAAAGCTATGTGAGCCCAAAGCTTCATATTTACCCCTAGTTCAGACCCCTCCTGCTGCAATGCCAAAGGCTGCATGGCTCGGGCTCTGGAAGCTGTACCCGCCAGCTCCAGCCGGACACAGAACCTCTGGGGACTTGCACAAGGAAGAGAACCTTCTCTTGGGAGTGGGACTCCCATAGATGAAGCAGTTATGCTCAAGTTTCAGAATCTGGGAGGAAACGACAAGCAAACAAACAAACAAAGAAATAACCCGAATGCCCAAATTTCCACAGTTGAATTGGTATGCTGCTTTCTTTGCTCTTAAGCACAGAAATTTACATTTTGCCATGTTACAATGCATCCTGATTTCTTACACCTGTAACAGTGATCTGGCCTTTTGCAATTCCAGAGCTGCCATGACATCTGCAAGCTTTATTCAGTAACTTCGGTAGGTCTCTCAAGTCACAGAAAAAGTATCACAGGACCTCCTTACAAGCACATCAGCATGGTAATGACTGAACTGCTCTTACAGTCCAACAACACATTATCCAGAAATAAAACTTGACAGGAATAAAGGTAATCTTGTATTTTTCCTCAGGCAAAATACTGCAAGATATCAAGCAGAAGTGTATTATACACACTATTAATTTCATCAAACAATGTTATAATACCATCAAAAAGGATCTATCTTTCCATAAGCCAATACCAATCAGTGTTAAAGACCTTATGTATTTTAGTTGTTTATTATGAGAATCACACATCTGTCCTTTAGTTTTGTCCAACTCTGGTATCAAGTTAACATACCTTTATCTGAATTTTATTAACATGGATCAACCCAGCTCTGCTTTTCAAGTACTGAAACATTCCTTTCCTTTTAGTGCCTCCAAACTCTCCTGGGGTTCTAAGAGTTTTGAAAAAAATGAAAAAAGCACCAAACAAATAAACAACAACCAAAAAACTCTATAATATGAGTTCTTGGCCAGTTTTTACAACCAAAGGATGCAAGTTAATCTATACTTGCCAAACTCGAGAAGGGTTTAACACACTGTTGAGTCGCTGCGTGAGATGAAAATATCACATTCTTATGTGGAAGGGATACATCACTTTGCCTTTTCTCAACAAGAAAACCAACACATCTGTTAAAAATTGCCTCTTCTGTGCTTTCACTGGCAGTATAACCATTTGCTAGGAATGGACTGTTATAAATGCTACATATTTATCGTGTTTTAATATAGCTTAACAAGACCCCCTCCTCTGTCCTGGTCTGGTCTTCCAGTTGTCATGCTGATGACATAATATTTCAACTTTTCTCACTCCTCTTCACCCTGAATTTCCACATCTACCGCTTTACACTCCAACCGCCTCCCTTTTCTTCCATTTGTTGTGTCATATATATATATATATATATCTGTGTCAGATATATATATATACATATATAACTTAAAACAGATATATAACTTTTTTTCCTTTCTAGTTGCCTTTACGTTCTCCCTAAATCAGGCTGCTGGTTTCTCCGTGACAGCAGCCCTCTACAACTGTGAACTCTGGAGAGGTTGTCTTGTAATGCCAGCGGGTGGGCTGTAGCAGGCAATAGCCAGCACTCCATCCTCTGCTCCCTCTGTTAGGGCACTAATTTGGTTGCATTCACAATTGTTTCTTTCGAGATCCTGCCGACTCACTAACAGGCAGGGCAATTTCCATACTGTGCACTGCTCCTCCTTTCCTTTTGCCCATTAAATCCCTTCTAAACAGAAAAGAATGGGAGCCTCAGCAGCCAGTCACCTGGGGGTTCACCTGGGGGTAACGTGTCTTGTGGACAGCATCGCCTGCATGCTGCTCTGCAGCCAGTATTCAAGCATTTATCAGCTAAACAACTCTATGGAGATTTCAGAAACAGGAATTTTTCAAGAAACCTGAAGGAACCCAAGGCAATTACATAGGCTATTGAAGTCACTCCTGCTCACTGTGCAACAAGATGGAGACTTGTAAGGAAGGCAGGCAGTGTCTGCCACCTGAGGTGTGCGGGCAGCAGAAAAGGAAAATCCTACTCCACCAGCAGAGCAGACAGAAACCCGCCCAGGGGACACTCACCTTCTTCTCAGTGCTGGCGTCCTGTCAGGCCCTGATCCAGAACAGGGTCACCTACTGGTCACCACCACACACACCCAGTATCCTCCCAAGGGACTCCTCCATTCTGTGTTCTCTTGCACTCCTTTCGCTGGTTACCTTTGCTGTTATACTCTAGAGTCAACACCAATCTTTACACGTGGCCAGAACAATCCCGATTAGCCTCCTCGTGCAGCAGCAATCTCCAGCCCATCCCCTCCTCTGAGAATCCCTGTGGCCTCTGAAGCAGGGGAGGATTTAGTCACGCTGTAATTCAGGCTGGAGGTACCGCCTGCTCAAAGCAGGGTCAATGACGAGATCAGATGAAGCTGCTCAGTACTCTACATAAACCAGGCTTGAAAACCACCAGAAATGGTGACAGCACAATGTCCCTGGACACCCTGTCCCAAAGGCAGACTGTCCTCATGGGGGAGAAGTTCCTCCTTCTCTCCAGTGAGACCCTCTCATGTCTCAGTACACGCCTGTTGTCTCATCTGCCATGCACAACTGACTCGTGTGTGTATGGCTGTATGACTCGAGGAGAGATGGGGAAGGGAGGAAGGATGGCAAGAAATGGGCAGAAGACTCAGGGGGTTGTACAGTGTCTCCGTAATGGCAAACCCTCCCCACAGTTAGTCCCCTTGAGCTCCCTGTACTCACACTCAATTTGCAAGAGCTATTGGTATCACTGCACTGCTCCTATGGCAGGAAAATCAAATAAAACCAACACCACCACATACGTAAGCACAGCCTTGATAAAGCCTGCCTCAGAGGGGAACCGTATTGTCATTCTACAAGTGACCTATTAAACATATCTGCTTCTTATTAAAAACATTAAACATATTTACTTCATGCACCTTGACAAATGCATTTTCACAATTCCCTTTGAAGAGACATGAATCTTCTTCTCCACACAAACACTAAGCACCATCTTAGAGACTCCCACTGAGTATTGTTTTCCTATAAACACATTAGCAGCCACAGATTGCAAGGAAGCTGCAGAAGCCGACAGTACGATGGAGCAACAGTGAAAGGATCCAAAGGGGTTCGCTAAGTCTTCAGAAATGTCCCAGTGTTAGACTTTTCACTTTGACATTGCAATTTGTAATCTTTGAAGATTACTGTACACATGTACACACTTATTTATAACTGCAATCCATTAATCACTGCTAAATGCAGCATGCAGCTCACATCCCCAGCACTGCCTGTGCTACCCCAATGGCTGTGAAGCAGCCAGCAGGAAGCAGCCTTCAGTTAAACAAGTGATGGCTGTAATATGTAACGTGACAAAGTAGTGGTAGACAGTCCATTTAAAGTCACATTTAACATTTTAATTAGCCTTACCTCAGGTGGCAACCGCTAATTTGCATTATTCATAGAAACAGTCAAATTTTAAAAGGAATGACAAAACCAAGGAGAAAAAAAGGCTTTGCTCTGTAAAAGCAATGACAGCTAAAAACATTTCTTGCAGGGTGTGCATGCTTCTCCCCTTACGTTACTGACAGCTCGAGCGCCCAGCGCTACTGTGAGACAACACCCACCACTAGAGCCGGCGGCAGGGAGCAGCTCAGAGTGAGGCCTGCCCGTACCCTGAATTCCTCACTGGTCCACCTCCGGACTCTCGGTACTGTTGTGAGCATCTGGGGCCTCTGGTTTCCAACAGGGGCAACCAGAAACGGAGGCTGCTGGCTCTCTGGGATGCTCGGTCCACTTTGCAGTGACCTCTGCCTCCCAGCACATCTCAGGCTTCGTCAGCATGCCACAGTCACCTCTCTAACATGCTTTTGGAACAGCTCAGGAGATGGAAGGACATCGAATGCGGTGCTTAGCACTGCACCCCGTGGCGGCAGCCAGCAGCACAGCGGTGGCAGAGGCATGGAGCAGTGCCACGCTCTGTGTCACACAGGACGCAGCAGTGTCACGCAAGCAGAGCCAGGACAACTCTCTGTTGTCTGAAGACTCCATTGCTTTCCTATGCAAGCTATTTCAGTGCACACCTCTCCTGCTCAACGCTTTGTCCTAGCTCTCCCCCGCTGTAAGTTTAGGACATTTTATCCCCAGCCCAGTCAATAAGCAGCGCTCTATTTATCTTCTAACATTCAGAGTCTTTACATACAGGAAGATTAGTGACTTCCTTCATTTTTTTTCTTTCATGGATTTTCAAATCCCCAATCTACACTTGTCTGCTTATTGCAGCTTTGCATTCTTGGCTCTGTCCAATAAAACCTGTAATGGTCATGGCCTAATCTACAATGAAGAGAAATGTTATCCCCAGACCAACACGGTCAGCAGAGGCGAAGAGCATCCCGCCACCTCCTCCCGCTGAGCTGCAGAATTATTTAGAGTACTGAAAGAGGCTGACTGAAACAGGAGATTTAGATAAGAGGTTAGGAGGAAATTCTTCACCCAGAGGGTAGTGAGGCACTGGAACAGGTTGCCCAGAGAGGCTGGGGATGCCCCATCCCTGGAGACCAGGTTAGATGAGGCCCTGAGCAACCTGATTTAGTGGGTGGTGTCCCTGCCTATGGCAGGAGGGGTGGAACTAGATGATTCTTGAGGTCCCTTCCAACCTGAGCCATTCTATGATTCTATGGAGGTAATGGGAAATTACTCAAAAACTCAATTATTGCTGTGTGCCACAGCACTTTTTAGACCTACTGGCTAAGCACCTTACCATCAGTGAAGATGAAATATCTGATAACGTGATTCATTGACATAACATTTTGTTACTGGATCAAAAAATATTAATCAAATGCCATTTTATAAGGATAACATTCATAAGCACAAAACATCTTCATGATGATTTCCCCTGTGTAATTGGTTTCTTCTGTGTTTTGTCCCAGAAGTTGAGCTTTATCTAATTACTAAGAAGCACAGTACATGCATGGGGTTTACTCTTCTAAGTATCACCTTAGCTACACATAAATTTTATTACAGTGGTACATCTAACATCAAGTATCACAATGTTTGAAAAAAGTTACTTTGGAAAAGAAGAACAAACAAGATCTAAGAGAACAATGTTCTGTAGATTACAAAAATGTATTTGATTGTACAAACCCAGCTGAAAGCTATCAAGCACTGCCAACATACACAAACCAATTACCAATAAAGCTACTCTGAAGTATGGATTAGTAAGAACTTGGAGAAACCATCTTGGCACGGAAATGCTCCTCACTCTTTCTCTTTCAAAGCTTGCCAAGCAAATGAACCCATAGACATGTAATTAAAGGCAACAGAAAAAAAATCTTCTAGGGGAAAAAAAAAAGAAAATCCAACCAAATATGAAGTATACTTAAATCTGTTTTGTCAAAACTTCTTACAAAGACATTTTTCCTCTCTCTCCTCCAGGCTGGTCTCACAGATAAACAATTGAAATTAATGTAGCAATATCAGCAGTTTTTCAGGCTTTTATTTCATTTCAGGTCTGAAAGACACGAGTTTCTGCACCAAAAAACACTCACTTGCAAATCTGTGTCCTTCATAAAGAGCCTGAGGGATCTCTTCAACAGTTCCTATGCACTGCACACAAAAGGTAATTCTGCATTAGCAGGTGACAATAGAGAAGGCGCTAAAATCTCTAGATATTATAAATCTGTATGTTCTTCTGGCTAGATACAAGCTTACTGGTTGTTCTTTTAATAACTGCTAAAGAATAAACACCAGTATTTTGTGGTATGAAAAACATTAAGATCCTGGACTAACATAAAGGCCTTTCAACCTAGCAACGTATGATTTTTAGCTGATAAATTCTTATGTGAATTGTGGTAGAGGGAAAAGAGGAGAATAATCATAATGTTCTGGGGATGAGACTTGCCTATTTTTTTTTATCCTACAAAGCAAGAGCTGTAGAAATACCTACAAATTTGTACAAAACTTGTGGATTATATTACTTTATATAGTACTGGTGCTGTGAAATTTCCTCTCTCAGAGAACTACAGCTGGATAGTCACCAAAGGGATCAATACATAACGATTTAATTTTGATTTTCTACAAGTGGGGGTGAGTAGAAGTTACTGAGAAACATGACGGTGGGAATGACAAACTCCCAACCAACCCTGAACGTGTGCGGGATTTGCTGCTCCACCTGGATCCATACAAGTCCATGGGTCCAGAGGGGATTCACCCCAGGGTGCTTAAAGAGCTGGCTGATGTCATCGCGGGACCTCTCTCAATTATTTTTCAACGATCTTGGGAATCTGGAGAGGTCCCATTGGACTGGAAGCTGGCAAATGTTGTGCCAATTTTCAAGAAGGGTAAGAAAGAAGACCCTAGCAATTACAGGCCTGTCAGTCTCACGTCAGTGCCTGGTAAAATTATGGAGAGGGTGATCCTTGAAGTTATTGAAGCGCACCCGGGGGACAATGCAGTCATTGGTCTCAGCCAACATGGGTTCATGAGGGGTAGGTCCTGCCTAACAAATTTGATTTCCTTTTATGATAAGATCACCCATCTAGTCGATCAAGGGAAACCAGCTGATGTGATCTTCCTGGACTTCAGCAAAGCTTTTGACACGGTTTCCCATAGGATTCTACCGGACAAAATGTCCAGCATACAGCTAAACAAAAACATCATGCGATGGGTGAGCAATTGGCTGATGGGCAGGGCTCAAAGGGTTGTGGTAAATGGGGCCACATCTGGCTGGCGGATGGTCACCAGTGGGGTCCCTCAAGGCTCCATTTTAGGGCCAGTCCTCTTCAATGTTTTTATAAATGATTTGGATGTAGGACTAGAAGGCATTTTGGGCAAACTTGCCAACAACACCAAACTTGGAGGAGTTGTGGACTCTGTTGAGGGTGGAAAGGCCTTGCAGAGAGATCTGGACAGATTGGAGAGCTGGGCGATCACCAACCCCATAAAGTTTAACAAAGGCAAGTGCCAGGTCCTGCACCTGGGATGGGGGAACCCTGGCTATACATACAGACTGGGTGACGAGACGCTGGAGAGCAGCCCCGCAGACAGGGATCTGGGGGTTGTGGTTGACAGCAAGTTGAATGTGAGCCAGCAGTGTGCCCTGGCAGCCAGGAGGGCCAACCGTATCCTGGGATGCATCAAGCACGGCATTGCTAGTCGGTCGAGGGAAGTGATTGTCCCGTTCTACTCTGGTGCTGGTGCGGCCTCACCTCGAGTACTGTGTGCAGTTCTGGGCACCACAGTACAAGAAGGACATTAAACTGCTGGAGAGTGTCCAGAGGAGGGCGACAAAGATGGTGAAGGGCCTAGAGGGGAAGACGTATGAGGAGCGGCTGAGGTCACTGGGCCTGTTCAGCCTGGAGAAGAGGAGGCTGAGGGGGGACCTCATCGCAATCTACAACTTCCTCGCGAGGGGGAGTGGAGAGGCAGGTGACCCATTCTCCATTATCACCAGTGACAGGACCCGCGGGAATGGTGTCAAGCTGAGGCAGGGGAAGGTTAGGCTGGACATCAGGAAGAGGTTCTTCACCGAAATGGTGGTTGCACACTGGAACAGGCTCCCCAGTGAAGTAGTCACTGCACCAAGCCTGTCTCAATTTAAGAAGCGATTGGACTGTGCACTTAGTCACATGGTCTGAAATTTTGGGTAGACCTGTGCGGTGCCAGGAGTTGGACTTGATGATCCTTATGGGTCCCTTCCAACTCGGGATATTCTATGATTCTATGATTTAGAGCTCCTCAAGCCTTTTATCAAAATATGAACATTATGTATGCTGCATATCACAATGGTGATAGTGCTCTGAAATTACATGACTGAAGCTTTCCACTCAGAATTAAATGAGCCCTTTTTTGTTAACGTGAGTGTTAGTACACCAGTGGTTCACTCTGTGCAACCCAGACTTGACTAGGGGGGTCAGGTTATATCCAATCCTATTCCATTTACTAAGAATCAGCAATTCAAAGCCAACCTGGTGCACAGGGACTAGGGAAAGGACAGCCCAGAACCGGGCAGAACTTGCTCTTCGTAATCAAGGGACACAGTCTTCCCTGTGATAGCCGGCAATAAAGTGCTGGCTGTAGGACTGCTGTCCTGTTTTACCTGATAAACAGACTATATAGGTTTTCTCAGCAGGGGCCATTACAGCAAGCTTAGTGGGCTATTGAACATCAGTGTTAGATATCTCGCCTGCTGTGAGCCTAACGGATAGCAGTCAAAATCTGCTAATTATTACAAACATCTGTCTGTTGAATACTTTATACACAGCATGGTACCTCTGGAACAGATGCAAATTCTGTCTACAGCAGGCAAATGCAAATAAAATGCTGGAGAGGATACCCATGGTGAATGAATGTACTGCAGCCTGGCTGCCTTCTCCTCCAGCAAAAGAGCACACATGCCTTGCTTTGACTCATGAAAGTTAGATCTTTGCTGTAGGACATCAGGGAGCATCACACAGAGGCAGCGTGCACAGACAGAACTACAGGCATTACAAGGAGGTGGAAAAGTTAGAAAGCAAGTGACTTTTTCTTCTTTAACAAGTCCACATCCAGCCGCAGGTTTTTCCTCCTGTTTGCTTATCAAGAAAACAGAGGTGAAACTGTGCTGCTCCACATCAACCTCCAGGTTGGTGTCTGAACCCATCTCAAATATTATTGCCAAAAGTGCTGTCTTGATAAAAACACTCAAATTTTACTTATGTGTTAGAAGTGGGATGTATTCTGGATCAGACTAGAGCTGTCTTGTTTACTACAGACAGCTTAGCTCAAACTGTGCTACAATGATCTAGGAGGTCTCTTCAAGTATAAACCATCATTCTTTTTTGCATTTACAATCACAGAATCATCTCCAGAACTCTAAATGAATTCTGGTTCTTAAAAAGCAAGGGGAAAGAATACTTAATTATATTTGCCTTCCTGTAACTGGAAACATTTAACTAGAAAACGTTTAAAACTCTACTAAGTGAATGCCCAAATGTCACAAAACTAAATGTAATCTTTTTTTTTGGTTTCAATAGTGAACCAGTAAAAACATTAATTACCTGCTCTTATTTCAAAACGTCTGCATTAGTCAAGCAAATATTTCTCAGTGAAGCACTTCTCCAGATGAAAAGAAATGTTTCAAGTATAAATTTTGCAGAGAAATAAGCAGATGTTGACTTCACGTTGTGATATGGATTTGCTTTGTAATAAAATACAGGTTTCTGATAAAATTAACTTTAAAATTCAATTTCAGTATATTGACTCTGGCTCAATTTTCAGTTTTGAATTTTGCTACAAAGAAAAAATTGCTAGAAGTCAAAATCAAAATTAATGGTTTTGATTAAAATTTTCTTACTGTTGTGTCTCCATTGTCTCTTCAATTGTCACTGCATTAGAGATCCAATCAAGACTGAAAGCAAAAGCTGACATTTTGGAATTTTGCACAAATTCCAAGGAGACAGTATTAGGTAGATAACTTTGGCTAAAAGTAGTAGTGCTTTGGTCTTTCTTCAGCAAATAGTATAGGCAGCTAATCACATATTGAAATTTAGGCAAGTGCTTACATGCTTTGTTGAGGAGACTGACCTGAGCGCATCCTGAAGGTTAATCACGTACTTCACATGCTTCGCTAAATTTATTCATGTGAGTCCGATCCAAAGCGCTTGAAGTCAATAGGATTTTTTTCTCAGTGAATTCGTATCTCAGACTCTAGAAGCAGCAGCAAATTTTGCTCTCATCAAAAATCTTTCCTTTTCTCTACAGAGAATAGTTTAAAACTGTCTGGTATAGACTATCATTACAGTATAAAATATTAGCATAGCAATTATTATGTTTTAAAAGGAATACAATATAATTCCTTCATATTTTTCATGTTAGGTATCTGTTGGCCTTTTTAATTAAAATTATCTGCGCTCAGAATGCCCATAGAGGATAAGGAACAATTGAGTCAAAATGATAAGTTATGAAAAGTAAATTTTAATTTAAAAAATTGCTCTGTTCACAAAAAACAGCAAAGTAATCATGTAACAAAGTCTATCTGCAATTTAACCAGCCCATTACGTGTTCCCTACAGCCCTCACAAACTATGCAGAAATCATCACATGGCCCTTCCTCAAAGTAATGAATGGCTATTTCAACTGGACACACAGCTACTCAGAGCAGACAGAAAAGAACAGTGGCTGCTCCTTGATGTTAATTGTGGTGCTGTTAATGACAATGCAGTATGCACAAGAAATATGGAGGAGTCAGGTTTCAGTTTATGAGACCAGAAAGGTTAGCGTGCCCCATTAATCTGTGATGCACAGCCAGTGACAATAACAGTAGAAGCATCATCTAGAGATGAGTAATAGCTCATGTAATGGAAAAATGAAACTCATCTTCAGTCCGAAAAGGATTCTGATGGCAACATTTTATTATCCATGTTCTCGCCACCACATCATTACATCTGGCAGATGTAATAAATCCTCTCTCAGTTATTAAGTGAGTATAGGCAGTTAACCATAAGCAGCTGTCATTTACACAGAAAATATATCAGGTCAACAGGTATTGCAGTGACATAGCTACAGCCATGAGTACTCCTTAAGCCATCGTAACTTGTAAATTCTACTGCAGAAGGAACACAGAAACCTTACAAGTACAGAGCATTGTATATACTTCAAGATGCTGTAGGAAAAGCTATTTCAATGGACTTTTAAACTGTGAAAGCTGCATAGCACAGTCTTAGTCCACTAGTGATGACTGACTGTCATCTTGAATGGTTTGGAAACTTTCACATATGAGCAAGTTTGAGGAGCATTGACAAGACTACATAATCAACACAAGGATGTAAGAATGAGCTGCTGTAAGAATAGATTCTCTGTGCAGTTCTCTTCACTCTGCAGGTAATACAGTTTTCTCAACCAGGAGGGTTAAAATGCACAATTGCTTCCAGAACACATTCAAAGAAGCATCTCAGCATTTTCAGCTGAGATGATGGTTTGACTCTGTGCTCCCAAAAGGCAGTTTTTGACCTAATTCTGCTCCCATGTGAGTCAACACACAGAGTTTGGAAAGTATCAGCTATAAGGGAGAAAACTCCTGGAAATCCATTTCAGGTGAGAAACTGATCTGAAATGCAGAATTAAATACCTACATGTGCAATACTAGAAGATTACACTGATACTGTAACTCAGACTCTCAGGCTTCTCTGCAGTTGCACCAGGGACAGATAAACTAAGAGAATTCCCTGCTGCAGGAAACAGAACTGAATACTGACACAGAGAACTAAGCAAGATTTTGTGGAACCCCAAAAGCCCTAGGTAATGCCATAAAGACAATAAATTGAATAGATATGAAATCCAAAAAAGGACCTATGTGGTACTTAATCTGTGCTTCAAAACAAGCCATAAAAAATACATTCAGTGAGATTTTAACAGCAGCAAATGATATATTCCTGCATTTACACATTGTATGGGTGACCACTCAGAAACTTCTGACCTGGATATCAAAGTACCAAATGGATTTTGCAGCAAGTGATCCTTGGTCCCTAGGAGGACATAAACAGGTACAGAAGGGAGGCAAGGCTCTGTAGGTCTAACCCTTTTCATATCTCCAAGGGAAATAAGTAAAAAGGTATTAAATGGTACATTAAAACACCACCACAAACCTGTCAATCACTCTTCACTAACCATGAGAACAGAGCAAATGCAGAACCTTACAGTACGAGGCTCCTTAGAAATGCTTTTCACATACATGGAAATACTTTTCTGTATGAAAGATTACAACATTTTCACCCGTGTTTTTTGGGTGCACCTGAGCACTTACATGCACACACCTGCTTTCTACATCTTTTTTTTCCTATCCTCTCAGCGGACCTAGGGCCAAATACTGTCGTTCATCTTCCAACCCATTTGCCACTACTGAATCTCGGTACTACCTAGAGCAGTGCAAGCTCAAACCACTGCTCTTTTGTCGGATTTCTAATTTTTAGAAATTTCTTAATAGTCATTTGATAGACGTGAGTGGATAATTGACGTGCAATATGGTAATGATCATTGGGCATGCAACCTAAATAATGCTGCAAAGATCTATATTTAAGAAATGTTACGACTAGTTTCTAGCCACTTGGCCTAATGACTGATAGAGGACGTCTACATCCTCCTTGAATGAACTTTTCCCTAAACTCAAGAAATCTAACCCAGCCTAGTGATAACACGCTTGAGTGAAGTCACAGACCTGTACTGGAAGTTTTTAGAATGTATTTCTGATGTTTTTTTCCCTACTTATACCAAATAAATTAACAGGAAAGAGAAGAAATTGAATCACAGAATTGTAAGGGTTGGAAGGGGCCTCCAGAGACCATTGGGTCCAACCCCCCTGCCAAAGCAGGTTCCCTAGAGCAGGCTGCCCAGGCAGGCGTCCAGACAGGCCTTGAATATCTCCGGAGAAGGAGACTCCACAACCTCCCTGGGAAGCCTGTCCCAGTGCTCCGTCACCCTCACCGTGAAGAAGTTCTTTTGCATGTTGGTGCAGAACTTCTTGTGATCCATTTTGTGGCCATTGCCCCTTGTCCTGTCCACACAAACCACTGAAAACAGGTTGGCCATATCTCTCCGACTCCCACACTTAAGATACTTGTAAACGTTGATAAGATCCCCCCTCAGTTTTCTTTTCTCAAGGCTGAACAGAGCCAGGTCTCTCAGCCTCTCCTCATAGGGGAGATGCTCCACGCCCCGTATCATCTTTGTGGCCCTCCGCTGGACTCTTTCCAGGAGATCCCTGTCTTTTTTGTACCGGGGAGCCCAGAACTGGACACAGTACTGCAGGTGAGGCCTGACTAGGGCAGAGCAGAATGGTTTTGATTTGTTCAAATTGATAATCAGGCTAGACCTCATTAATAGTATGTGTGTTAATATAATGTTAGACAACCATGAATGAAAACATGGTTATGGAATTTTGGCACTTTTTACTTTTTTTTTTGTTTGTTTGTTTGCAATATCAGTGTTTCTAGTTCCCACAGCATAGAAGATACAACTCTAACAGCCTACAACAACACACACAAATTTGTTTCAAAAACAAGACAGCCAAATTTTAAAACACAAAAACTTGACATGAAGTAGAGGCAGGTGCCCATCTACAGTTGCATTTAGTGGAAATGGAAAGTACCTTTAAAAGCCCTGAAGCAGAACTCTGCTCTCATCTCCCAGTCTGACCCATCCCCTCACAGCTGAGGGATGCGAGGATCCCTGCTCTCAGCTCCCTTGGAAATACCTGATACAAACTATTTTGAGAGAGACTAAGAAAAGGGAAGAAGCGGACCACAGGTTTTATTATACGTGCTTATGCAATTCAGAGAAGCTGCCTTTGAGATAGGTTTCAGTGAACGTGCTGTGGTGGGAAGGAAAAATTATTTCAGCACCAGAAAATCCAGAAGTGCTCCATAGACACTAATTCAAAACTGTTGCCTGCCCAGACGAATGCTTGGGAGAAATAAAATTAAGCGCTGAGCTTGCAGGTAATCACGTTACACATTACCAGAAAGCTGTTGCTTGCTTGGATTTCATTCAAACCCACCAGTTTCATTCTCGTGATTTATGGAACTGCAGAAATCTCCACAGATATTTTCCCCTCTTAACCCTCTGCTTTAAATATAACACAGTAAGTTAAAAGCAAGGAAACTGGGAAGGCAATTTACTTTGCCAATATTAAACAAAGAAAAAATCAATTTTTTTGTACCTTAGGAGAAAAAAGAAAATTGAACTGTTCTTGGATCTTACATGCTAACTGAAAGCATCCCTTCCAGCTAGAAACTATCAGTAAGATCAGTGTAAGTTTCTCATCTGACTTTGCAAAAGTTGAATCACTGTCATTCAGAGGGATCCTGACAGAAATAACAAAATGCAGAAACATGAAGATGCCATAGAAGTCTAACATGACAGACTTCCATTGAATAAAGAAAGTGCATAGAAAGAAATCTCTGCAATGTCAGAAGTAGCCAGTTACAGGGAATAAAGTCCCTCTTGCCTCACCCATGAAGGGTTTGCCTTTCAAGGCACCCTCCACCATAACAGCAGAGCAAACAGCTATGACAATACATAAAACTATTTCATCAGTGCTCACTGTAAACTTCAAAGGATCAGAAGGCATCTTGACATCGAGATACTTACTGAGTCACTACCCAGCTACAACTTGGAAAGGTCTTTCATTCATCAAACAATCAAAAACTGGGGCCATAGATTACCTTTTGCATTCTACCTGTGAAATTTAGTTGTGACTAGACACAAAATTACACAACCATCAGATACGCTGAAGTGCCCTAAGGTCTTCAGGTACATTATACATTTCCCATTGCCATGGAAACCACAATTCCGATCTAAGAAGTGATAGGCAGCAACCTGTCATTCCTGAACATCCCAGGGAACCTTGGCAATGAACACTAGGCTGAAATACCTCATTGTGATCCCTGCGAAACTTGTACCTGCCAGGAAGACTTTGCTGGTATTTTAGGGCTTGGTCACAGAATTTGGATGCAATCATGAATCTACCGTTATGTTTTCTGGTGCATTCTGTGCAGTTTACTGTGGGATTTACTACCACCCTTGACTTGAAAACAAAGCTTGCATTATATGCTTGATAAAACCTATAATCCTTGGCCTGGTTGGTGCAGCCACAAAACAGACCTACTTGGAACAAAGATGGCTGATCTCTGTCTTGAATTGCAAAACAGTGCTCAACGACGCGGTCAAGACTAGAGACTCCACAGTTAATGGAATTGGAGACAGAGTGGCTGTGGGTGGCATTCTTCTGTCTGTTGTGTTCTCAGATGCTCATTTTCCATTGTCCAGACTCTTTCTGCATTCAGATGTGTAACTGTGGATGTATGGGCTTTGACATAGAAGCAGGACGCAACTTCACAAAATCTTTAAGTTTTGTTCAATTACGTAAGAAGTCTTGCTTACTATATAGATGATACACATTGCAGGCAAGCCCTATTTGTGAACTTACTGTTGCTACTTCTTGAAAATCTTTTCTTATTCATCGTTTTCATATTTCCTGGATCCTTGCCAGGGTCATGAGGAGCTCCTCAGTTACTTCTGCCATAACACATTTCACCTCAAGCAAGACCAGTACAGGAACTGCTGACCACAATCAATATACAGCCAAGAAACTCCCATTCAGAAGCAATACCACTCACTGAGCAGACGTTGCGCTATGGGACTCTTCTTCCTTCTCAAGCACATGGCACGTTACATGCAAAAAATTCCAGGCCTCATAAGCTGAGAGCATAAGCAAAATTTGTCCATTATATCCCTAAAACAAGATAGTTTCTAACTCACTCTGACAAAATGAGTAAAACACTATGAATGGCTACGCTTTTCATCCCATTTGATCTCTCTTTCACTGGACTCTATTTATCAGTTCTACTGCTATTTTTGCTGGAATCACATCAATGTTTTCCAGGAATTCAATAGAAAATGACAGGCCAGATTCTCAGATGATGTGAAATCTGCCCCCTTATTTCTACTTTACTCTATCTTACAAAAGATTGCTTTAATGATGCAGAAAAAAGGACAGAAACACATGAACCACTTTTCCAGGCTCTGAACACCAATACGAGCATTATGCCATATGTAACCTGCAGCATTCACTTTCTCCCCATGAGAGGAAGGTACCCAGCAATTCAACGGATAAGCCCTTCATCTTGAGCCAAGCAGTTTTCTTTCTACCCACAGCTCTACTTGGCCTTCCTCGAGCCAGCATCTTGCCACATTCCATCACCCAAGCAACAATTTCTGTACAACCTTCTTTAAAAGAGGTTTGATGTTAAGATATTCAGTTCACCGTTAAGCCAGTTGGCTAGCTCCCCTATCTTTATTCGCAGGATGTTTCTTGGAAGAAATCCTCAACTGCTGTAAGACTCCCATCCTGGGCAAGGGAAGATGCCTGCCCCAGCTCCTGGACCTCTGTGTCTTTTAACACATCACTAGAGAACTCTAAACTTGTTTTCTGTTGACTACATATGACATAAACCTTAAAGTAAGAGTTCAAAACAGTATTTAAGACTGGTGTTAGGAAGGGGCTAAAATGTACTGCCTAACACTATAAGGGAATTAAGTGCCTTTTTTTTAATAAAAAAGGCTGAGTGAGTCATATTACTTAACATCATTCTTAGCCTTTCTTCACAGCAAGAAAGAAACATTAGATGATGAAGAACATTTGAAAAAGGAAGAAAGTTTTTAAATTCTGACTATAAAATATCTTTTGTGAGACCCTTCACAAATAAATGTAAAATAAACATTTAATTATTTAATAAGGAACTCTAACAAGTATTCTGCTTAGATCATTGGCCTTGACACTCCAGATTACAAAACAAAGACCAATTAAAAAAACTCAGCACTGACAATATTGCCACTGCATTCTTTCCTGAAAAAAAAAACATTAGTAGAGTGTCTGTCTGAAGATTTCAATTTGTCAAGTGAGTACAAGGATTATTATACTTGATACGCTATATTTTTTTAGTGTCTGGTTTGCATGCTGATGAGATAGTTTAAGAGTTGATATAAAACATATTTTAATTCTGTGAAATCTGGCAGCCTACTGAATTATTTATAGCTTGTCAGTTACTTGTTACTACTGAGTTTGTCAATTTCAGATTTAGTATCACACACAAACCCTCCTTTTTGATACAATACTAACATCATGACTTTGCTACACTTCTAAGAACTCCAAATGGCATAAGTGTGCCTCAGCTTCAGATCTTGGGACACCATTTCCTTGTCTTCAAGAAGACTTCTTTGTTCTGATTTTTCACATACCTAGTATTTGTGAGATGGATGTGAACTGAAACCCACCAAGCTTAATAATTTCTTTAGAGACAATAGTCTGATGAACCTGCACTGACATTCCTCTGACACACAGGAGCTGAGAAACAGGCATGTGGAAAGAGACTAGCCTTGACTTCAAATTCTAATTGGCATCTCAAACACATAAGGCATCTGGGAAACAAAACACTCATGAACCATTGCATTTAATACTCAATGAAAATAATGCTTTAACACCAGAATGCCAACATTAGGACCTTTCTTAACGTTAACTTGCTGCCTTGGAGGAAAGAAAAAAAAGTATATGCTGCTAAAAACTGTCTCAATAATATGGAACAAGCTATGCGTTATTTCCAGCATTGATACAGGTTAAATGAAAAAACTCAGACATTCATCATCCAGCAGGGCTTAATTAGTACCAGCACAGATACACAAATTATAAATTTGGACACCACCCAACTCAAAGTAAGCAAATGTAAAATGTATATGTTTTTAAATGCAATTCTGATGTGATTTTACTCTTATACAACAATAGGAACAGGGAAGGAGACCCCACCAGCCTTGACTCTAAATGACAGCATTAAATGCAAGCACATATCTATGTCCAAACTGTCATTCAGCCAGATTTTATGAATTATCACAAGAGAAAAAGAGGAGGTCCCATAAGGGCTTAGAAAACATTTTAAATAATATAATTTCGTCCCATGAGCAACATGGATGATTTTCCAAGTATAACCCTAAATGCACAGCAGGTTCAAAATCAAAGTTAAACAAGGTCATTATTAACCACTTTTCTAGTTCAACTTTCTGACACCACTGACTTCCATTTTTTAATTGATTTTTTTATACAGTCTATGCTGCCTCCTCTTTTCTGATGAGAAGACACATGTAACCAACCAACAAGAGAAACAATTCTATACAAACTTTTTAGACCAAGTCCATCGTTCAAAGAACCTACCATCACTCACCAGTGATCAGTTGTATTGGACCTATATATATCAAAATCATTTAAGAGTGTTTCACATATAGATAAAAGCAGAAATTGTATATAGACAGAAACAACAACCACTAAAGCGCACGAATTAATTTTGCAGAGAGAACACACGGTTAACAAATAGCTTAAAAACTACACTGTGCATACTTTAATTTGTTTGGTAATATTTAGAACACAATTAAACAGGGTATCAAAGGACTCTCTTAATTTTATTCATGATAGGAACTTGGAAGACTTTTTCCCAGCTCTGTAATGCCGTTAAAGGCTATTCATCATCCTGGTAGCACTGCGTTACGTTTCTACAGGGACATATGGAACTAGATGGAGCTTGTGTCTTCTAGGTATGATCTTTAAAAATGGACCTAGATTTATTTTCATTTCTGTCTATTAACATTTTTCAGCCATCAAATCCATCATTGCTTTCCTGAATGAGTTTAAAACTTAAGCTAATAGGAGGGGGAGGCACTATTTAATTCATGAGAAGCACTAGCAGGTAACAGTACCAAGACATGAAAAGAGCATAAGCATATGAATGAGTCTTCCTCAAAACACAGTCAAAATTTTACAGTCTGAATTTCTATTCCTTTTTTTCTTTTTCTTTCATTTTATTTTTTTTAAATCAGACTGTACATCCAATCTTTAGTTTATCTTTTCTGTTCAAAAGAAAAAGATCAAAGTAATATCACAGAGTTCTTTTGAAAAATATTTCTCTGGTCTTAGGTTTAGAACATCCAGTTTGGTGTTCTGACTGGCATGTCAAGAGTACAACTTAATATATGCATGAAGCTTATATTGCATATGCCCATTACATATATTCAAATCCAAACGTTTGGAAGGACCTGATACAAAACTGTTCTAAATCACTAGAATATTTTCTCTGCAACAGGTGGTTTGGCTTAAGTTGTGTAAAAGAACAGATATAAATTAAGTCCAATCTAGAAATGACAATTAGCAGATAATATGTTAACGCGCAGGAATCAAAGTAAATCAGAAACTGACCTTATGTGTTATCACTGCGCTTTATCTATCTTTATTTTTCTCTTTTTTTTTTTTTTTTTTTTTCACAGAATCATTTAGGTTGGAAGAGACCTCCAAGATCACCGAGTCCAACCTCTGACCTAACACTAACAAGTCCTCCACTAAACCATATCGCTAAGCTCAACATCTAAACCTCTCTTAAAGACCTCCAGGGATGGTGACTCAACCACTTCCCTGGGCAGCCCATTGCAATGCCTAACAACCCTTTCCGTAAAGAAATTCTTCCTAATATCCAACCTAAACCTCCCCTGGCGCAACTTTCGCCCATTCCCCCTCGTCCTGTCACCAGGCACGTGGGAGAACAGACCAACCCCCACCTCGCTACAGCCTCCTTTAAGGTACCTGTAGAGAGCGATAAGATCGCCCCTGAGCCTCCTCTTCTCCAGGCTGAACAAGCCCAGCTCCCTCAGCCGCTCCTCGTAAGACTTGTTCTCCAGACCCCTCACCAGCTTCGTTGCCCTTCTCTGGACTCGCTTGAGCACCTCCATGTCCTTCCTGTAGCGAGGGGCCCAAACCTGAACACAGTACTCGAGGTGCGGCCTCACCAGAGCCGAGTACAGGGGGACAATCACTTCCCTAGCCCTGCTGGCCACGCTGCTTCTTATGCGAGCCAGGATGCTGTTGGCCTTTTTGGCCACCTGAGCACACTGCTGGCTCATATTCAGCCGACTATCAACCAATACTCCCAGGTCCTTTAGTTTCACTGTTACTTCTTCAAAACCAGGAATCACTTTTGACATATCTTAAAAATTTTAGAATTCATTTTAAACTCGTAGAATTCAAATCAATTCAGATGTACCCGTAATAGTGAACGGTTGATGCGGTGATATCCATATCAGCACTAGCTCTGCTGCACAGCTGCTGTGAAAACACAGTTTTGCCCCATTTTCTGTGTAACACCCCAGGGTTGAAAAGGGGGATTGTTTTTTGTATAAATATATCAGACAGGAGAGACAGTCCGAAGTAGTTAAGTGTACACTTCAAAAATTCCCTCACATGGCTCTCACTACATTAAGTTATCATTGTTGGAGTCCCCAGTGGTATGCAGCTTAAAGACAAAAATGTTTTCAATTTTGAAAGGCTGTAGGTTGATGCTTGCATCCTCAAGCATATGCATTGAGATCTTAATATCTAAGCTGACCATGCTACAAGATTTAAACTCAGTTTTCTTAAAATACATGCCATCAGCATGACGCCGAACAAAGTAATACAGTTACATTGCATTTCTTTCTATCATGACTTAATCCTTTGATTGCCAATTTTTAATCTGCTAATCGTTACACTGTAAACAAGTAGTGAAGTTGGAAGACATGTCCAAAGAAAGGAAACATTATAAACAAAGAGTAAATGTGGATGCGCCTTCAGGGACAGAAATCTCTGATATTACTTACAGTTGGGAAGCAAGTACTGAGCTAAAGACAGAAAGGTTTTTCAGCATCTGCATCAAGATGCCTAAGCCTAAGTACATGGGTCTTTAGCATTAACATTTCTAAAAGTTTAGAGCCATTAGGAACAAATAAAAAGGTACACAAAAAGCTGGTAACTTTTTTTGCATCACACAGAACTTGCAAAATGCCTCACTGATTTTAGAAAGGTAACATACCCATTCATCTCTTCCAAATGACTTTTTAAGCCAAACCTTTTCAGGACATTATATAAAACCTTGAAACCAGAGGCTTATAAGGAAAACACCACCAGATTCTCAACTAAAGCACTGTACAGCTAGAAGGAAGAAATTTTATCTACTGCAAATTCTGTGCAGGAAAGGCTGTAAAAATAAATTCTGTGAAAGAGATTCCAAAAAGTGGAATGATGAATTCAAGATAAAATGAAGAGATTTCTGTAGGAAATATCAGGGTGCTGAAGGGTTTACCTCTATCTGTACTACACAGCGGGTGGTTCCTGCTCTTAGATAAGACAATAGCTCCACAGTGGGCATCTTTATTCTCAATCACCTGTGAATGAAACAAAAACAAATATGCCTTGAATGTGTTGTACGGGTTAAAAAATGCTGTAGGCAATTAAAAAAAAAAAAAAAGCAATGGAACGAAGGAAATGCAAAGGGATGGGTCATGGCTTTCCAAGTGTCATGTCTTTGAAGAAAGGCTCAGTGAGGTCTCCCTGCTGTACCTCTCCAGAAATGACAATGCCAAGGAAGACTGGGAACCCAGCTCTAACATGTAGGATACTGTCATGCCCTTTTGCCAACCTAATCTCCTGAACAAGGCTATGCTCCTCTCATCCTCCAACCCCCATTTTATGTGGAGCAAAGCCAACATGCTAATCAGGCAATTAAAATGAGCAGCGAGTAGGTTTTGCAGGACCAGCAAGGCCAGTCATCTCAGTGCGCGGTCAAAGCAGCACCAGGCCTGGTCGGGCCTTTTGGCTCTGAATGCAGGAGGGAGAAGGGAGGACTGGGGCTGCCCCAACAGGCAGCACAAGCCACTGCACCAAGCTTTGCTCTACCACCTAAATGCACCGAGACAGACATGCAGAAGATAGAAACCGGTGACCAACCAGAAAACTTATGCACAATATAACAAGATTTCTTGACCGCTTTCAACATTGTTTTAATGGTCTGCTACAGAGTTTGTGGCCCTTTCTATATGCTGTAGATGGCACAGCCTGTTTCCTTATCAAAAAAGCTGTAAAAACCATTTGGATTTGTACACAGCGTAAAGCAGACTCCCTGTCCAGTTTGTCATTAGCATGCTCCAGGCTGTCCTCTACACTGGTATCTACTTCAGTAATATTTTTCAGCTCACTACCAGACTTTGCAATCTTAATACTCAGACAGATGAAAAGGTCAGTTAGAAGAACACATCTTAATATCAAATTGCATTCCATAAAAATCACGTATTCATAAAAATGTATGAAAGAAGACAATCATTATTATGATTTGGGCATTCAGCTAATTGTAAATATGCAACTGACAGCTAGGTTTGTGGCTTTGCCAAAAGATTCGTGTAGGAGGAGATGCAGAGGTGCCAAAAGGAAACATATTGCTTGGAGCACAGATTCCTTCTTACCCTCCCTGTTTGGCAGATGTGCACTTGTTTGCCACAGTACGCAGCTCTGGAGCCATAAAAAAAAAAAAAAAAAAAAAAGGCATACCAGGAAATCTCTGCCCTGCTGGAGCACACAGTCTTGTACAATGTACCTCTAATTTGGAAACTTTTGACTCTCTAGTAGTTTTGAGACAGGATAACCTCTCATGCAGTGTAACACCTACTTGTAGTTCCTATTTTCAGACAATTTCTTTTTTTAGCATTTGTTAAAGTCCAACATCCAAAACTCTTCCAAAGACTTCTGGATGGACGTTAAAGTCAGAGCTGACAATCCTTCCGATTTTTGTACCTGGTTCTTGCTGGTAACTAGCACAAGTTCAACTGTACTTGTATTTACAAGAGTAACACCAACATTAGAAGGACAGTCTAACACGCTTCAGGAAGGCCTGGAGACAAAAGAAGAGAGTCATCAGAAAGTACTGGGAATCTCAGAATAATGTGATCGAGGGCTCAAGTCAACTCCGCGGGTCAGTGCAACATGCACCTGCCAAAGACCCCACCACTCAGGACAGCAGCACATTCAGTGAGCGCTTCAACAAGCAGAGACAATTTTGTTTTGTAGATTGTTATTTGACTTCCACATCCAAGGAGAATAAATACACAGCAGATGGACACTTTGAAGGGGATATGGTTACAGAACCCACACCACCCCAACCTGGTCACCATAAGGAAGGTCAGGGATCAGGACTCAAGGGGAGCCCTATCATGAGAAGCCGTCTCTGTAGGAGTAGGTCTGAGCTCGGGTAGATCCAGGGGGAAACAGACCCATCAGACAGAATTTTGAATAGATTCTTAAATAAAAAATGGGCCTTAAGTTACATTGGCATTCATTTAATTCTTTTTTTTTTCCTTCAAGATAAAATTGAAGGACTGTCTTCCTTATCAAGATAAACTGGTTGGGATATGCATTTCATTAATTAAGTTAATTAAAAGTCCATATAATCAGGGGGAAAAAGTAATTCTGGCTGCATTTGCAATTTAAAAATAGTTGATAATTCAAGTTATGAAAATTGTTTAAAATGCTTTCTTACATTTCCCTACCTTTTTATTCTCCAAGAAGTAAGTTACATATTGAAATTACAAACATAATGGTACAGTTAAAATAAGAGTTATTATGCTGAGCTATGAAATGTGTCAAAGAAGTCCAAAAATGTCACTCTCCCATACAGAATCAAGTCCTGCACAAATCTGCACACACACTTCTGTCTTAAACATGTCAATGGATAAGCTTGCATTAAATAGAAACATGTGGGCAAATGCTCGTAGGAATGGAGTAAGAGAAGTTTCCAACACAAAATAAAATATTACTTAAGCTACAGATGGAAAGTACACAATTTATCGTTACTTCCAGGGTAAACTACAGAGCAGTTCTGTTGTCACTGTCCTGAACTTTGGATAAACAGCAGACAGCAACTGCTCTTTACACAATTCTTTTTATAGCCTGTAGTCATTTCCCAGTTTTCACGTAGACCAGCCACATACTCCTCTTTTAACCTAAGAGCCACAGGCCTCCTCTGGGCTCACCTGGCCCAGGAGGCAAGAACAGTAAAGCAGGCCTCCCAGTCAAGCATGAAGTTGTATCTGCCTCTCCTGCAGTTTTCATTCTCAGCAAGGACATTGCTCTGACTCTGAGCTAGACTAGTCTGAGCTCAGTGAAGTCCTGCCTTTGCCCCACCAACAAGAGAGGGTTTTCTTCTCCCTCTGTGTGCCTGCTCTACCTCCTTTAGCAGAGATGGCCCAGACCCTGAGGATCCAGCACAAAGTTCTAGCAGCTGCACATGGCACAGTGGTTAATATCTTCTCCAATTTACCTGGCCAAGTACTGAAATAAAGGTGGTCAGAAAAATCATTTTGCCAATAAAAATTTCAGAAGAATTGAAAGTCTGTTTTCATCCCATGTTTCCTCTGGAATCCTTGCAGATATTAAAGCTTAAAAAATCTCAGAAACCTTTTTAAATCAGCATTTTTATGGAATCTTAAGAGTTTTTAGAGTTCTAAAGTTTTAGGGTGTATTTGACAGCTGTCAAACTTGGTAAGTGAGGTTATTAGACTATGCAGAAAAAAATAGCCTTTTTTTTTTTTTTGACACATCCAGAGTTTATTGCGATTCATCATCTACGGACTATGGAGGAAAATAAAGGACGACGTTCATCCAAGAATTATCAACAGTTAACCTGACATTAAAGCTCCTGAACGTACATACCAAGAACAGAGTCAGCAGGAACAATTTTTCTTCCCCACAGTGCAACTCAAATAGGACCCCTTGGAATAGGTCCACTATTAAGCTTATCACTGCAAAGCTACATAAAGGTTTTCACTTTTTTTTTTTGTTTGGGTATAGGAGGATTACCTAGCGCAGAGCATATGTTTAGGACTAAGTATACACCACTGCTTCCCTGGGGCTCCTCTTTACTTAGAATAAAGTGCATGAACCTAACTTTGCACAACACTTGTTGTAGCAAACCTTCCTCACCTCACTGGTGCAGGGCTAAGGTCTGAGAATCACTGGATGCAGCTGTCTCCTTCCCTTCCACCCCCTGCAAACTACACTGTTTACAAACCAGCTCCCAAAACAGTTGCATAGTTGCCAAGAAGCAAAACACTTCATAGATAGCATTTGATCTTTAGCATTAACAAGGAAATAAAACATGGTATCCGAGTAATATGTTGATACAACACAGAAAAACAATATCGCCCTTCATGGCCTACAACATCAATACAAGTGCAAACTAAAAGAGTTCTCCTGCAGCTCTAGCAAGAGACCTCAAGGGTGAGGCTGAACGATGTCTGGCTCCTGCTCTCTTTCATTTACAACTACCTGCTTGCAGCTCACTTGCTTGACCTTCATAGATCAGACAAAAGCCCACACCTGTTTGTACAAAGAGAGAAGCTTTTCTAAGCACGTATTTTCCGCATGCACATAGCTCGTGGCATGCTTGTATTCTACATGCATAATTTGAATCTTCTTGCATGGTGTTTCATGCTCTCAAAAGTCAGATCACAGAGCAAGGACTGAAAATGAGCCTACCACTGACTATTGGTCCTCCAGTTGGTTGGGGTCAATTGCCCCAAATAAGCCTCAGGTTTTTAACATATCATGCCTTCCCTATGTGTGTTTTGCCATGACAAAGGCCAGTTCCAAGTCCTCCCTCACCCACCTCTTCCAAGGCTCCCACTGACTTCAAACCAAAACTGCCTACCAGAATCCAACTAGGAAATCCCTTTTCTTCCTTAGAGTCTTTCTGATCTAAACAAGCTTAGCTTTTCTCCTCTGTCCTGATTTGAGTATAGCTTTTTCTACTCATGCTTCATGAGACAGCCAGACCTTTCGGGAATTTGGCTGCCAGACTGTGTACCTAATAACTCTTCCCTATAAGATAATGAGGAGGAGTCTGACCTTCAGCAGAGCCCTTAAAACAGGCTTTCATTTTGAAAGAGACTGCAGAAAGGGTTCATACTTGTGGCTTATAACTTCCCATACCAAGTATGGACAGAGGTATGACAGCTTCATCAACGGAACTGGAAGGGTTGGTGCTGCAGCAAAGACATGGGTTTCCTCCTATGGAGAAACATCACCACAGATCAAAGGGTGAATGTCAAAATAAGCATTCAGTGCAGTCCAACTGCTTTTAGTTGGTTTGACTGGAAAAGGTTACTTATGGGAGGCAATTTCTAGTATGTTTATAGATGTTTAAATATAAATTAATAAAAAGCAGAGTGCATCAGAATTTCCAGTTCACAGAAGTTTATCTTTTAGCAAGGGCTTACTCCCCAATTTTCTGAAGTAGAAAAACTGTTTCAACAACAGCATTTTTTTCCTTTGTTATCTGCTGTCCTTTAGTACTTGTGGCTTTAGAAATTTTCCATCTTTTCAGATGATGTATTAGTTCGGCTTTCACACATTTTCCTCTCTGTTTACAGGTCAGAATATTAAAGCTATGTGTAGCTTTCCTAAAGAAAGTCATGCATGGCAGGTAACAACAGAAAATTTAGTTGAAAGGCATCATATGCTTCCACTTGTGCTCCATCGTAAGTTCAGCCATATTACAGAATTCCTAAACAACTTGCCTAACCCTATCTTTGTAACATTTAGAGATCTTAAACCTGTATTATCCAACTGTTTAAATACATTTATCATCAAAAACTGCTTTTTCTTCCAATTTTTTAATTGTTTCTACACCCAATAGACACTAAAAGACATTTATTCTCTTCCTTTGTTTTTGTTTTTTAAATAATCCTATTTATGTTTCCATTAGGTTTACCATTAGTGTTTAAACAAGCCAAGTCAATTTATTCTTCTCTCACAGATCTTATGTTCTCATATAGATTTAGAAATAACTCTCATTTACAAATCCACTTAGCACTCTACCAAATACCTTTAAAATCAGCAACACATCGGTTGTTCAGAACAGCAAGAAGCTCAGAGAGTTCAGGTACTTACATTATTTCCAAAACACAGGGGTATCAAGACAGCACAGATTGCAAACACAGCATGCACACACCAGCAGACATTGGGACATCCCAACCACAAGCTACTGAGAAGGGGAAGCTACCTGTTCCTGTGCTTCCCCAGTTACAGTGTTTGTATGTCCACACAAAAGATCTCTGGTGCTCTAGGACAGGCCTGCTCAAGTCATTCTAGTCTGCTGCAAATTCAGTCCCAGACTACCTAGTGCTATGCTTCTGGTGCCGAAGTAGAAGCCCCGTTTATCAGTTTACTTTTCTATTCTTGGTAAATTGTAACCTGGAAATGACTAGCCATTTCTTCTGAGTGCCAAGAAAACAGCTGCAGCAGAAAAATTGCTCAATTCACTTTGTCAAACTGAATTTGCCAGCACGCTGCCCCGCTGGTGCCTGTTCAATTTCTAGGAGGCTGAGCTGTCTGCACATTTTAGTTTTTTGTGGCGGTTGCCTTTCCTATTGCTGCTCCTTCTAACTGATTCCACCCAGGGAAAATCGACCACGACACTAACAGAATGGGCCCCTTTATACAGCCAAGGGGCACTGCTTTAGGAACAAGAGCATCTCATGATAAAGGTGAACAGTTACTTCTGCGTCTCAAGTCTTCACTTCAATTTTCGGAAAAGCCATGAATTTACCCATACAACTGTAGACAAAAGGAGTGCATGGACTTGGTTCTTTATAAAACCTCGCTCTAGAATACACTGCAAATTGAGTCCCTGGATGAATAGAAAGTAAATGCCAGAATATCTTTTATGTAATAAATCAGATGGTTAACAGTAGAAAATTCATTGAAAAACAATTTAAAAAAAATCTTCTCTGGTCAGAACAACATAAATCTAGTAAGAAGTCTACAGTTGCACCAAATTACCTACAATAAAAAATTACTGCTGTCATACAACATGATGTAGCAATTGTCAGCAATACTGTCTTTTCTGTAGCGATGACTGAAGTTAATGTTTGCACTTTGACACACAGCTAAACTTCTGTCATATAAAACAGACAAACTCTCTGGAAACTTCCTTTTCCCAACTACATGAAGCTAGAAATAAGCTGGAAATGGTGGAGTCAGCAGCATGACTCCAAACAATACTAAAACCATAGACTGAAAAGCAGACATCTCTTTCCAAAGCAGGAGGCAAAGATTGCCAGACGGAAGCTAAATAGTTGGCATCAGCATCAATGGCATTGCTGCTGGGTTTAAAATGCCTTTTTCTGAACCCTGTGAGAACAGTTCTTGCCTCAAGCAAGCAGACAGTCACACTAGTTCTGCTGTAAGTGCTTATAATGACAGCAGTTCTGCTGTAGCCATTTAAGGGGAGGACTCTGCAATTACTACAGGCAGCATTAGCACTGGACCTTTGAAACAACTGATGCTTAAACACAGTGCACGGAACTATCAGCAAAAATCAGTGGCTGTCAACAACTCCAAAGGGCAGAATACTTAAGAGCAGAACTAGTGGGGTATAAAAGGAAAGGTCCAGAGAAAGAACAGCCTAAGGCCATAAGGTGTGACTGCAATTGTCAGAGCTGTCATGCTAGGCACAATTCATTCAAGATTTTCAATTTCAACTAAAAAAATAGTCAAAATAGCCATGATTTTTGAAACCTTCTGGAAAACCACCTCCATAACATTTCCAGACACCTATTTTGGCTACTGAGGACCTGAAAGAGAGAGGTCTGCACAGCACTTGTAGCATTAATACATGACATGAATAACATGTAACAGTCAAATGTACATCAGAGAGATTTTGGAAATTGAATATTAAAGAATAACATTTTGATGGGGAAATTCAAGACTGTTTGGAACAGAAGAATATTTTATTAAAGATACAGTGAATTAGATATTTCAGATAACCTGAAAACAAATTTATTACACAGCAGGGACTCCCAGTGAATCCAGCAGATGCCAGGTAACTTTTGCATTTCAGAAATGTCATTCTGACATCTAATGCTTCACATACAGGACAGTCAGGAAAATTCACCATTTTAAATTTAAGAAAGAGAATTTCTTAAATTTAAAGAAAATTAAGAAAGAGAATTTCTAGAAGAACTGAGTGTACAAGTCCCAGTTGCCCCCAGAGTAGGAATTATACAGTTCCATAGGAAATAAACCTTCTGCAGCAGAAGTATAAACAAGCAAACAAACAAAAGGATTAAGAAGAAAGGTCTCATCTCACAATACTGGCATCCATCTCCTCATGTTAGAATCTGTGAGGTAGTCAGTATTAGGTTTTCTTCAGTACTTAAGGTAAAATGCCTACATCTAGTCTAGTTCCTTTATAAAACGTCAGCGTACCTTTGGTGTGTCTTGGGGGGAAGACAGACCCAAGCCTGTTCTCTGAGACCTCGGTCCAAACCTTGAGTGTATGAGGGTTATACTCACAGATATGACAAATCACAGTGGCCGTGGCAGACAGTCATGTAAAAACAGAACCTCATGGTGGTCTAAAAACAGCAGAGCCCACAGAATAAGTTCATTATTAGGATAGCGCAAAAATGGTTTCACATCATCCTATTTTCCTTGTCCCTGTTGGGTGACAGATCAATATGATCCTTTTAGAAGTGCCTTACATAATCTCACCCATAATTCTCTGGACAATTTATTAGCATAGTCCTGAGGATACAGCCTGACAGGTTAGCATAAAATAAACTGCACTGAATCCTCCCCAGGCTGTCCATCTCAGCCAGAATTGTAAGCAGAGCAAAATTTGAAATTGATTTGTTTTTCTAGATGGAAAAAGCACCAGCCTACTCCTACATTTCTTCTGATGCTGAAAACAGTCATCTGCAGAGAAACTGGCCGTTTCAGGGCCTTGGTAGAAATGCTCTATCAAGTGTTCCTTGCAAAAGTGAAGTTAGACAGTATGAGCATAAAATCTCTAAGAATGGCTTTATGGCAAAGATTAATTGGTGTGGTTTCTTTGGAAATATGGCACTGTGAAAAGTGTATTCAAAATACTCTCTAATGGATTTGAATATTGGTGCTCAGTAGCCCAAAGCAGCAAGGTAAAATACATAAAATAGAACGAAAACTCGGTTTTGGATAAATAATCAGGGCCCAGAAAGACAAAGAATTGTTAATGCACACATCACACCTTTGCTACAGCTGTTGCCCTGTGACTGAGCGCTCTCAGGTGTCCGTCACCCTACCATCCAGTTCATTCCTCAGATGAGAAGTCTGCCAGCCAAATCCTGCATATTGACAATTAACAGATCTCTTCCAGGAGCCGACAGGGAATGAAACTAAGCCTTAAAGGGTTAGGTTCATCAATAATCTGCATTTAAAATGTCTATTCTTTACATAATCAAAAGGATTACCATCCTTAGACACTCGTGACCAATCACAGAAACCCCCTTTGGTTGTAAGTCACCACTTGCACAGGGCACCAGGCCAGGCCAGAGTTCTGTGCCCAGCTCTGCTAATACTGCTAAAACATACTTAGCAAGCCACTGGGGCCTCAGTTCCACATCCCTATACAACGATGGGGTATCTACCTTCTTGGTTAAGTGTTTTAAGAGCTGATGAGAAGTGATGTGTAAGAGCCTGGTATCCTCAACATTTGTGCACAGTTAAGAACTAAAACTGGGAAAGAGCAGAACTGCACAGCACTTCCTATCAAGAGGCTTTCTTCAGCTACACTCCTCACAATGCAAAAAGAGAAAAAACACAACTATAAGCACCTCCCGTGCGAGTCTGCACAGAGATAACCATTGGAATTACAGATGAGGTCCTGAAGTAACACAAATCCAAGTCAGTCAATTCTAAAGACACATACAACACTGGAACAGATTTTCCTTTCTGGTACTTTATTTCTTAATGTTGTAATCCTTCTGAGAAGCATGATTGAGTCTTAGGAGTGTACCTAATACTACCTTCCTTAAGAAGTTATTGGGGGTATAGTTGCAGAGCAGGACTGGGGCTGCCTTAGGATCAATTTCTGAAAGCACACCTATTACTGTAACAGCCTCTCACTGCTAGTCACTGCCTGGCTAAAACAAGCTGCATGCTCCTATGGGAAAGCAGACTGAGTAATTAGCTTTGAAAAGGCAATGCAATAAAATTTGATCTCACTCTCCCTGCCCCCAAGACTGCAACAGGAAATAAGAATTTTCTAAAATGATCCTGCAGTGTGCCATTCAGGAGTTTCCATCCACAGTCCAGTTCCACCCAGACTTAAAATTGCACTTTTTTTTTTTCCTTTTTTTAACTGGCTGAGAAAAGGTGATGTTAAGAAAAGAAGACAGACAGTGAAACTGACTCTACTGCAAACACTGGCATGCTCTCTGCCCTTATTTCACTAGTAGCTTCATAGGTTGTTATTGGTTTTAGTGATACATTCCAACATAATGGTCTTCATCTCCTCAAACTGGCTGATTTCCCTCATGAAACAGGGAACTTTTACAGTCTCATACCCTGGGCAAATGAGGGGAGAAAAAACAGGCGACGGCAGGGAACAATTTAGTTCTGCTTTTGGCATTATTTTCCCTCTTCTAAAGTATATCAGAAGACCAGCACAGCTGCCTTAGTAGTTTGAAGAACAGCTCAGATGTGCATATACATTTAGGCATATACCAAAACATCACGGAAGGTTTCTGGATGCCAAGCCTTCCAATGAAAGCAAATACCCTCAGGTACGGAAGAAGGAGCATTACGCACGGCTTGATCTTGCATTATCTTGTATGGGGTCAAACACATGAAGATAAGATGATAGAATAGGTATTGCCATACTGCTTGGGTCTGAGAATATACCCGATACCAGCTGCCCCCTTTCCAGGTGACAGCTTGGCACTTTCTCAGTTCTCTACTCCAACAGTCTCACGGTGCACTGAAAGTCATGGGAGAGGTTAGAGACGTCATCAAACCTCCCCATCTTCTATTCAAGTTCTCCCTGCATCTCTGTAGTGAGTTTACATGGCAAGGTTTTGGTAGCAGGGGGCCATAGAGGCGGCTTCTGCGAGAAGAATCCAGAAGCTGCCCCATGTTAGGTAAGGGCCCCACTGCTGGCCAGAGCCGAGCCAGTAAGTGATGTTGGTTGTGCCTCTGTGAGAGCAGATTTAAGACAGGGAAAAAAAAACACGCTGTGCCACACAGCAGCTGCGAGAGTGAGAGGAGTGAGGAACAGCCTTGCAGGCACCAAGGTCAGTGAAGAAGGAGGGGGAGAGGTGCTCCAGGTGCCGGAGCAGAAGTCCCCTGCGGCCTGTGGAGAGGCCCCTGGTGGAGCAGGCTGTCCCCCTGCAGCCCATGGAGTACCACGGTGGAGCAGGGTTCTACGCTGCAGCCCGTGGAGGAGACCACGGTGGAGCAGGTGGACCTGCCCTTAAGGAGGCTGCAGCCTGTGGAGGACCCCTGCTGGAGCAGGCCCCGGGCCAGAGCTGCAGCCCGTGGAGAAGAGCCCACGCAGGAGCAGGGGGTCTGGGGGGAGCTGCTGCCCGTGGGGGACCCAGGTTGGAGCAGTTTGCTCCTGAGGGATGGACCCCTTGGTACGGAGCCATATCTGGAGCAGTGCTTGAAGAGCTGCTGCCTGTGGGAAGCCCATGCCGGATCAGTTCAGCAAGGACTGCATCCCGTGGGAGGGACCCCACAGCACAGGGGACGAGAGTGACCGAGAAGGAGCGGCAGAGAAGCAGCGCTGTAGACTGACCATAACCCCCGTTCCCCTGTGCCGCTTGGGGGGAGGAGGTGGAAGAGGGTGGATGGGGGGAAGGTGCTTTTGGTTTCTTTCCTTTGTTTCTCACTTCTCTAGCTTGTTACTAATAGGCAATAAATCTTACTATCTCCCTACTCTGAGTCTGTTTTGCCTGTTATGATAATTGTTGAGCGATCTCCCTGTCCTTATCTCAACCCTTGAGCCCTTTGCATTGTATTTTCTCCCCGTTCCTCTTTGAGAAGGGGGAGTGAGAGAGTGGCTGTGGTGGAGCTCGGCCACCCACCCGAGTAAAACCACCGCAATCTCACAGAAAACTGCTCAATTACCCTTACCACACACAAAAATAGGAGTTAAATTTACAGTATTTTATCACCCACAACGGGCTATATTCTGTGAGATGGAGACCATACTGAAGTAGAATTGATGAGCTTTAGTAGGTGAATCCATGGCCACAGGAGAAGGATACATAGAACAATTTCCTAAAATTCTCAGCAAAGAACAGTGATAAAATGATAGGAGGATCAGCAAAGAGGAACAAACTAGAGAAGCTATGCCTGGCCTGGTATGTTACACTGTCACTCAAAGCACCTATCTTGCAACAGATCTGTCACAGCAAGGTGGGAAGAATGAGCAAAATCATCTTCTCACACCACATCCCCATGCACTCAATTGCCAAAAAAAAGTCAACTGTAGGTGTGAGGAGGACAATAGGAAGAATTCCATCTCCAAGAAAAATAAAAAATAAAAAAAAATCAGCATTTAATTTCATCAACAGTTTCCCACTCAATAATCCCTCTGTGGTTTTAATGCAGCAGCGTTTCTTAAAAACAAGTTTCTTCATCTCACAGAATACCCTGGTTTAACCCTTGTTTTCAAGACGGTCAGCTGCAATATTCAAAGTATGCTGAGTGCTGCGCTTTGTGCCAAAGACAGAAGCGTGATGCATTACAATTATAAAAGCCGTGCTCAGTGTGAGCTACTTATCAGCTGGGATCTATAGGCAATCTGTCAGTAGAAGGCAAACCATTCAAAATAGCACAAGGCATATGTTTAAATACAAAAGGATACAGTTCACTGCCAAATTTATATTTCAATCAATAGGTTGTCATTTCACCTTAAACACTGATTTCGGCTATGCAAGAGAACACTGACAATTTTCCAGTTTCATGTCGGAAACTGACAGAAACTCAATTGAAAATGAAGGGTTTTACAGATTTACATCATCAAGCAACACATTTGCATTTTTGGTTTCTTGGGCTAAGCAGAGGGTAAAATTCCCCCCCAAACGTATGCAGGATAACACTCCAGAAAGATGGCCCAGGAAGTCCGGCACAGACACTCGGTATTCCCTAGCTCAACAGAAGCAAAGGCAGTGGACAGAGAAAGAACATGGGGTCCCAAGTGACAGGAAACATGGCAGGAAGGCAGATCAAGAGGCACTGCCAGGCCTCCTAGCACTCTCCAAGGGTGACCACACAGATGGGCTCCTGACCAACTTCCAGGTCTGAACAGCTACTGAGACAGGAGGAAGAGCGAGTAGCAGGAAGAACAGAAATAACTTCTAGGGACCTTTCCTGGCAGAAAATTGTGAGGATTCAGACTGCCACTCCCAAGACAGGTAACTTGCACAAGCCATCTAGTGAGGAGAAGAGAACTTGACCTCCTATACAGCATGGGAAGAAGAGAAACTCTCCTTTCCTCCTCTTCTACTGAAAAGGGCTCTTCTACCTACTAGCATGAATGCTGTTTCCAGTAGCAACTTCTCACTGGAGAGCATAACAGTTACGCACTCTATGGGCACAAGTTGACTCACACACTGTGTGGTAGCACTGGGGATTCATAATGGCACATCACAGCGCTAATTAGCATGGAAGGGAACAGAAGGAACCTCTCACAGTTGAGATTCTGCCCCAAAAGTATTTAAAAAAGCAGCTGTGGACCAAGTCTCTTTTTCCAGGTTTCACTAAGAAATCTCTAAAGGACTGGAGTGGGAAAAGATATTCTGACACCTACATCCTGCCACAGACATCTCCACGTGAAAATACTCAATGCAGAAGTGCTGCTTGAAAGTGCTGCTTTGCCCTGGAAAGCAAAACCAAAGAAATGAACTTTGTAGTTTCAGGGAGATTTGACCGTTTTCCCATGCTAAGAATAAAGGATGTCCTTATTTTTTCTAAGGGTATCAACCCTCAAGGGTAACAAGGTATCTTCAAGATTATCAAGAATTTAATTCATTTGTGCATCAAATGGAAAACAGGCTCTGAAATTTAGAACAAACTACTCCCAAATGTAACAGAACTCACACCTTAAATCCCCAATAAACTTTACTGAAATCTAGGCATGGTTAATAACTGAGACAGTTTAGAATTACTGGTATTTTTGCCCTAATTATTTAGAAGTGCACATTTCTTCATAGTAGAATCTGATAAAAAGTGTTTTACTGCACAGTATTTCATGTTGAACTGCTCTTTTACAATGCAATTGCTCACATTTTTAATGGTAATATGGTAACAACCCTCTGCTGAACTGACAGAAGGAGAGAGAGAGGAAAGAAGGAAGGAAGAAGGGGATAAAAAGCACATTAAAACAGTTTGATAGAAGATCATAAGCATTAAGTAACCTTAGTTCAAACTTCAGTACCTGGGGAGTGTTGAAATGACAGTTTAGGGTACCTGAACACTCCAACTGTGCATTTAAAAAATAGCATGGGTGGATCTTTTGAATTTAGTATTTCAAAGTCCTGCACAATAATGAGAAGTCTGAGAATAACTGCATCATACCTCCATAGAAGGTACCATAATGCAAAGTTTCAGTTTGCGATGACCTTTAGTATCTCCTCTGAGCACCCCGTCGCACTGTGGTAGGACCAAAATCACCAACTTACAGTATCCCTCTGCAAAACTGGGCAGCACATCTCACATTTATCGTGGAAGAACACAAACATGCAGTTACTGAAGAATACTTAATAGTCTATAAGTTCACGTGGTCACCAACACTATTCTACAGGCATGCACTCAGGTCAGCTACTCATGATGTACACACCATCTGAACATCAGCCTTACAGAAAAGAAAAACAAGCAGAAGAACCCCTGTTAGGCACCTTCTAGGTAGAGAGCAAAAAAAAAAAATCATTTGAAAGTAGGAATGAAATAATGAAATTAAGCAGTGGAGTTACTTACCAAAGCTCTCCTCATATGGGAAGCCCAACATAGTTCGTCATACAGAGACTCAGCTACTGGCAGATGATGAAGATACTCTTCCTTGAGATTATCACAGTACCGTTGCCATCTTTTTTGGGGGGGACAGGACTCCCAAGTCTAAACACATCTCTACAAAGACAATATCCATATTGAATACACGCTTGAACATAGACACACTATGTTCAAGCAACAGTTTGTAACCCTTTTTTTGCAAGACAATTTTGCACTGAAAAAAAAATTTCCTTGATCATGCTATAGTAAGTCAGTTATGTGTGGGACACCCACAAGAAAAACAATTTTCAATGTCCAACGTTTTTAGTAGCTTTGACCTTAAGTCCTACAAATCATCTCCCAGACAATGACAGAAAAGCAAGGTACAGCATCTCTCTGCTATACCTCTGCTTACAAGGTTGTCAACCACTGTCACGCATTTCTCAGTCTGAGCTGCTGTTATCAGTGAATTGAGTTGCTCCTTATTGAGACATCTTTTGCTAGTGAATATGTCCACAACTTCACACCTAAATGTCACATTATGTCTTTTTTTACGTCTATGAGACAATGCAAGAACTCCTTAGAATTCATGAGAAGGAACTGACAATATCCCTACGCTGTGCTGTACACGGAATCTTTCTGGAAAAAGTTTTAGGGACTTTGAGGCAGAATATGTACCCAGATTTCTAAAAATCTCACCTCACACTTGTACTGTACCAATCACTTGAACCATACAGCAATACAGTTCCTAAAGAGGGGAGGGGAGGGGAGGGGAGGTGGTGTTGCAGGGTGTAAACCAGAATGATATTGGACTTTCTCTCTTTTTCCTGTGGATTCCTAAGAGGTAGTTACACACCACTCTACTTTCAAAAGCAATTGATGCAACTTGAAGTTTTCTGCTCCCACCAGTCCTTCCCAACAGAGAACTGCAACAGGGTAGGATACTGATGTACACTGAGATTGAAATCCATGCATTCCATTTATGGCAGTTTTATCCTGACTGACACAAGAATGTAAATCTGGATCCCATGAATGACTGAAGTGGACTGGTGCCAGGACACAGCTTTTCATCATTTCTAAATCCTAACTAATGAATAAATAATACAATATGAACCCTACTGCGGTATCTTGCAATGCATTGTTTGTGTTGTCTGAAATACAGTGAATGGGATTATCTGACTATTGCTTTCCTGGGTCTCTCACAAAAATAATGTTTCTCAAGAGGTTCTTTCAAATAGTCACATTTCCAATAATGCACTCAGTAACTCTCCAGAACAAGACAATGAAGCTACAAGATTTCCCTTCAAATGGCTATCAGCATATCCGATCATCAGACAAAAGTACAAAGGATTTATGAACAAGTTCTGTTTGAAGTGATGCCCCTCCTCACCTTGCTTCAATCAGGGAAAAGCAGAGAAACAGTTAAATTAGCACACTCATGCAAAGTCTTATGCCTTTATGTTTAAAAATCAAAATCTCAAACACTTGGATGATCCTTATGGGTCCCTTCCAACTCAGGATGCTCAGTCGGTTACAGAAAAACACTGTTCCTGCCTATGGCTACCAGCAGATGATGTCTCTTGCTGGCACTAATCATTACAATGGGCATAGATGAAAACACTTCACAAGGCGAAAAATACTGCTTTGAGATGCCCAGGTAAGGCCAACTACCTTATAATCACTAAGCTATTAAGACTTTTAGAGCCTTCAGCATGTCATGCATTTTGACTTTCAGAGGTCAGGAGGAGCTGTGCAGCGCTGCACCTTGCATGCACGGCAATGTCATGTGCTCAGCTGACACCTGGTGATGTGGCCTTGGCAGTGGCACCATTGCTTCCTCAGCAGCAGTCTCTCTCCTCCACCTATCCTGGCACAAAATTCTAGAAGACAGCCCCAGTTACAGGGATTGAGGCAGGAGTAAGAAGCTTATCAGGAAACCACTGGAACATTTGGCACTGTCTTGAGTCAGACAGAGGAAAGAAATTTACAATTAGGAAGGCAGACAAACAAAATAACTACAAATTAAAATTGTGGGAAATAAAAATTCAAATGAAGACATCACTTGTAAATATGCACTGCCCTCTCTCTGAGCACCTTGTCTTAGTACCATACCTCAAACAGTACAGCCTTCAAAATGGCACAGATTACAGTTCAGGGCTGAAATGCTTGTGGCTCATCTGACGACGGCAATCCCTGCTGTTTTTCAGCTACTGCCAAGCACTAAAAGTAATAACTTCACCAAACACTTCTCTGAAAATAGCTTTTTTAATTACTGCAGCTTTCAAAGAAGATGAGAGAAATGTGAAGCAGCAGTGATGTGGGCTACCTGATCACATCTGAAGGGTGGCCACAGCAGTGAACCACCCTATTACCGTACACAATGGAAATGGCTTTTCCCTGCCAGAACCTTGTATTCCTCAATCACTTTCTGATCTTGTTTAACTTTAAAAATTGAATGTTTCCCTAGAAGGGGAAACTAGAAAATTAATGAACACAACCCGATCAAGTTGTGATTTTTCTAGCTTAACAACAAAGCTATTCTGAATAAACCCACTCCTTTTTGCTCAACACTAATTGTCTATCATTCCTTCAAGCAATCATACTCATGTTGTTTACAAGCATCTTCAACAACTAGGCCTGCATTTGATTTCTCATTCTGCTATGCAGCTGATTTCACTTTTTTTTATGTTCTTTTGATTATTTAGATTGTTACTGAAAAGAACTTTAGATGGCATGTATAAACATCCTGTCATTACCACTGGAGATTCAATGCCTGGAAAAATCCTTACTAATGAGTAACTTCAGCATTTTCTCCAATACACTTCAAAAAAAGCATGGACATGATGCAATAAGGCACAATGCCACAGAGAGGTTTCACTGAAAACTGATGCAGACCAAATCCTCCTAACAGCTACAATTTCTGACTGCAGCTCAAAAAGTAAAAAGGCTGACTAGCACTGCTTAAAGGCTTTAATCTGTGACACATCTGATTAAATTCATTATTATACATATGTAATTATAATATACAAGTTCAAATTGCTGCAACACAATCAGATACAAATATAAATACACAAAGGCAAAAGGTGTACTTCTCTCTACTTGGTTTTCATAAATTTCTGTAAGGCATAATGACTTTGCAAGATGTTTTCACAACAGTCCTCTGCAGACTGTGCTGATCTCCAAAATTAGCAAAACCCACTATTGCTAAATGTAGGAGCAGAGACTAGTCCTGTGACATACTTTGTCAAAAACCCAGAGGTGGGACGTATTTATAGCTGTGTATTTCAGGCAACTTAATGATTTAAAACAAAAATGTCAAAAATGTATACAAACACTTCATCAATAAAGAACTTTTTTTGTTGTCTTTGGACAAGATACAGATAGAAACAAAGGAAGTCATATTTATTTACCTGTGTGTAGGCACACTGTCTTTCAATCACAAGAAAAGCAGAACCTAAGTATTTGGCCTCAGAACATTTTTGATGTTATATTCAGGTCCTACTCCACATGGCATCCAAACCAATGCAATTCAGACCTCCCAGAAGACAATGAAATACCGTAAGTGAAAGACAGACGCATGCACCAGGCACATGCAGAGGTTAGCTATTTACCTGCAGGAGGTCCCCTGGAACAGGACATGACTTTCTCCTGCTCTGACCAGAGAACAAGATTTGTGATACAACAGCATCAATGCATTTGAAGGTTAGAGAATACATTTTGACTTACCAGTCAAACTGCGGAAAGGGGAGTTTAAGGAAAAGAGGTGCTGCATACGAACATCTACTTTTTGTCACTAGCATTTAAAGATGAAGTTTGCAGTAAGTACACAAACATAAATTGCCTGACATCCAAATAATCTGCTTCTAAAGTCTAGTTGTGCATGGTAACGCTTCACCCCATAAGGAACACTTGTATTCCAAGATTTTTTTTCTTATTCACAAAATGACATATTCACACAGGCTGCATTCCAGTTCTGATCATATCTACTCCGGAAGTATATTAGAAACAATGCTGGGTTGTGTATCTGAAGTTTTTATTACTTCTGGCAATAAATCTCACCGTCCTTTGTCTTTACTACAATGTCCACACACAACAGATGAGCACAGATTGTTGAGAGACGTCCCGAACCTTTCACACCTGCTCACCTCTGTTCTCTAACCTGCTGCACATGCTGCAAAGAACTGTTCTGGATGGGTGGGGATGTGGGGGACAAAGTCTGGAGCAGCTCTGAACAAGGGAGCTATGATACAGCTAACTCAGCTGATGCCACCCCCACCTCCAGCACAGACATCATCTCTGAAGAGATATTGATATTGCTTCAACATGCCTATCACTTCAATATGCCTACCTAGGAGTAATGGAAATTGTCCAACCAAAAGAAAATTTACAGTTCTTACCTAGAAAACAAACTTTACAGTGTAATGTGCTAATAAAAAGCAAAACAAGTGTTTCCGGTATCATCACCACCACCTCAAAACATCCACTACGTCATTACGGTTGCAGTCTCTGGTTTGGGAACCAGACTTGAGCTGAGGGACCTGCTTAGCATTTGCTGGTGTGTGGAAGAGAGCAGGGCCACGAGGGCACTCTTGAGCCATTCCCTTGGCCATCTCTATCCAAGCATCAGAGTTGCTTGGCTCCCACAGGGCCCCATGTCACAGGTACCCAGACTCTACCTTACTTTTGCTATCCTGCTTTGCATTCACCCAGTCCTCCTTGATTGCACCAGCAGTTTGGTGTCCATTGCTTTTCACTGGCTGTCTCTTTTCAGGATACAGTGTGTTGTCAACCTTAGGACTACCCAGAACAATATACACCTAAATGATTTGGGAAAAAGGAGTGAATAATAAATAATAATAAAGCTATTAAGCTACCTGTGATATTAAAGATAAAGGCCAAATGTTGCAAAAGGAACTTCCAAGACTGAACAAATATGAACAAAATTAGAAACGTAATTACATATAATGAAAAGGTGAACTCATACACATGGCAAAAAACAATCCTAACTTTACAAACATGACTAAAAACTGAGTCAGTACTATCCCTTACTGCCTTTAAGTAGTAAGATTAAGTTAGCAAAAGGCAAACTCAAAACCAAACAAAACTTCTACACTTCCCTTCCCCCTACTGTCAAGTCAGGAATTCCCTGCTACAGGACACTGTAGATGCCATAAAGCTTACAGGGGTTCAGAACGCATGTATCAATGGAAAAACAATCTAATGTGGCTTATAAAACACAGAAATACTGCTTCCAGTTCAGCAAGACCCTGAGATTAAAAGTGTTGGGGGCTGAGAGACTATTCTGTGATAGTGTGAATAGTACATCATTAGCTCATTTTCACATCATCGTATGGATTTCAACAGCCAGAACCCGAAATAAACTACTGGGTGAGACATACCTTGGCCCAACCTCTTGTCACCACTCGTATCTTTACCCTCAGTAATCCTGCTGAACAAACCTAACACTCTCTACCTCACTCTTCCCTCCTGTATTTCTTATCCACTACATTTCCCAGTTAACATCACACTGTACAAGGTACATATCCAACAGGTTCTGGCCAAGAAGGTTCTGAATTATTTACAAATCATAACCAATGAAAATCATTAACTGTATGATGCTCTCTCTCAGCCACCTCTCTCTGCTCTTTGCATGAGGTTTTGAAAAAGCATCTGTAAAACCGCCTTTCCTATTTTGCTTACTTACACAAGTAATGCACAGCAATCTTTCATTTTCATTTCTCAATTATCTGTTTTCTGCAGCCTGTAAATAACTACATTAAGACACATTCAGCCAAGAACATCTAGTTAATGCACGTATGCAAGTTTTAAAACTGGCATTGCTGTAAGCGTTATTTCACAGGTATTGTTCACCCAAAGCAGAGGCATATGAAAAGAGCAGGCTTACCTTTTTCTTGAGATGCAGATAAACTCTAAAGAAAATAATTTGAACACTTAAAATTAAGTTCAAAAGATAACCCTGAGATAGCAAAAAGCAAGTTCTTAAAGGAATATGTAGATATTTAGCAGTGCATTTACTGCTGTTATTAGCACAAGTCATGTGGTTGAATCTCTGCATAATGCTTTGAAAATACAGCTGTTAATGTGCTTCTGCAGACAAGATGTAATGATGGAAGGGGATCTCAAAGCCAGCTGTCAAATTCCTCAAAGACATTTAATGATCAAACTTGAACCTGAGCCACAAAAAAGGTAGAAAATTCTGACTCTTGTCTGAACAGATCTAGACCTATTTTTAGACCAGTCATTTAGTTCTACTTTTAACAGCCAAATCAGAGTTATACTTCCTGAGAAGAGTTGTATCAGACTAATGAAACTATGCTGATTAGGGCTAAGCAATGGCTTTTATGTTCCTTCACTAAGGAGGGGTCTCTGTGGAAGTCCTCTCTCTCTTAGGGGTAAACATTCTCTAACTCAGTGTTACGCTCTGCACAAAGCCCATCCCAGGGCCTCAGGATTTGAATCAAGAGGAGTCACTCTGCTGCACTGCAGCCCCTTTTAGCAGGCCAGTGATGACCAGCAGGTCTGCAATCACTTGTAATAAACCCTGTCTCTTTGGTGAGGAAACACACAAGAAATGCATAAAATAGCTTGTGCAAGCAGTGAAAAGGTAGTATTTCTGCAAGCACCCCATGAATTTCTATTACATCTGTTGCAGGAATAGCCTGTAATACAAATGGGAGAAGGCCACCATGCTCCAAGCCAGTGCTCTTGCATGGTAAAGCACCATAATCCCTTCCAGTGGATAATAATCCAGAACAAGAGTATGGCAGCCACGGTATTTGATAGAACAGTGATGCCCACTCTCCTATGCTCAGTCAGCTTTTAAGAGGCAATACGAAGTAACAAATATCATGGAGTACATTTGAAACCATTGTAAGTATGCTTAATAGGATAACCTAAGTTATGTTACAGGCACTAGTTTACAACCGACCACTGGAAATTCAAAACAAACAGAAATAAATATAGCCAGTTAGGTTTTGCTCTGCTAAAAGCCCAGTCAGTGCAGGAATACAAAGGATGCAGCAAACATAAGAACAGATGCTCCAGGTCTGACTACAGATTTATCTGACCTCATATACTTTCACTTTCAGTGGCTAATAATTTTTTACTTACTCTTTCCTTAAGCAAAACTATAGAATGTTTATTTCTCCGCTACACAGTCCAGGAATCAGTGGCTGAAGGATTTCTAGAAGCTGTATCTGGACCCTCTGGCTTCTTGTCACTGATAGAAACTCTCATCCCTGAACTTGTCAGTTACTTTTCTAAATCCATTTCCAGCCTCCACAATAGCCTCTGGAAACATTCTATGATTATTATTAGGAGATGTTTGAAAAAACACCTCTGTCTGGTTTGTTTCAAACATGCTCATATTACTGCATCAGTGATGTCTTCTAGTTTCTGTACTGCAAGAAATGGCATATAATCTCATCATTCACTTCCACAGCGGTTGTGACATTACAGACCTCTGTTCTAACTTCATCACCACACTCCTTCAGCTGTCCCTGTCTATATAACCTACCCTGAAACATACTGTCAGATGTTTCTTACGAAGTCTTTGCAATACTCTGAGCCTTGCTCTATTGCATCCAATTATCTCTGCTATTTATGTTGTTAATGAACCAAGCATTGTAATTCTTTCATTTGAGCCAACAACTCAGCTTCTCTATCTCAAATCTCCCAATATCAAACCACTCCTGACAGCTCAAAGAAGACAGCTTAAACTCAGACTGACCTGCAGAGCAGCACTGACACACAGTTAGGGGCATAAATTCATTCCAGAAAGGGGAGTTGGTGAAATCTGTTCCCTGCTTTTCTCCAAAAGTGAACAAAGGAGCTTTCCTGGAGGGTTATGCCACCCTGATATGTAATGGTGTGATTCCAGAGGAGCTGTGCTTCAGTCACACAGATTACCATCAGTCCATGGAGACCTCTACACTTACAAAAACAACCAAGGAAGGCATTCTTTTCCCCAGCAATTATCAGATTCATGTTTTACCTGTGAGTAAAGAAGCTGGTGACCCAAGGCAACTTTGCTATCAAACACATGAAACTTTAGGCTGTATTTCTTTCCTGATATTACACAGTGCTTGTTAGACAAGATTAGATACCAGGATTAGACAAGTTTGTGTGTTTGTTTGTTTAAGCAAACAGGTGAAAATTAACTCAGCTAAAGGCAGCAACCACCAGCCAGATGATGCATTTTGAGAACAATCAAGCTGTTGGTCTCCTATGTCCTTGAAAATCCTGGAACTGTGCAGCTCTAAGGTCAGTCAAGGTAGCACTTACTACAGGACCAGGGCCAGGGCATGTTTTTTCCCTAGGAAAAGGAAGAAGCATGGTATTTAGAAACAACCTCGCTTCTAAGTTTTAGAGTCTAAAGTAAGTGGCGGCTCTCTCAAAATGAATGTGTAGTTTCTTTAATAAATTGCTTGAAGGGGCTGTACAGCTTCCAGGAATGAGCAGATTAGAAGTGGAGACCCTACATTCAAGCTAATACCTCAGCTTCACAGCTCCTCATCTCCCAATATTGGGCAGAGGTTATACAAACACAGGCATCTTACAGAAGACTGAACAAGTTTTCTTCCAGCTCTGTGATTCTGCAACACAGGGAAATCATAGGCAACTGTAATGAGGAGTGAACCCATGACAGTTCTGGCACTGTACTCAGAGTATTGTTTGGATGGGAACATGCTTCTTGAATAGTTGGTGTCTAACGTGTGGCAGATTCCAAAAAAATTAAAACACCAATACTCTTCTATCAAGTCATGCAAGAAAAAATTGTTATTTGCAGAGTGACTGGAAAGCCAGTACTTTTTTCTGTGCCACTGATTCCTATGGGTTATGCAAAAATATAGAAATAAAAAATATAGTACATAGTACAGAAGTGGTAAACTGGTGCCTTAACAGAAAGGTAAAACCATAAAACTGATTATTCACATTTAATGGCAGAACTTTTCACATCACAATTCATTGAAATAAAATTACAGACAAATCAAAATGAAAAATTCCACTTGGCATCTTAGCTAATCCCCAGTTGTGCCACTGATTGAAACAGAAGGCTGCCATGGCCAGCTAGAATTTTATGGAAAATTGACCAAGCATTATTTCTTCAAAAGCAGGAGCTTCAAAGGAAATAACCAAAGGCATCCCATTCAAGTGCAATAACAGTCACCCCCCCCCCACCCGCCAAAAGCACTCATATAGCAACATCATCTGCATTAAGTTTCAGATGCATCCATAATACGAATGTGGTATATGAGCACTGTTTACATAAGTATAGTAAAGACTGCATGCAATTTGCTTTAATGACTGTAATTTTACTAATACAATCAGACTTTAATATTTACCAGTACAAATAGCTCAGCAAAAATTTGAGGGAAAAAAGCATCTGCAGAGCAGGTACTTCACTGAAAAAATATTTGCAGCTTAAAAGTTCTTCTCAAGTTAAAATATAAATTCACACAGAGCAAGTATTGTTTCAATTGCTAGTTTAATCAGCCTGCATTGCGTTTCTGCCTCAGCTTTGATACATTCATGGGCATAAGCAGGCAAGCTGAACGAGCCTGACAACGGCTAGAGGAAAATCGTACCTACTCTGTGCATTCTGTGACTGCAATTACCTCAGACCTCCGAATGCACTCAGATTGGGCAGTGTAACTTTCATCACCTTACAAGAGCGTCTGACGGCCTTCCTGCCTTGGTAAGAGACCTTCCTGTCCCTGCACATCAGTGTAGCTGGAATGAAGTCAGCTCAGTGTTGCCTGTATACTGAGGATCTGGAACACCTTCTTACAACAGGCCTGAACAGAGCCTCCTTGAGGCCAACCGGTCCCAACAGCCTACATAAGAAAAACATTTAAATTAAAAGAAAACAAACTAATAGAGATCATTGTAATTAAAGAAAACTAAAGACCATTTAAAAAAAACCCGGAATTGTTATTACAGTTACCTCAGGGTTGATGCTGGTCTACTCATTTGGTTTTGTCTCCAAACTTATTTATTTATCTATTGAGCAACAGACAGCTTTCAGAGATTTGGACTGAAACAAGAAATCCAAAACGGTTTTAATCAAGAAGATTATAATCCCAGGTCTGGCCAAGACACCCCATTACTTAACAGGCACAGAAGGCCCGATCAAGCACGCAGGCTTTGCTTGAAACAGCAGCTCTGATCTCTCCTAAAGTCACCCAGCTTCACTATAACAAAAATTGCTACTACTAATTTTACACAGTCAAATTCAGGAGATATTTTAAAGCTGCACAGGTGACAATCTTCTATGCAGTGCAATATACCACATACCACAGAGTAAATTGCTCTATTTTTGGCACAAATACTTGGAAAAGCCTGTTGCACAGGAGAAACACTACTTGCTGCATTAACACCAGCTGACAACCACAGTTCCAAAGGACTCTGGAAATGCAAAGCAAGTACCTATAAGCTTTGTATTTGTAAATATGAATACACTCTTCATTTAAGCTTTCTGCTACTGGGGGGCACATATAATATTTCCCTCATTTTATATATATATATATATATATATACATACACACATATACACACACACACATATATATATGTGCCTACACCAGTATAAATACAAAAAAATACTACTTTACAGCCAGCGCATGTCCATTTTACAGCTGACATTCAAACCACTCTACCATGCACAATCTAGAAGGATGACTTACAAACCATCCTGAGCTCTAGATGGTGCTATTTACTGCAGTAATAAGACAACCACAGCTAAGTACCAGTACATCCAACGCCTCAGGGACAAATGTTATTCCTTTGTTCAAAATTATGTAAGTTGAATACAGATATAAATAATGCTGTTTCACTTCATCTGCATTTGCCGTATGCCTCGAATCTGAGGCCCGTCTCATTTCCTGGAGGATGTACGAGGAATAGTACACAGGAGTAGTACAAATGAAATCAGGGTCAGGTGTTCTCAGCCTACCAATGCCCTATGCTGCCCCAAATGGCAAGTGTAGACTGGCAGGACTGACATTAACCCAGTGACTTTGGCATCACGCTCTACTGCGCTGCACTGAGATGCCCATCAAAATTGGGTCATCTGTTACACTGGCATGACACCTGGAGTAACTTCAGTCCTAGCAGCAGCAGCACTCAAGTTAGCTTGCATCTCTCCCACAACGTTTAGGTCAAGACAATTCTAAGAGTGGCTGCAAAAATGGCACAGAAAGCAGAGGCATTAGGACTGGCTCACCCACAGACCGCGGGAGTGACTGTGGGCAGCCCATAAAATCTCCCAGGGCAGGACCCAAAGTCCACTGAGGTTGGAAGGAGTTCTTCTATTCATTTGAAATAAGTTCTATAGGGAAACTTATGGCTTCTGCTCTTTCCCCCTAAGATGGAAATGTGCCTATCACTGCACAACACAGAGAAAAAAGCAATTAATATGTTTTTTAGTTTCCTCATGAACTGTAGTGAATAAATATAACAAATAAAACAAATGATTAAATATTTATTGTGCCTGTTCTGACCCTCTGCCTTTATAAAATAGTGGTGATATCTGCCTAATTGCTTAAGCATTCGCTTCTCAAAAATGAGGTATTTGAACATCTCACAAACATAAATGTTTCTCTAAAATCTTTTTTTTTTTTTTTTTTTTTTTTTACGGCTTCTGAAAGTGGTTAGATTGACAGCATGGACTAGTAACTGTCTTAGTAAGAGACAGATGCACTGCACATATCTTTTCCAATACACTTCACATTAGATGCTCCAGGCATGAATTTCTTAAATAGAAAAAGGCAACTGTGATGATCTGTCAACAAAATTTTACATGATGTTGTGATAAACAACTGCCCCCTGGTGACTAACTGCCAAACCGGCAATCTTAATTTTAACACTAACCATATATAAATTCTTTAAGACACTGGACTTTATTAAGAGTTTTCACAGCTCTCTCTTCTGGCCTTTTCTTAGAGACGCAACTTGTTTTGGCATTTCCTAATAATCTAGCCTGACATTTTGAAAACCTCTGGAAGGTTTCTCATTGGAGATGAGAAGCCTCACATTCCTTAAGCATGTCTGAAACTTTCAGGTTAAGTTATAAATTTGTTATATATATATATATATATATATATTATACATATAAATAATAAAAAAAAAATCCTCTTGATGAGAGCCATTTAAAATTTTCCAGAGAAAGGGTGCCAAACGTTAAGCCCATGAAGATGCCAAAGACCTGGATTAGAGGAAGAAAGTGTATCATGTTAGAAAACAGAGGCTAGGTTTATCTTTGCAAGGTCGCAGGAGGAAGTTCTTCATGGGAATTACTCAAGTTTACTGCAGAGAAAAGATGAGAGGGAAATCATAGATGATCAACTTCTGTGTACCTCCCTGTTTGTGCGGCGGTTTTTGGAGGAGGGGCAGACAGAGGCTAACAAAAAAACCCTGTTACCTGGTTAGCAAATCATAAGCTGCACTGACTAAAAAACGAAACAAAACCAAACCAAACAGGGAACGGCTTAATTCGAATTTCAGGAGGAAATCAAAAGGCACATCTCTGCCCTGATGGTTAATCCATAACAGATTTCAATTTCCTGCCTCAAAGAGTCAGAGCATCAGGCCACGTCAAAGGAAAAGTCACCAGAATTTTAACAGGGATGAATGCATTATGTCCCAGCTTCATTCGTGACAACAGTGGAGCTTTTCCTTCTCTGTGCATCAAAACACAAACAAAATACAACCCACCCACCCCCCAACAATAAGTCTTCAGCAAGGGCCTTACACTGAAAAATTCACTCTCTTGATGGTCAAAGGCGTGAAAAAAAGGTCACGGACATTACAGACCTTATCATGGGAAGCATCTGGCAACATTATTAGGCAATGCTGTCAGCTGTTCTAAAGTAAGTCCCAGGCTGGAGTCGTTTCACATAGGGGGACACATAGCTCATGGAGACTCTAAGCCCTCCTAAAGATCAAAGACAACACAAACCTCTTTGCACACTGAAAAGACTCAAGTATTGTAACACTGATTAATAGATACCAACGAGTGAGTATTTAAAAATATCCAGGTCACCAAGGAGCCTAGATTTTAAACAGAATGCAGCTACTTGAAAGCCTAGCTCTCTATCAGGCGGCCTTTTAGCAAGTTGTATTGGCAAAGAAGCTGAAAACAAAAAAGAGTTTTTCCTGATTAAAAGAAGTGGGTGATACTTTTCAGTCTGATCTTCTGAGAACTATTTTAGATGCTGCTCTCCATGCTTGTTGGTGAAATCCTAGACTTTAAAGGGATGCTATGACAATTCATTGCTAAATGACAACGGAATTCCTCTGTAATTGCACATTACGTGCATCCACATTAATAGAAGATAATTTCATTAGGACTGTTATTGTACCAAATACAAAATGTGGGTCCAGAGATCATTTTCCTAATCAGAAGTATCAGAACCCAGGAACTTTCAGAGAACAGGTCTATTAAAATGTAAATAGTTTCTTTGAGATTTATATTGCCATTTACAAAAACAGATGTACTTCTTGATCATTCCCTGCACAGACTTCCAAAAAACACTCATGAGTGCTAACTGAAAATCAATTGGGTATTAGCCTCAGAAACTCTTCTTACTACAGGAACAGTCTTACTAGGATTGCTACATTTTACAAGCTTGCAAATGGCAACAGTAGACATCGGTCACTTTTAAGGAGGCAGCTTAAAACTAAGAAATAAGAAATTAGATTGTAACGCTTGCCTGCTCCTCTCAACCAGCCCCAAACCACATTGCTGTGATGGGACAGGAGAACAGCTGGTATAAACTGAAAGCACTGGACAAACTGGACAGGATGTTGTGTACCTGATAGTGAAACACATCCCTTCAAAACCATTGAGTTGAAAGCTGCATGACATTGACGTTTTTCTTCATCTCTTCAGTGAGATGCTAGGCATCTGTCAGCAAAACCTGCACCACAGATGACCAAGACTCACATAACACCTGGCTCAGTTACAAAAGCAGGTACACGCAAGCTTAAGAGGATAGCAGAAGGGGACACTGCTTGCGATATACTCTGGACATGAACAGGGTTGATGCTAAAAACCCAGCTCAAGGAGCTTTAATCTTACCAAATGCCCCAAGAAGCTTAAACCTCACATAGATCCTGTAGGCCACACTAAGACATGGCTCAGGCTCCCTGTTGCTTTTAGTCTGCTGTGCGTGTTACTCAATATCATCTGCAGAGCAAAAGTCATCTTTCAAGTTTTCCTTTTGTTAAGCACTTCTTTTCCTCAGACATCAGTAATTGCAGTCTTCTAAGGCACTTCATCAAGAGCGACTTTTTACTGCTCAGCTTCCCCACCGGTGGAAGAACTGAGCTCCCAGTGACCTTTGGTCTGATTCTTGACATTCCTGCTTCGTACAGCACGGACACTTCTGCCCTACACATAATGGTTGCTTTAGAGGAAAAAGGTTTGACATACATCCACAAATACCATTTTTTTTGTTCCCTAAAAATAACTTAAACCTCAGTCTCCCTGGTAACAGCCAACACCAGTAAACCCTAGCAAGTCTTGGTTATTTTTACTGACAAGGTGAGCAGGAAAACCATAAGGCTCCTTTGAAATCTCTCATCGCTGCCAGCCTTACATCTCCTTTAATCCTCAGTTAATGGTGTGCAGCAAAGGGCACTATGCCTGTACACAGCTGTGTTTAAATACCAAGATCCTTCCTGTGCTTTCATATTATAATGCTGGAAATGCCAAGAACAATTCCCTTATACCTTTCTTTCTATTAAAAATCAACAGAGGCATGCATCTGACTCGACTGCATCCAGGCTCGCTTTACAATATACAATAAAAGTCTCTAAGACTTGACAGACTTGATACCAACTTACTGTTCCACGTGCAATACTTCATGAAAGCCATTTGATATAAGAAAGACTAAAGCTAGGCAAAAAAAAAGAATGCCCTTGAGATTTTCCAGTGGTAATGACTAAACCTGATGTCCTTAGCTCCTCTGAGTGGTTAGCACCAAAGCACTGGGATATCAGAGGGCGAGGTCAGGCCCTAAATGCCCTCAAACCAAACTCGTGAAGTTCTCCGTCCTCCTCTACTAACACTCCACATAAGGCCCTTTTCTCGTCTGGTTGGCAACAGCTCATCTCAGGTCAGATGCTACTCCAGCACAATAAGGATGTAGAGCTTTCACTCAGTCATGCCACGAAGTCTCGTCCAACTCAGCAGCCCCTCAGCAGTCTGCAGATGCTGGCAGTAGTAGATTCTGGGTACAGCTCTTCTCTTGCTGCTGTAGCATTGCCTTCTGCTGTGTACAGAACGTGCCTCAGAGAGAGCAGCACGAATGGATCAGCTGTTGAGCTCCACAGCTCCCTGGCGGGGGCTTCCTTCAAGTCACCTCCCTCCGAATGGCCTACGGTGATGCTGCTGACAGCAGAAGACAGGGATCGATCTAGCCATGTAACGTTTGCCCTCAGAAAGAAATACAATGATCTAAAACATTCAAAGAGCCATTAAATCCTGATTTTAGATCTCCACCTCAAGTTTAATAAAGGCTCTCAGACTGCGCTACATAATTTACGTGGCATTCACAGGCAGAAGCCTCTGCACAAAGTCCTCCTTGGCTTTGAAAGTACAGGCCTTTCTGGACTTCCTGAGGTATTGATAACCCAAAGATCTTTTGAAGAGTTGTTAAAGACAGAAAGTTAAAAATAAAAATTTATCTTTTTTTTTCTTCGAAAACATGACTCACTTCTACATGTGAAGAACATCAAAACAAAACAACTCACAACATAAAATGACCTACAAGACTTTATCAGCCTCTCTTGTGTTTTGCATTCATTTAGGCTGTAAATTCCAAAGGATAAATCACAGAAATCACAGAACGGTTTGGGTTGGATGGGATCTCGACGACCACCTGGCTCCAGCCTCCTGCCCTGAGCAGGGCCCCCTGCCCCCCAACCCAGGCTGCCCCCAGCCCCATCCACCCTGGCCTTGGGCACTGCCAGGGATGGGGCAGCCACAGCTGCTCTGGGCAGCCTGGGCCAGGGTCTCACCACCCTCTGAGTGAAGAATTTCTTGATAATACCTAAATCTACCCTCTTTTAGTTTAAGGCCATTACCCCTTGTCCTATCACTGCACTCCCTGACAAAGAGTCCCCCCCCAGCTATCCTGTAGCCCCATTTAGGTATTGGAAGGCTGCTGTGAGGTCTCCCTGGAGCCTTCTCTTCTCCAGGCTGAGTAACTCCAGCTCTCTCAGCCTGTCTTCAAAGGACAGGTGCTCCAAACCCTGTTTTTATTTTTCCACATCATAGTAGCTCCATCCCATTGGGAGTTAACCACCACCAAGTGAATGGCAGAGTCTCCAGTTTCTTCTGCCTCTCTTGTACTAAATGAAAGCAGCACAAGAAGTAGACAGTATCTTCATGTTTCCAATCTTGACAAAGAATACAGGCACTAGAATCACTTGCATGAAATTTCTTGTACGTAGTGCCACTCACCCTCACGGCTGCAAAATTCCTGCTTAAAAACAAGACAAAAAAAACTAACTAAGAAAGCATTACAGCTTTCTTTTGCTTCCTACTTTGCTTTAGCAAGTAGGTTCTATTATTTACTTTCTTTAAAAAAGCTTAAAACTCAGCCACCAAGCATACAGCCAGACAGCTACATTAATTGACATCTTCCAGACTGGCAGCCAGGGGAGAAGAAGAGAGAGTATATATTGTTTGAATAAATATTTATTAAAATAAACTTTCTGTTGGTAAATTGAAATGCTTGGGTGAGGGCTGTCATATTTGCCATAATGCCATTTCTACAGTAAGGGATGCTCGTCTTTCTGATTTGAATTCAGTTAATGATAGCCTGCATGGCTTTTAATCTAAGAGTCTCATTCATCATTTCTATGTTATCTGAAGGTACAGTCAAAAGCAGAGAAGAGATGCCATTAAAGCAGACATGTTATATATCGTCCTTTTAATGTACGCTCAGCTCATTAACTTTGATTGGTGTCCTAGTGTGGGTCAGCTTCCAAACGATTAATATTGTGACCCTTTTCCTAATATGCACCAGACCCCTCATTCGCTTTACGCTGCTTTTTACAAAATAAAGAATTATGTCTTGGCATGTATTGTTTATTTTTAAATCCTATTTTTTTTTTTTTTTGCTACGCTCTCTTGTTAAGAACACAGCAGTGTCTGACAAGGTTTAGCACAGATAAGTGAAGAGTATCCTCTTGCAAGGACCACAAAAAAAAAACCAAGCATTTATGTCACACATGTTTAACAGGTAATTTTTTAAGAGACTTTCCAGCAAAATCGTAAGAGAGAAATTCCAGTCAGCAGTCATCAGCTTGCCTACTTGAATAGGCTACACTGACCAACTTGGAAAGGTCCAGTGACGTCTGAGCCTGGAAAGCCTCCCTGATGTATATTTAAACCACTTGGATTGTTGATTCTGCCATCTTTTAATAGTATTGTCCAAATAAATCCATTATAACCCCTCACCTTCATTTTCAGAAGCTTAAACATGACTCAGTTTGTGCCTGCCTTTCAGGTGTGTACTTCTTTGTGTACCAGGTGTGGTTTCTTTGTGACAGGCATTGCAGGCTGGAAGACCCTACATAGTTAAAAGCCAACTACAATGGAATCCTACAATATTCTCTTCGTTGACTTGGACAAGTTGCTGTTTGCCTCTGTTTTTCCTTCTGCCATTTTTCTTCTTGTTTTTATTTCTTGTTATGTATAACATTAATTGCATATATTTTCTCTCACTTTGTCTAATGCTGTCAGGGAAACAACTCAGCAGCATACCTGACAAGCTCATATTTGAAGAAGCAACAAATGTGCTGCAGAACCATAAGCTTTCCATAATCCAGAGATGGTATGGTCCTACTACTTTTAGATAATTAAAAGCCCACTGCAATTTCAACTGCATATGCTCAAAAGTTCATGCAGAGCAGTAAAAAAGCCTGACATACCAACGCCAGAACTAGTAGGAAGCTCCTGCTGAAGACACACAAGAACCTGTGAGACCCAGACAAATCCAGCTAAGGTTTACTAAGTCACAGAACATGGAGGATTCAACATTTGTGCATGTGTGGACAGTTTCCTCTACTTCAATAAAACCACTCAGGATAATCGCATGGTCCTACTGCCCTGCATATTGTTTTTCCAAAGGCTGCCATTTGTACAACACAGTACAAGTGATTCAAAATAAACTAGCAATTTTTAATAAAACTTTACTTCACACAGCTCAAACCACCAATTAGGAACAGTAAAACCAAAAATAATTAGGGTCCAGTTTTCAGCTTACCCTAGAATTTCTTTTTTTTCAACATAAATCAGCAATGTTTATTAAAACCTTATAGATGGTAAGTCACACGGTTGGACCTACAAACAGCCAACTCAGACACCTGAAGTACTTAGTTCGTGCCCAGGTAATTACAAGTTGCATAAAAATTGCAAGGGTATAGGCAGACAGTCATGTTTCAGCCTGACCACTCCAGTTTTAATCATGCAAAGCTTTATTACACAATTAAGAACACACAGATGGGGTCTAACTTGACAGATATATATTCAAGCAAGGACAAAGAAAGGATGAAAAGAACAAAAAGATACTCAACAGGGAAGGTTGAACGTTTATTGTAAAAGAAAGGGCAACATAAGCCTCCCAGGTTTCTGGAACTGAAAGCACACACACGACTCATATTCCTTGCCACCTGCTCCTATCAGTACACAAAAAAATGAGGTCAGGAGTCAGTATACCTTGACGACACCACCTTGTAATGCCTCATAGGAACAGGCTGTTCTCTGACTTCCCTCCTACAGTAATTAGTGTGCCAGAGACTGACTTCCATAATTGTTTTGCATTCACTTTTTTTCATCTCATCTAACTACACACAGAGAACTGGCTGTTGATTACAACTTGATTCAATTATCCCTTGGTATCCAACTCATCTGAAGCATGAGAGGGTAATTTTCATTCTTCCAGTCCCACAAGCTACACTCCTGGGGACAACAGGAAAGAAAACCGTCTGTAGCTCTCAGCTGTTGTCGTTTCTAGCTTAGTGGCAAAAAAAAAAAAAAAAAAAAAAAAAAAAAAAAAAAAAAAGATGAAGTATGAACAAATGCTGTCTTTCCTCAGCCTGATTCTCATCACCTTATGCTTCCTTTGCACCAAGAAGACGGTTCTTCCATTCAGGCCATTACTCCCATTGAATATGCCACTTTGTAATTCAAAAGTATCAGCAGAACAGGGCCAGTCACTAAAACATCACACACTACTGGGCAGAGGTCATAAAATCCTGATTCAACCAAGAAAAAGTAGCTTATTTGGTAGGAATGGAGAGAGAAAGACCATCAGACACAGACCCTGTAAAATGCTAGGTCAAACTCAATTTGCAGTTAGAAGATCTAACACAATGAGTCCCAGATTCACACAGAAAATACACACCAGATATCTCAAGTCATTAAATCACTGGAAACAATGGTGAAAGAGTGCAACATGCTCCAGCAGTGAGGATGCAAAACTTCTGTTTTCATTTATATTTGACAATATATGAAGAACAGTTAATCTGTGGAGCTTTTTCAGTCAATCCATTCCACATGGACACGTAAAACAGAATTGGCTTGAACATCTAGGGAATAAGAAAGGTGTTTGCTAGAAAAGAAATTCATGTAGAGCTCTGAGTTGTATAAGCCTTTACCTTTGTGTTGCACAATCCTGTTGTCTGTGCTATACCTTACTACGTTCAAGTTCCATGCTTAAATTTTTTTTTTAATTCTCTAAAAGATTGAAAGGTATTTGTTGCAAACCACTGAGTCAAGCCTCTATGACTGATAGCCATATTGTAGGGAAGAGACCACATTTCTCTTATTTAAACAGCATTCTTATAATTTGCAAAAACTGTCAGAAAGGCACGTATAAGGTCACTGCTTGATTTATGTAAATTGTGATAATTTTTTCCCATAAAATTGCTGCAATAACTTCAAAACAGTGTATTATCATCTATGATTACAGAAATTGAACTGTTTTGGTGCCTTCTGTGTTTCAAGTAGTAACTGACAAGACCATGCAAGTAAATATTAATCAGCATAAAGCAACTGCTGTTGAAGTAGACTTGAAGTGCTCTTGACTGAAGATGTAGATAACATCTGAGGTGACAGATCTGATGCTTACTGAAAATTAGAATCATGCATGTTTATAGAAGTGTCAGAGACAACTTCATAATGCCACTGGCTGGATATGGGGGTTATATTTGTTTCAACTTTTGGAAGTCATATCAGAACTCCAGACAATACACGATGGATAAGTATCAATAGAGAGAACAAACTGAGACCTTCTGAAAGCATTTTTGGCATCTGCAAAATGACCTTAAATAATTGCATTTTGATTTTTAAGCCAGACCCGCAACTTCTACAAAGTTGTCCAATACTGATGAAATCAGTAGTATTACGTCTGGTTCACCCTACCTCATGATTTCTCTGTTTTACCTAATAAACCACTAGCAATTCCTTGATAAACACAGTATTTGAATAATCACCTAATTACCATGAAAACAAACAAAATTAAAACAGTGATGTATGCCTCTATGTTCTGTAACATAGAGCACTATCTCAAATACTTGATTGAAAGAAAACTCAAAATCAAAACCTTTGATATTAAAATTAAAGCAACTGCCTTCTCCCTTTCAGAAGACTGAATGTGAACACAAAGTTCTAAAAAAAAATCAGCAGCAATTAACCTAAAAATGCCTGTTCAAAAGGGCTAGCTTGTACACGTGATTATGAGGAAATTAATTTCCTGAAATTTATAGCCACTCATAAAACCTGTAGATGCACACCATGACTTAGATTAACTTTATTTTAAAGTGATATTGTGCAGAACGAAGGAGTTGTAGTTTCCTTAATATCTTTTGGGCTTGGTGCTTAGTGTTAAATAGGTTTTATGAACAGAAAGAATAGCCCACTAATTTAATCTCTAGTCACTCACCTCATCTTTGGTGACTGTTTAATATAAAATGAATTAGTAACATTATTAAAAACATCAAATGACAAAAAAGTGGACCCACATGTGTTTTAATTTCCCATTCTAGCTGCAAATGATGGCTGTTACCCAACGACTGGCTCTCTAAACTGACATCTATTATTCATACATGCTCCCCCTCAAAAACATACTGCCTTAATTTATACTGAAAACTCTGATCAACTCCCCACAAGGTTTGATGGTGCTTGTGAACTATTCAAAGCACAAATTTCAATCGAGACAATCTCATCCAGTCCTACAACTCACCCTCCTGTCTGTAGTGAATGCTAGTTCAAAATAATGTGAAATAATACACATTTATTTTCAAATATACATTTAAGACAAGTTTCTCTCCATTTTTTTTCCCCTGATGGATCTAGTTCTGTATCTAGCCCTTATGTACTCATCAAGCAAACCTTAGACAGTAAACATCTGTAAAACCTTATTGACATAACTAAGAATACAGAAACTTGGCAGCTTTTTCAGAGCATATATCATTTCTATTCAATTAGCACTTACACTTTAAGGGCATGACATGTCATGAAATCTGCTCAGTTTCCAAGTGCCTGCAATGACGGCTTGAACTTCAGTGCTTGGCAATCCTAGGTGTGGATTTCTGATAAAAGCATCTGGCACTTTTGCTGCTGATTTCAACAAGATGAAGGTTTCATCCTAACGCTTGTTGGCTAACATGATTTAAAATGTAGGAAGTATTATGAAAATGATGAGCTATCATGTTGCTCAGCAAGTTACCTTGCTCCAAGGTCACCACTGAAATTTCTCACCTGGAACTAGATAAAGGGTCTATCATAGAATATCCCAAGTTGGAAGGGACCCACAAGGATCATCGACTCCAACTCCTGGCACCACACAGGTCCACCAAAAAATTCAGACCACATAACTAAGAGCACAGTCTAAACACCTGTTAAACTCTGACAGACTTGGCTATCTTATCCCAGGTCAATTACAGAGTCCCTTTTTTCCATGGGCAGTTTTCCTGTGAGCACACACTAGCCACACACCAGCCAAGAAAGCCTACTGTCAAAGGCACAGGTCACAATTCCACTCATGTACTGTTCTTTAGTTTTGCTGTGCCCATGACGACTGTGTTTCTGATAAGGAGGACCAGAGTACGTACTAACTGGTTGATTCAATCACCCCGTGATTTAAGGGAAGTCCCTTAGAGCCTGTATCTTAACTCCCACATCAGAATGCCTGTTGTGCTTGGCACCGGATATGCATAGACAATTCAAGCCTTTGGAAGCTTGCAAACTGGAAAGATGAGACAGTTGGCAAGAAGGGAAAGAGCCACAGAGCAGTAAAGGCCGCACAATACCTCAGTGCAGATGTGCAAAGACAACAGAAATGATGCCAGGCTCCACAGATACTGATTTTCAGGCTAGGCCAGAGCCGTTCAGCAGTCTGTCAAAGGCATGGTCTCACTGCCACAAAAGACCATTGCTTTAATTTCCTTACTTCAGGAATTTAAGAAATACTGGCCTTTATACACAAATGCTATTAATAACACGGGAAAACAAAACCCTGAGAGATAATTCTTGAAGGTTTTATGAATCCTTTAAGGGGAAAATGCATAACGATCTGTAAGAGCAAGAACCTCTCAGATTAATGAGAAGCCTCTGTCTCTAATACGGAAAGGCATTTCAGCAGGATCACACTGGTTGGTGTTCAACAAAATATAATGCACACTGTACAGCAAGCCTGACAATTATTATATTCCCATTCAAGAACAAATGACAATATATAACAACATAATTTAATAACAATTTCCATTGCAAAAAAAAAAATATTTCTTAGCTTATGCTAAGTGCCGGGTCCTGCACGTGGGGCACAACAACCCCAAGCAGAGCTACAGGCTGGGAGATGAGTGGCTGGAAAGCTGCCTGGCAGAGAAGGACCTGGGAGTATTGGTTGATAGTCGGCTGAATATGAGCCAGCAGTGTGCTCCGGTGGCCAAGAAGGCCAACAGCATCCCGGCCTGCATAAGAAGCAGCGTGGCCAGCAGGGCTAGGGAAGTGATTGTCCCCCTGTACTCGGCTCTGGTGAGGCCGCACCTCGAGTACTGTGTTCAGGTTTGGGCCCCTCGCTACAGGAAGGACATGGAGGTGCTCGAGAGAGTCCAGAGAAGGGCAACGAAGCTGGTGAGGGGTCTGGAGAACAAGTCTTACGAGGAGCGGCTGAGGGAGCTGGGCTTGTTCAGCCTGGAGAAGAGGAGGCTCAGGGGCGACCTTATCGCTCTCTACAGGTACCTTAAAGGAGGCTGTAGCGAGGTGGGGGTTGGTCTGTTCTCCCACGTGCCTGGTGACAGGATGAGGGGGAATGGGCTGAAGTTGCGCCAGGGGAGATTTAGGTTGGATATTAGGAAGAACTTTACTGAAAGGGTTGTTAGGCATTGGAATGGGCTGCCCAGGGAAGTGGTTGAGTCACCATCCCTGGAGGTCTTTAAGAGAGGTTTAGATGTAGAGCTTAGTGATATGGTTTAGTGGAGTACTTGTTAGTGTTAGGTCAGAGGTTGGACTCGGTGATCTTGGAGGTCTCTTCCAACCTAGACGATTCTGTGATTCTGTGATGCAATCACCAACCTTTTCTTAAATGGGTATGATTACCTAACGCCCTGTTTGCTTATTTATAGTGGAAGTTCCAAGCATTTTCAGCATCTACAGACATGACATGATGAGACTGATCTTGTCTGAGCACCCCAGCAGCACAGTGACAATGGCAGAGGATGTAGTTGTTTTAAGAATACCAGACAATACCTTATCCCATTTTTCCCTACTTCTGGCCACTAACCTGGTGTGCTAACCAGCCTCAGCATTCAGCCACAAAGCACTAGGTCCTGTTTGTACAGAACAACAGAGTTGACTGATGACACCAGAGTGAGACCTAGAGCTTGGAAGGGGCCAATACACACGCAGATGCCATGCCGCCAGCTGCAGGAGTTGAGCAGTGCTGCTCTTTCACTGGTTTGCCAGCAGAAGACTGTAGGAGCACATGCACCCCCCAGGCTATGGCAGATGCTGGGCACAGATAGGCTGAAGATCAGAGGAAAAATCTTATCCCAGGTCTTTCAGCCCCAGGTGTATCAATTAGAGTTGCTTGTGATGGATATGGCCACTTCAGTAAGCTTCCATTTAATAATGAAGAAAATTTTAAAAATTCTGCATTTATTCTGCATTTCTATGGGTTAAGATCCATATTACTTCAGTTTTATTGGTAACTTCATACTTAACTAACTATACTAAATATCCCATGAAATTTTATGAAGAAAAGATTCACCACTTGGACAGAATATGCAACATTTGCCATCCTAATAAACTGCACATTCTAGAAGGGAGTCTTCTAATAATCCTGATTGCCTTGTCAGTCCAAACACTTCACAGCATTCCCACTCAGCACGCGGTATGGCATTCATGCTGACGGTACACTGAAAATATTAGTAAAGACCAATGAGGATGATCTTGTGACTGAAAGACAAATTTTGATACAAACTGAGCCTAAGTCCAATGAAGACCACAGAGATTGAGTCTTAAGAATTTTCTTAATAGACTTCAAAATCAGATGCGGCTTGTCTCAGATTTGCCACTAATTAACTTTGGCACTGATAGCTGACAGCAAGTCAACTCACTCCATACTACCAGAAAACCTTGATTATCTAAAAGTAAGCTTAGGCAGAGACACTTCTGTTCTTTATTTACGGTGCACTTTTCAAAATTACATCCAATGTTCAGAAAAAGTCTACTAACAAAATATTTTGGTGCCTCAAATGCCAAATTCTGCTTCTGTATCTCTTTAGAGTCACATAAAGCTGATGTATTTCCATGCAAGTTCTTAGAGGTTCAATGAGCCTCTAACACACATTGGAAAAGCAGACCTGGTATAAATGTTGAAGCAGTTACTTTCTTGAGTAAAATATAAGCAAACAAAGTATGGCTATGGAAACAGGTGCCTCAACCCCTTCTTTTTATATGAAAAAAAAAGTGCAGATTATGGCACTCTTCTGAAATTTGGCAGTCACAAGCGCTCTCCATGTTTCTAAACAGTCAGATCACCACCAGCAAAAGGTTAACATGAAACGAGGACAACTATGCCAAAACCAGTAACAACAATGAATAGTTCCACATGGAGTAAAAGAAGAGATTCTCTGGACAAAATGTACAGGGAATGGATTGAGGCCTGGAGCAGTCGAACTGATTGACAGAAGCTGCATTGGTCTGCGTACACTTTATCTGTGGTAGTTTTAATGGAAGCTGTACAATCAAACGAAATGCATGCTTAAACCAGCCTGGGGGAAAAACAAACAAACAAAAACAAAATAAAGCAACAAAGAACACACTACAAAGCAAGTAACCAAAAACGACACCCAGATCAGCCCGAGTGCTTACCAGCACCACTGCAATGACACTACCAGCTTTTCAGCACAGCCACAAGCACGCTGACAACAGTCACACTCCTTAAGTCAGCATTTCACTAGGAAGGCCCACCGCCACTAGGTGAGCTTTCATCAAAGTTTGATGTTTGTTGCACTCGCCCTGAGGCAAATTGTGCAGCCCAGCCAAGCAAGGTGCTAGCAAGAATTCAAAATGTGCCTCATGCAACCAAGAGGAGACTCAGTGTCTACTTTAACCGTGTTGACAACTGCTGCTGGGCTGACTACAAGTGTAAGCCCTCAGAGCTGAGCACTGCAGCTCCTGTCATTGTGTCCAACACCCTCTGCCCCAGTAGGAGGGAGGGCCAGATGCAGGACAGAGGGAATGTGGCATTTACACCTAACACAGACACAAAAGAACAAGACTCCTTGAACTAGAGATGATTACCTCGTACAGCTATCTGAAGATACTCTGGACTTAGACTAATGATAAAATAAATATATATACATATATTCTTTCTCTTGGAGTCTAATTGCCCTTCAAAGCTTGTGACTACAACAGAACGTGCTTCATTCACTCCAGGTTCTCCCTGGCTGAACTGGCTCTGAAGGGGTCACCTGGAGCACCTTCCAAAGCCAGGTCCTCAGACTGCTGCTACTTTTCACCCTGTACCTGCCAAAGCAGTTACATGACCGAGACAAATATTTCATGAGCTTCAGCTACAGACTCTATCAGTAAGCCAGCCTTCAACTAACAAGTAGGCTACCCACATCAACAGGCAACTTTATCATCACTTATGTTATATTCCTTTTAATCCATAAAAAGTACACCTACAGAAAACAGAACACTGTAATAATATAAAATCATTGGTCTTCAGTATGGTAAAAGCTTTAATGGCAGGCACTCCTGAAAGATTTGGAGAAATAGCATGGTTTTTGCTTGCACCATTTACTGTTCCATATTTCAGCCTGACAGAGATAAGAAAACAGAAAAGATGGTAAAGGTGAACTGAAAGCTCAGAGGAAAGTTAACTTCAGTCTTTCTTTTGATGGAACTGACACCCAGGAAGAAGGAAATTTAAATACCCTTTCTCAAAAGTTGTATCTGTAACCTGCTTCAAGCATACAGTATCAATGGGAATGGGACTATTTGCAAGATTAGAGGTTGTTTTGGCATTAGGTCTTCCTATGCCTTGACTTCTGTGTCAAGTGAGCTGTGTCCCCACAACTCATTCTGAGCCCTTGTGACATGCTTTTTTTTTTTTTTAAAAAAAGTAAATCCTCGTTTCTATCCATTGATCACAAACAGTATCAGCAGTTCAAGGATATGTTACACACCTGCCATTTTCTATGAAACACAAGCTAAAAGACTCCGCACACGTTGTTTTTGGTAGGATTCAGTATAGCACGTCATATGTAATCACAATGAATCATTCCAAATTAAATCAGCAACTACGTTGTTAAAACGAAAGAAATGTGAACGTCTTTCAGGATCGACTTGTTATTCACAATGCTGAGGAGGCATCAGAACAACCAGAATATTCAAGTCACAAAAACCGCAGAAAAATCTTGAGCTCCCTTTTTGGTACAGCTATTTGGACAGTGAAATTCCTGATTTTAGATGAATGATCCTGTGCTGTCACACTTCTAAAAAATTAAAAATCAATGAAGTGGATCAAATGTCTTTTACCAAAAGCATTAAAAATAAAAAACACTTCTGATATTTGGTAACTCAACAGAAAAGGTCAAGTGTTTCATGCAAATCAAACAATTATTAAGAAACATTCTCCCAGTCCTTAAGCTATTCAAATTTAAAGATAATGCAGCAGAGTAGGTGTTTTCCTTTCTTACTCATGTTCAATTTTGTTAAAACCTTTTTGTCTTAGTTACTGAAGCTTTGGGCTTCAATATGGCTTCTCTCAGCTGTCCCCAATAAAATATAAAAAAACCTGGCTGCTTCAGATTTATAGGTTTATCTGAGTGAAGTAGACATGTCGTATCTGGCCAACAAACGCCAAATTATGTGCAGTCTCAGACAGCTATGGGGGGATACATGGTGGGCTCAAGACAAGCATGCACCACAAGCAGAGATCTCTGAGATCACTGGGACAGCTGCACTCACTCTCCTGCTATGCTTCTGAGTTTCTCCAATGCAAACAGCTAGCAGGGCCTGTATCCAAACCATTTGTATGAAGAGCAAGTTTGTGTTCAAATACATGCATTGACATGCACTTTCACCCAGAGTATGTTGAGGCTACAGCAGCAGCAAACATTCACTGACCATACTACGTTCCAGCCACTCCACAGCCACTCATGTACACTGAGGAAAGGGACCTGCAGGAGGTAACACCTGGCTGGATAGTCACTGGTGTTGAGCAGCCACAGAGGTCTCTGGGGGGACTGAGAACCCCCTGCTGCTCATAAAGATAATTTCAGGGTTGATCTGCAGCAGCAAAACTGGATTTGATCAGTCTAAACCCTGCATTAGCAATTCCATGTGCCATAGGTACCAAAGAAAAGCTGTGAACTATATATCAGTGACATTTACAGTGTTCTGCAGTTTGAGTCATCAGTTATTTCCCCTCTCCCTTGTTTATTGCCTCAATAACCCATGAAGGAAGGGTGAAAGGCCAACCAATGAAAATACTGAATATTAAAAAGGTTAAAGGATATGATTATAAGTGAATTAAAAGTTTACAGTTTTGCCTCTGACTGTGCTGGGGATATAAATGATGTTTTGTTCTCATGACAACGGAGAGAAAGTGGGACAAATAAACCTGTTCTTGTGCAAAGACTAACAGAAATCAAGTGTTGTAAATTTAACTCTTTCTGTTCGCAATCTGCAGGCTGTGCACCTCCTGAGATATATCAAATGTACAGTTGGGGTGAGAGGCTTAAATAGCCTTTAGTGACACTTCAGATCATTGATCTTCACGCTGATTGCAGTTATTATATATACAAATTGAATTTTGAATGTTACTGGTATCTGAATGTCAGATCATCTATCCACTACAGTTACAGATTCTTGAAAACCCATCTTTCTTATGCAATAGATAATGCATTCCCATTTGTCTTTCTGATCATTTTGTTTTTAAGGGTGGCACAGACAAGGTGCTTAAGGTCCAGAGCTCAAAAGGCATTCTAAATCTAAAATGACTGACCCTCGTTGAAGCAGAAAGCCTGCAGAAGTGCTCACTACAAAGACACAGAATACTCAGGACTGTGTTATTATTATTGTTAATCACTTGCCCAAGAAAGTATGTTTAAGTGAATAATCTCAATTACTCCCTAAAATTCAGCCTTAGAAATCCTAGCTGCTGGAGATAGAAAAAGCAGTTAATTAATGTAATACAATTACTTGTATTTCAAGTAATAACATGATATACACATACCAAAATAGCTGAAAAACGGTAAACAACTAATCTCAGATTTTGGTAAAGTACTTGAAAGGCATATGACATTTTCACCAAACTAACTCTATTCAGTGCCATGTTAAATGGATTACAGATAATGAAAAGAATTCAAGAATTTGTTTTCATTAAGAAATCATATTGGACTACGAGAGCTATAATGATCAACTAATGCTAATCCATGTATTTTATTCCATCACAATCCACTGAAAGCAAGTGACAGATAGTGGAAGAGATGCAAGAAAAAAAATCCTGAGCAGATGTGCAAAACAATTTGATTTATTTAGAATGACAGACCCAATAAAGGTATTAATTTAGAATACAAAGTATTTTACCCCTAAACTGTACTTTAACTCTGCTTCGTATTTAACACTACAGGACATACTGAGAAGGGGCTCCATGTACTAGAGAGGTGTAAGTTGATTCTGAAAGTAAAGAAGTCCAAAGAGTGAATAGCAGTTGAGTGTTACTGCCCCAAAATGCTACTAGAGGACTAGTATGATCATGGGTTTATAAAAGAGTAGCAGAGAGGAACCAGCAGATTTTTAGGTTCATGTATAACAGAGCTCAAACAGCTGTCAAAATGCCACATCCACTTCTCATGCCCACATTTTCAAAACAGACTTAGAATAAGTGAAAAGATTTCAGAAAATAAAACTTCACTCAATGGCTGGGGAGAAACCTTTGGAAAACTAATTCATTTTAAAAAGGTAGAGAGATCAGCTTGGGGAAGAAAATATCTAGTACTAAAGAACTCTAATTTGGTCGAGGAAGACAGATGCAGGAGGAAGTTATACCTGACAAATTCAAACTCTCCTTCAACACTCAGAGTCATTAACAGTTAAAAAAAAAAAAAAAGAACAAAAAAAGAGAAAACCTCACTAGATTCATGTTTTCTCATCAGGAGACTGTTAGTTTTGGCAGAAGTGGGGCAGGGGAGAGACAAAGCACAGAGTCTCAACATGAGTAGAAAATGTATTATACACAACATGTCATAAGTTTCAAGAGCCTACTCTAGTTTTCAACTTCATAAATGATAAAATTCATTCAGCGAACACAAGGGTTATATAGGGGATCTTAACCACACTTATTTTTTTTTTAAATGAAGCCCAGGTATTTTGCCAAGCAACAGTGTGGATTCCACACAACCACATCACACCCTTAAAGCTACAAAGCAATCAGCAGAGGTAAGCCATATTTTTTTCCCTGTCGAAATGTTTTTAATTAATATATTTCACGAGAGAAACAGTTTTCTCTCCACTGGAAACAACTTTCAAATCCTAAAATCTCTCAAGAAGAGAAAAACAAAGGATTTGGAAGTGTAGCTAATATACCTCACATTGCCAAAGTGTGCAAGCTAGCCCCTGTCTGACACCACCTTTTATGAGCCACCACAGAGGATGCAGATTAAGAGGGCTGACTAGGCTGAGTTTTTTTATCATACCTTTTTTCCAGGTACATATTGTCAGGTGGGGCAGCATGCTGCTGTTCCAGGAGCCAAGAGACAGCTCCACATCAAGTTCTCACCTCTCCACCAAAAACTAAACCACGAGATGCACACTGACTCTTGCCCCACAAATGGTTCTTATATTCAAAGCAAATGACCGCCAGCAGCAGAGGAAAAGTCACTGAAATGTATTTAAGAAGGCTCAAGCTAATTTAGTCAAACATTAGAAAAATGTCTTAAAACCTAGAGTACAAAACCAAAATAATAAGACTTCTTTCTGTTCACCATCAAGCTTCTGTATCTGAAGCAATTACAACTGTCAGTAGTCTTTTGGCTCTTACATAACCCCCTCCATGCCCATGCCACTAAACCACTTGCTCAAGCCATGTTTCATCCTCAAAAACCTGAAAAACCAAATTTTTTTGTTACATATTGAAGAGCAATGAACAGCAGCTCTGGGTCCGTGAACTCCTTTGTGGGACACCATGGCCACTCGCGGAGGGGTCTCTTGGTTTCCAGAAGGGAGCCAATGCCTCACCTGCTCAAGGGAAAAGTGTCTCCTCGGGAGAACAGATACACACTGCTTATAGACACATAAAGATATATAGATATAAAATAGTACACACCAGAGTTTCCAAATGCTGTCACAATGTGTCACGATGTTTTCAAACACCTCCCAGAGATCAATGCAGACTTGGGTCCCGCCAGCTGCATGGGTTATTGCTCACCCTCAACAAAATGGCTGCCCCCACACAAAATGGCTGCCAGTCCCAGAGCAATTTTAAGCTCTAACATGAAAATATACTTTTCAATATGAACCTGAGTGGCAGAACAAAGACAACTGCTTATTACAGAGTAGTCATTTTAGTGGATTTGGCATGCTACTTAAAGAGGACTTCTTAGAAAACAAGATGAGATGTATCTTAACTCGTAGTTCTGAGGAGATATGATAAAGTACTTTGGAAAGTAACCCAGTGAAATTCCTGAAAATTATTGTGCTATCAGTACAGCCCACACTGTAACACTGTACTAGAAATACAGTTTATATTACAGAAAAATTATGAGAGGTATGAAATTAAGAATTTCATTAAAATATCACCAAAACAGCAAACACCCTAAATGAATAAACAGACATAAACAGAAAACTCCATGGATTTTGCTGCCAGTTTAGGACAAAAGAGCCATCACACATCTTAGTTTGTTGTTGTTGTTTTTCTTCTAATAAGATCTTTATAAATAATGCTGTTGATACAAAAGTCATAGCTGCAAACATTTTCCTTAAGTTGCTGATGTGCTTGACCATCACTTTGCTTCTTGGAAAGTGCAAATGGTTTAATAAAAGGAAAAATGAAAACAAAGGAATATTTTCAAAGAAAAACGTTCCCAGCACATGATACTAAACCAAAGAGAAATCCGTGTGTTTTTTTTTTTTCTTTTCTTTTTTTTTTTCTTTTCCCAAAGCATTGAAAGCACTCTTTGGCATTTGAGCCTTTTGACAGGACAAGAAAGAAGAACTGCAAGCCAGGGAATTTGTTTTTGCTTGGAGTAATCAGGCAAACATACAAACCCAGTGCCTTTTCTGCGAAAGTGAGACATATCCGCTTAGCGTTCCATGCAGTGCTGACTGGCCTGCACAGTGGCAGAAAGAAGCAGATACTCACAGACTATCCTCACTTGTGGGGGCTACCATTATCCACTGGAATGAAGAGATAATGGCATGGCTTTGTCTGTTCCCCCTCTTCCACATCCCTAGTGGCTTCCTTTGTCACCTCACACGGGAAAGAGTAGAGGGAGAGAGAATTTCTATTGAAATTCCCACATCACTATTTCTTGAAATCAGGAACAGCACGATAGTATCAATTTTAATCCTCAGTATACTTTTTTTCCCCTTTGAATTTAAGCAGGAGATGGCAGGGACTTCTCAGCTGCAGGCAACTGAGATACAAACTTAATTTTAGGCATAGTTTTATGTTTAAGAAAATGAAATAGGAATAATACTTCAGCATTTCTGCTCAATCAGCAAGTAGCTGAGATGAGAGTTTTCAGTAGGATGAATAAACACATTGGCCCAGATAATAACAGTAATTTAAGGCCCAGCAGACTGTTAATAAAGCACATCACAGAGAGGTGGGAATTTAGAAATATTCCACAAAGCTCTCTCCTCATCCACAAGTCCATCCAAGACCTACAACTGTCCCTCAGACTCTCTTTTAAAACAGAAAGTATCTCATCATATAAGGCCCCCAATCATAGCTAGCTGTGATGGACAGAAGTCTCTAAGGAGTCTAAATGAGAAGACCTAGTGACTGCAAGCTCAGCAGGCAGGATCTATATATAGATTTTCAGGGCAGAGAGAGGCCTGCTTTGTTTAGAGGCATGTAGTTGTGTAAAAGGCCTTAAATGCTTATAGCCGAATTACAAAAGCATAGAAAAGGTGCAGGTTTTACAGTAGCTTAGAAGGAAGCTTTCAAGCGTAAAATCACAAGATCACAAGTTTTCTTCAGATATGTCACTGGCACAGCACCTGCTCCTAAAACAAGTGCTTGTTTTCATAACCAATTGTTTGGTATGCTATAACAGTGATAGATGAGCACTTATCATCAGCATTTTAAACTGTTCATTATGGGCACCTGTCCCATTCTGTGCTGCACTGTGTCATTTTAATTAAGATTGTCCTGCTGCTCTGTCAAGCATATTAAAACACCAACTACAAGTTTTTCTGTTTACTCTTTACCCAAAGTTATACCATGCACACAACACATACACAGACACAACCTATAGTTTTTGGGTGATGTAAGGGAAGATAACATCTAGTGAATAGTTCATCTCTGAAGGAGTAGATAATTCTAATGCGAAAAATTGATACCAAGTCTTTCTTTACCAATGAACATTCAAGTTGACAAAGGTCAGCTGTTGGTGTATGTAAGTGAATGCTTTTTACTGTTGTTGTTTTTCTCCTTCCTGTTCATTCTGACTTAGGAATACAAAGGCTCTGCCTGAGAGGGGATATAAAGTATTGTTTGGAAACAGTGATTATTGTTAAACACATGCAACAGATTTTTACTTCAATCTGCTCATTTGGAATTACATAAACCACAAACATAGTGAAGAGATCAGCTAAGAAACCATTAATAACTATGGGCTGGGCAGGAACTTTCCAAAGGTCAAGATGTAAGCTGTGTTCTGTGAATCTTGCCCCTTTTTGCTCAAACATTAGCATATCGTCTGCTATTTCCAGTAGCTGGTTCAAACCAAACCAAAAACAGCTTTTAGCCTTTGTCAGCAGTATACCTTGAGAAACCCTGCTCTGACCAGAATATCAGACTGAAAAGTTCCCCTTTCCCAGCATCTTTTTGTGGTGAAATCAAGAAGCATTTGCAAGCCTGACACAAAATACAGCATTTCCTATTCTGACAAATGTTATTAAATAGTGCTTTGAAAGACCATTATTACAAAACCCTTTACAAGTGTTATCACTGTCAGAATAGAGAAAAAGGTGAACTGGAAGGAACACCCTAGAAGGTATTTTACACAGCACAGTCGATATTAATCTGCAGCTAAATTTCTGAACACAGAACACTTGGGACTCTGGATTCTTTTTCACTGTTTTCTTTAAAAATTAAGAATCTGAAATGTGATTACTTTACAGGCACGTGTCCTTCACTGCATGGTCACATGACTTATTGATCATAGATCTATAGGCAGCCCTATATGAGCATGTGTAGTCATTTCAGGCATGATTCCAGATAGTAGTCACCTGGTATGAACGTCCCACAAGGACAGCAGTGTCTGCTGCTGCTTTGGAGAGTTGCCTTCAGACTAGAGTGCTCTGGACTGCCTATCTGGGAAGTCAGCATGGGCCACACCCAGCCTTAGGAGCTGCCCCTCCACCACTGTGCAGCACCAGACATTTGCATTACCAGTGAGCAAGGAGCACATTCCAGGTTTCCATGTTGCTTCTTGGCAAAACTGGCAAGTTCACACAAAGCCATGCTTCAGCCACTTCCAGTGCCGATGCCCAATCACTGAAGTTAGCCAAGGTGCTGCCGTAAATGAGCGAAGATTCTAGCATTGAGATATTCACTTGCTAGATACCTTGTTCTATTTACAATATTGAGTAAGCTACCTACCACAAAGCCACTCTCATTCCACTTTAAATGTGTTGGTGTACAGAGTTAGCATGGAATAAATTCACGTTCTGGCTCACAAATTGGATGTTTGTAAACAGAGGCACAATACCTCATCAGGAGTTGTATTTACTACCCACATTGTATGGAAGGTCAAAGGCAGAGGAAATCATTCAATGTGGTATATAAAACAGTTTTATTGCATACAGGCCCATTATTTGCCTAGCATCTTGTAGCTTCCCTGTTGTGGATTTTATCCCTTTCTGTGTAGTCCAGTTCTCACACCATGATTTTTTACAGCTTCTGTGATACCCAATATAGAGGAAATGATTAAATATTAATAACTGAACTTATCACATAAATGCCTTTTTAAAAACTCTCCTGTGTTACACCATTACAATGCATGTAAACTGCTGGAACAGTGAGGTATACCTTTGTGTATCACCCAGATCTTTCCTTCCTGTGTGCTGAAATTTTCAGGAGAAGAAATATTAAAATAGCAATGAAGTACATATGGTTTCCTTTCAGCCTGGGGGTATTCCTGACTAACTCTAGCAGCCTGTACATAGAAACATACACTGCAAAAGCAAGTTCATCACTATCACTCTGAAGTCAGATAGCTGCAGCTACTAAAACTCAACCACAAAAATATCCAGGGCAAATTTTGTGGAAACATAACTCTATAAGAAATGAAAACTTAAGAAGAGATAGGGCAGATTACACCATTAATTGAAAATATTTTTATGGTAGTATCTAATTGGTAAAGCTCTGCACGCTAGGCATCAGTCTGGATTTAATTTCCAGTTCTAAAGTCAGTTTGCTTGTGTGACACAAAAAAAGAGACACCTTTATGTGAAGCTACTGAAGTTTCACACACACACACACTACAGAGCATGCTATGTAAGACCCTATGAAAAGAATAAATCTAGCCTGATGGATTTGTAGAAGAAGCTTGCATGATAACCTATCTAACCAAGCATGAGAACTACTGGATGGATCATCTAACAAATCATCAGTTGTTAGGTTTTTTTTGTACAAAATTCAAGAATTTGGACACCAAAGGAGTACATCTGATCACCAGTGTTACACATTTATTTTATTTTATTTTTTAACCTATCATGTCTGCCCACTGAAACTGTGTGCTCGCACTAAGCCCAAGGACAGGCTTCCAGAGCACTGGCATCATTCTTAGTGCAATCAGAAGCCAGGAGAAAGATCTTTGAGTCTTGTTTCTCCTCATTCCCCTCACTTGTCTTCTCCATTAAGTCTGGAGGCTTCTGAGGAAAGGACTGTGTTCTAAGTTTTTATACTCCCTAACTGCAGTCTTGGGTAAACATCTTTAAATATATAAACCTTGTGGAAGTTCTCTACTAAACTTTCGTTTTATACATTAACAGCAAAGCAAAACATTTTGGGGTGTATATTTCACTAACTTTAATTCTAGTTCACATGGAAAACTTTTCAACGTACTACTTTCTATTTGTACAGCTCACTAGAAGTAGTAAGTATTTTAATGATCTATATATTAACAAATGATACAAAGTGAAAATGCTGCTCACCAGCAGGCCCATTGTAAAATTCACTTCACTGAACATGAAATCAAAACAAATAGATCAATACTTTTGAAAGGTATACAATTAATATACTTGGAAACCTTATTTGACAGTTCCTAGAAAGCTGATGGATATGTACCATGAGATTTTACAATGATATCATAAACTAAAATAACATGACCATACCTGTGGCATACTCTGGCACTATGGATTGGCCCCTTGCCAATCCTAGCAAGAAAGGACAGAGGCTAAAAGGAAGACAAAAAAAACAAAACAACTGCACATTGTAAACCTGACTTATTGAAAGTTCTTATTTGTCATAATCTGGACTACAAACCAGAGTTGTAAAGCAAAAGCACGCATTGCAGCAAACAGTAGACTTTTATTTTGCAATTTATGCATGTACCTAAGACTGACTTTTCCAAAATCCATGTAAAGCAGTGATTTAGAAAGAAAGTTGATTTTCTAAAAACAGTATTTTAGAGCTGAAGGTTTCAAGCTGAATTCTGGGAAGCTGGCTGTGTGGTTAGGTATTAGCTTTCTGCATTTGTATTGTAAATCCATTTTTTACATATTAATGTTAGTACTTTGTTAAGAATTTGCTAAAAGCAACTGAATGCAATGAATTCTCACTGTTCCTGCTATGATTATCTACAATATCACAGAGGATTTTAAGTTAGCTTAATTAAAAAGCACAAGTCAAGGTTTTGAGTACATCTCTAGCATGTCTTCAGACTCAGGCAAACCAACGCTAGCAAATTCAGAGATATAAGGTATTCAGCAAATACATTAAATGTATGCTTAAGGCTCCAACCACTGGAATCATGTGGTGACATTTTGAACATTACAGCCCCTAGCTCTTGCACATCAGAAAAAAAAAACACAAAACAAAAAAAAACATCACCTTGAGAACGTGAACAAAATCCAATTAGTGTGATTTTTACATGGTTTACAAAACTGTGGAAAAATAAATAGTGCTGCACACAGGAGATGATCCAATCTCTTCCCCATTACAAGGAAAGGGCTACCAGTCACCATTGTGGGGATTTCCCTTGTGCAAAGAGGATTGGCAAAAACTGAGTCTACTTCTGCACCCATTGTTTTACTGCAAGTTATCCCTCCAAGTGTAGCTCATCAGCTGCAAAGATCCCATCAGGCTTATCCCATACAGGCATCAGCAAGCCCATAGCAGATGAGTGCACTAGGAAAACACATGGAAGCAAGCAAAGATGGAGGCTTTTAATGCCTTAGGTGTTATCCCTGGAGACTCAAGACACTAGAAGAGAAATTTCAATAACATGCAAAGCCACTGCAGCTTTGCAGAAAGGTCATGGAGACTAACCTAAGCAATGACTTCAACAGAAGTGGTACTTTCACACATCCACCTTTCACCTTGAAAAGTGTATTTTTTCTGGTGACCAGTCAATGAAGTTTCTTTCAGGATTGGTATTTCTTTCCCAGCAAGTATTTGGGTCTGGCAACAAACATAAAGGACTAGAAAAAGAGAGACATACAGTGTTTTTTTGTTTTGTCTTTTTATTTTTTTGCCCCTTTATCTGGGAGCCATAAATACACAGTTGGCTTCTGAAGACTCTGTACTGTACCTCTGACCACTCAGCATATAATAGGCAATGCCAGGCTCTCCAGGTTTACTGTAAAACACCCATTGTTACTAGCACACTGCTCATTTGTTCTAAGAATAAAAGTCCAGAACTAAATCTTAGGTCTCCACACAGCCTAAAAGATGAGGATGAGAATGTAAAATGTATTATTGTACTGGGAAGAAGGGAGAGAATAGATTACAGCACAAACCCACTAAATTATAATGACATTTGCACACCTGCAATAAGAAAAAAGAAAAGGAAATAATATTGTATATACTCACGGTATAAAGTCCCCTTATCCCCCAGAGCATCACAGCAAGGGTACCACAGATAACGAGGCATCTTGATCAATGAGGTGCTCTCAGCGTGCTGATTTATGCATTAATGAAATGTGTGCAGCAGTTCACTGAGCTGATAAAGGTTCCCACAGGGGACTAGGTCCAGGGGAAAACAAATGATCAAAATGAACAAAAGTGATTAGAGGGAAGAAAAAGAAAAAAAAAAGACACAGAAATGCAGCTAGGGGAGAAGTCAGAGCCAACAGAGCCAGACTGTGCCTTTCATCTCTGGGTATCATCTTCCTCTATGCCAACTCATAAGGGGATAGCAAAGTAAACGTCCCAACAAACACACTTCAGTCTGTACACAGAAAAGCGCCCTTGGAATTCACCCGGCTTAAGTCCCTTTATTTTAACAGCATCCTGCACAGGGGATACTACCTCAGTATCAGAAAACACTCCTCCTAGCAATTACTGAGATAACATCAAAAGCCTGTCTCTAGCTTTAGAAACTATGTTTGCTGAGTGCATGCTTAGCAGTAACGCTACTTGGGAAGAAGACAGACTAGACTGAATGGCTAATACATTCTCCATGACCTCTACCGATAACATCAGTCCAAGCCCCTGAAGGTAGAAAGCTGCCGTGCAGACCCTTAAGCTCAGTCCAGCAACAAGCACACCGTTCCTAAGACCCTAGTAACTACAGCTCCCAGACTGCTCCATGTTCCGTGCCGCATGGCTTCAGTCTATTTTCTATTCACACTCCTCCAGAAGAAAGTCTTACCACCTCCACCAACTTCTGGTGAGAAAAGCAGCAAAGCAGATGATGGTTCAATTGGCAGCATGTATTCTGGATCCATTACGACATAAATACCTTTGTGCTGCATGTGAGGGAATCATGTTGCTGCATATGTAAGGTGGGTTGCTTTGGAAAAAAAAATACGGTACTGAGGTAAAGCAGGATTTGACATTAAGAGATTTCATGGCTTCTCACAAGGGTCAAGGTCAGCAATTCTGATCACCGTCTACATTCCATTTAGGTTTCTGCTTAATTTCATCATTTAGCTACTGCCTGTGACAAGCAGGCAACTGTGCTATGAAATAACATCATTTTACCACAAGAACTGCTCCAGCAGTGACTGGGCTAAAGATATACCGAAATAGTTTGTAAAAAGCACACAGCAATGAAAAGCTCTTTAGAAGCAAATGACCTTATTATACAATGGACTTGTTTCTGAATATCAAGGTGTCCTGAGTTTGTGCACTAACCTGCAGTGAAAGGTAATGCTGATGTACCCACAGGCACACACAAATTGTATGTAATGCAGAATCATTTTCAACAGAGCAAAAAGATAAATCTGCATGCGGAGGCTGCCGAAAGCAGTACAATTCATTTCACAATAAATAGGAGAGAAGAGCAATGTTCCCCATCTCTTCTTGATGAAGCATTTTACAGCACAATAGGTGTACACATTATGCATGGAATTGTGTGGCTTGTTTTCCCTTTCAGACAGCTGTGCTTTAAAATAAACGAACTGTATCACACATATCGAGATAAAACTCATTTCTGAGTTGCATCATGAATGAGTTTGTGTAGCTTCCCAAATAAAAGAAATGGATCTGAGGAAAGTGGAAACCAGAACGGTTGAAGTTATGAGGAAGGTACTTACTGGGACCAGCAAAGGAAGAATTTGCCCACAGCTCATCACCAAGTCTTTCCCAACCAGAGTGAAAGCTAAAGCAGCAGCTCCATTAGTGCTTTATAGAGTTCACAAATCAATGTGAAATTCCATATGCTTTGCTGAGACACCCGCACCTATGTGCTTGGGAATATTTATGCACAGTTATATGGAGTGCATAAGTATACAGAAAGAGATAAGGGTCCCTCCTCCCCACGCAGATTTGCATGAAGTCAAACAAAATTGATGTGGTATTTATTTGGTAGGGAATGTAGGAGTATTCAAAGAGCCATGGCATTGAACTTGTTAGCTAAAATATTTCATTCCCTTATTGGAAATCATTATGCTCACTCTCTAGAAGTCTCCTTGTATTTTGAGTGGTTTGTGAAGCAAATGGAACTGCACCAATAAAACCATTCAGAATATAAAGCGCCATGGCAAAAATGTGACGTATCTTGAGAACTAAGCATTGGTTGCAGGCTCCTTATTAGGTTAATTACTCTTCCACCAGCAGCTGTATTTGTTCTTTTCAAACTCTTTTAACACACACTTTTGTTATCATCTTCCTTCAATAATCAAACATGCAGAACAAACAATTTGTTGCAGTTGAGGGAAACTCATGACTTCCAGTATTTAAGTGTAGCTTTTGGGGACCACAGAAAGGGAAATTCCCTTTATTTTACTTTCACGGTTTCTGTGCTGTAAGTGTACACTTTTGTGTATATTTTTGTCTTCTTCCAAAATAAATCCTACTTCAGTATCAGGGAGATACATAAAATCAGCAAGGACGGCTAGTGAAATTTAGCTCAAACTCAGGAAATGGATGCATACCCTTACCTCCCTTAAGAGAGGAGCACATGATGAAAACATACACTTTTTGCTTTAAGTAAGGTCCTTTAGTGTTTCAAGCTGACAAGTCGTTGCTACTAGTTCAAGCTACTCGTTCAAGCTACTAGTTCAAGCTACTAGTTGTTGCACACAGGCCTGCTCAAATAAATGTCCTCTCAAATCGTAAAAGTCACCCTCCATATGACTTCAAAAGATTCATCTCCAAAAACTCTTTTAGGGTGGCTCTTACACAAGCACACTGATCTATAGGGCTGTGCTGCTTCTTGGAGGGGACTGGATATATACAGCAGCAACATGCCTGCTTCATCACAGTGACCCACATCAAGCTGATTGCTCAAAAGCGTTCACCATCTCACTGTGTTAATAATCCATGAAATCAGGACAGCAAAGCTTGGGCTTCTCAACATACCCGCCAAGCCGTAATTTGAACTAGGGTGGTTGGTGCTGTCTCTCTTAAATTCAGGCCTCAGGTTCAGAAGAACTGCAGTGCAGTCAGTGCTGTGATCATTTCAACACCCATTTGAAGCGTGCGGGTGTTCTGGCTGAGATAAGAGTGCAGCGGGGTTTAAATCAGAACAGAGCATGGTAATGACTAGTATTGCCACTTCAGACCACACAACCTTCATTAATTTAATCATTACTGCAAGCAGTATCACAACGTCTAAAAATATGTCACTTTAACGAGAAGAAAGTTTTCAAGTTCTATGTTTCCATTTCTTTTTAATAAAGCTCAAGCTTGCTAACAATATGCTGCAGCACAAGGGAAAATTCTCATTTATAAAATAATGTAAAATCTATCTGGTGTGTGTGAAGAAGATAAGGGTTGTTTATCAACAGGAATAAAATGATTGAAATTTGAAATAAGATGCTGGATATCCTTCATTTGCAGGCCGCACAGCTGCAATTAGCAATATAAAGAAGGTATTCACCATTTCAAAAATCTTAGTGCACTGATGCATCTTGCTAAAACTATCTGCAATGAAAGGCTCTGCCTCAGAATACAATTAATTTTAAACAGAGCAAATTTGAAATTCATCTAAAGTATTTATATTCTGCATATTATGCATCAATTTCAATGATGTATATATTCTGAATACTTGCACACAAGTGTATATGTTTATACTTCCCTGTGATAAGACTTAAGTCATTTTTATTTTCCATTAAATATCTATGCAGTTTACACCATTTTTTATTTTTTATCTCATTTAGTTCAGCACACACTGTCATATATAGATCTAGACACAAATACTATCTGAAGAGAGAATACAAAATAAAGCTTTTTTCCTTAATGTGCAAATTTAAAAACTTTCTATAATTTATTTCATAATTCTCTTTCTAACACATTGCACTTGCATTTAGTATCACTTCAGCTGAAGTACAATGTAAATTTCTCACCAAAAGACTTCATCTTCAGGAGAAATGTCTGTTTCCAGTCTTTGTATCTTCTATTTAGCATTTTTCAAATTAAATCTCTCCTAGATGAATCCAGTATATTGCTCAGCAGTTATTGAAATTTATGAACGTGTTTAAGCTTTTTCATACTGCTGTTAACCATTATGATTGCTTCCTTTAAATCTTTCATTTTATAGCTATCACTTTACCAGACTGTATTGGTGACATTCATGAATTTCTCAGATCACAACTGTGCCCATACTTAACATCTCAGACTGGAATTATGCCTTCAAAGCCATTCCTTGCTTGAGTGCTTTGACCCCTGCTGCATTGAATCCCAAATGTTCCATCATCAAAGTGTCCAAAGGCTTGTGCTTGGGGGAACCGTCACCACGGCCTGTAGGTCAGGCTGCCACCACTATTTCTGCTGGACAGAAAAGCCCAGTAGCAATTGTTCTCACCAGATCCAGTCAGCCACCCATGACGCACCAGCACTAGCTCTGAGCCAAGGGAGAGGCGTTTTCTTTGCATGAGGAACAACATGGGGGAGAGGTGCCCAGAGAAGAGCGTAACTGTGAAGCAGAAAGCTTCAGCAAACAGACATCATCTTTCCCCAGGGAGTATGTAGGCAAGCTTGGCAGCATCAGTGCTCCAAAGCAGCACACAAACCTTTTTTATTCCTTACCCTGGCACAGTATTCTCCTCTTTCCATAAATCATTGCCTAATGCACAGAGTAGAATTGTGGGATCAAAGGTGGCCAACTCTGGGGCAAGTCTATCTACAACTGCCCTGTGGCACCAAGCGGAGCAATAAGCAGCAAGCTCTGCCAGCAGTGACTAACGCAACCAAGGCTCCGTCCTGTGGTCCCATGCCTGCCAGGCAGCCGGCCTGGCCCCGGGTGTCCCAAGGCAGCTGCTCAGCTCACTCTGTGGCAGTGGTGGCCATGGCATCCCACATGGAGTGGCCACGCTGATGGTGTGAAACACGCTGTGCTAACAGGCAGGAGCGCAAGCCAGTGAGATCTCCATAGGCCCCTCGTGAATAATGTATTGGTAACATACACACATCTAGCCTAAAGCCATGCATAGAAGAGTAGGGTCAGTCACTATGGCATATGAGAACAGAACAGAATCCAACCTCCAACAGCTTCAGAGTTGCTTCAGAATAAAGGCATGTCTACCCCTGCTTTTCTTCTTGATATCTGCTTCACGTTTAGAGATCGGTATTTCTTGTTGAAAAATAATTAGTTCCAGTTAGTGGCGTTCATGGTGGCAATGTTTTTGAAACTATGGTCTAAAGAACATACAGGATTGTGAAAGGTACCTGAGAAAGGCAAGCCTGCCATCAGAACGCTCACATTCACTTCCCAGACACCTGCACTGCTTTCTTAGCAAACGTGACTTCTTGCCATCCCTCCACACCCCCAACACAACACACACACAGGTATTGTGGGGAAAAATATCAGAAAGGACTTGCCTGAATTTCTCTCACCATTAAGTTACTTTGGCAGCTGGGCAAATTTCCTCAAACACCAGGAGAAAAGAGAAAGTGAGCTGAAAATAACTCTGTGATCAAGCATGCAAGCAAGCTTGCTCAGGTATCAGGGCTGGAAGAAGAAGGGTGACCTTTACAAAACACATAGAATCCTAGTTCTGTTCTCATACAGCAAAATCCAGAGCTGATGAACACACAAATTATACAATGAACATAAATGCTTCCTACCCTCTTCCCTGCCTCCCCTGAACTTTACAGCTATATGTCCTCAGGTCAGGGACGACCCCAGCACACAAATGCACGCTTGTAGCTAATCCTGCAGAGCAAACCCATAGTTGGCCTCTCTGCATCTTCGAGATACAGGCTTTCATAGCTCCTAGCAAGAAAAAGAAAATGAGATTCTATGCAAAAACTATAGAGAATTTGACAGCGATTTTCCATTTTTTCTAAATATTAAATATGTTTTATACCAGGAACATGCCATGTTAATTCATGCCCAGATAAACTAGACGATGCTGCAGTCTGTGGCTGGCAGTGCCACATCTTTAGCAGGTATGCTTCAAAGCATTTAAAAAAAAAAAAAACAACTTTGTAGCTGTACATACCTGTATTGTCTGCATACTGTACTTTCCTACAGCTAAAGAGTCATTTAAATTCTGAAATAATGCATCTAAACTGGTAATGGCACAGCTCAGTGGTAACCAACCAGACAAAGAACTCACTACTATGTCATGTTTGCTCTCAGCATAGGTAACTGCAAGACAAACAGGTGGAGAAGAGCAAAGCTGACTCAGGAGAGGGCAACAGCATTTCCCGATGCAATCTCTAGCTTCTGCTAACCCTTCAGCCATTGAACCGCCGCAGTATCAGCAGTGCTGCCTCTGTGTTAGCATTCCAGCACAGCGAGCAGTGCTGTTCTCTGGCTGCACAGCTCTCCAGAGCCCAGTGGGGAGCCGAGCTGAGCTGCTTTTACTGATGGTAGGATCAGTTACACCTCAGTGCAGCTTTAAGCAAACATGACTTAAATAAAGCTCAGATCATACAGCAAGAACTCAGAACATCAGAACTTGAATCAACAGTTCAGTGCCCAGGAGGGCTACTTATTTGCAGGGTAACACAAAAGTCATGTTAGAAATGCCAACAACTCTGGAAGTGCTGCATGATCCATATATTTCTCCCAGCTTCGTATCCTGACATTTCACTAGCCCTTATTTCACCGTTTTATTTTTCCTGGTTATAAACGGTGACAAATCAGTCAGAAGGAAAAAAAAAAAAAGTCTCAAATTTATTTTTCAAAGTTAAGTTAAATACTAACATGGCTGTTTGTCATATGAATTACTAATGATATCAAAACTGCAGCATTTTTCAAAGTAACACTCTCCATTTTTTATGTTATGCCACTGATAGCTGGGAGAAGTATTTGATAGATTCTGATGCTTAATTAAAATAATTTTTAACAAGCTAGAATCCTTTTTCCAAATTTCTTGCTAGGCTGAATATTATTTGCTCTAGCTCATTTAACCACAGTTTGGTGGAAAGCAAAGACCCTGCCGTGAAAAGGAACGGTACAGCTGCTCTGTTCTGCCCAGACTCCAAAGGATGCTCATTCAGCTGCTCTTCAAAAGCATGAAGCTTTAGGGAAAAATAAACTGGCCTAAGCATTTGCTGAATTAGAAGGTACCAAAAATTTTAATAGTGTATTATTTTTCCAGGTGTGTTTTTGTCTCCTGAGTGGCCATTTCACAGAAGCAATCATTTTGGGGTTTAAAACTGGCACCATTTCAGGTTTATGGCACTCATGTTCTAGGCCCTGAGGATCGCATAGGTATATAATTACTGGCCTGCATGTGCCAGGCACATTTGTTTCATGGGAGCTAGACTAACCTAAGCTTTCCTGATTCACTGACAACCCTAGTTCAGAAATGATTTATTTTATTTTTCTACAGTTCAACACATCTTTGCCTCAGACATTGCCTTCACCATGTGAAAGTGATCGCTGACATCGCGTGCACCCCAGGAGATGACCCCACAAACCTCCATGTGCTACAGCTGTAGTTAGGTGGGTGTTAGTTCTCCTAGTCAAATTCTGTCACAAAGCTAAACGAAATGACTGGGGAAATAAGTTGAGAGGAAAAACAAGGCAATACACCCAATGCCACTGCAACAGGGCAACCAGTGAGCTAATGCTGAGATCAGGGCTACTTGTTTCCTAGCTGCCACAACAGGCAGGCAGGAAGACCTATGTATCATTCACATCACAACTCCGAGGCCATTGGCAGTTATGTTCTAAGAACTAGCAGAGAACTAACTCTCAGGTATAATATGTAAGGATAGTTACATACAGTTGTTCTGAGGAACCTTTACTGATCATTTGGTTCTCAGATTTCCTAGAAATCAAAAAACATCAGCTACAGTAGACAGGCAACATGCTTTCTTGAAAGTGAAGTGAACACCGTGTTTCAATTTCCAGCACCAACCACAGTGGAGGGACATATTATTAATACAACTTCCTAACATACTACTAATACTGTATCAAGCGTGGCACACATTAAAAAATTAATAATTGAAAAGTGCAGATCACTTAATTCCAAGAAGTCATCCTCATCATTTGGGGTTGCTTCCCGCAGAAGGCTGATCACTGTCATACCATATTTTAGGAAAAAAAAACTTCCTCCTGGTAACCAGTCAAGACGTTTCATAAATCATTAATAATCTATTGTAATCCATTATTAAAGATTGTTACATACAACTAGATACACAAGTACCTGCGGCCCAAGTCTACTTTAAACACATATTTAAATTCAAGTTTTGCTTAAATAAATGGGTATATCAATGACTAAGGACAGAATATATTTATTAGAATAGCCACTTTTTTTTTTTGATGGCCACATTTATTTTTTTTTGATGGGAAGTTTCTTTTTGTTGGCAACGTCAGGCTACATCCTAGTTCTACTGGTTTGGGGTTCTTGGGCACCATTACTGCAGTCCGGTAACATCCTCCAGTATTAAGCAATACAGGTTATTTCACTACCTTCAGACGCTTAAACAAAAGTACGACCAACTATGCACAGGTAGAGAGCTAAGGCTCTGATTCAGCCGGGTGCTGCGGCATGCTCCTGGATCCCACATGGGGATTTTAACAGCTTCGCTAACAGACCTGCTGAATCACATCCTTCATTTGACACTTGTGTGACAGAAGAAGGATAACGCTAGCAGTGATGGAAACCAGCAATTGCAGAGCTCTGAGCATTACTAGAAGCCAAAAATCTCTTAATCATAAGCAACAAGTTTACACATCAGAAATCCCAAGGCCAGCTTTCTGACCCTGCTAGCATCTTGTGAAATAGATTGAAAATGACCTAACAGACATCTTGCACTTACTAAAGGACACTATTTATTCAACAGTCATGTAATGAAGCAAGTGACTGCAGGAAACTTCGAAAATTATAAGGAATGAAAATGGATATTTATTAATAATAATAGCAGCATGGAAATCTATAGCCTTTCGGGTTTAAAAAAAAAAAAAAAGCTTGCTCATTCAACATCAGGAAAGGAAAGAGACCTACTTTACCATGTCAATCACAAACCATAATTTATTACATGCCTGTTTGATTTTCCAACTTAGTACAATTACATGCTGTTGCTTCTAAATACAATTTAAGTAAAGGCAGGTATCAAAAAATACCCACACATTCTGATTCATTGGTATGCCATGCAGCCAAAGACTTGTAGAGGCTGTTAATGATACATGAATTATGTATGCTACAGCTCAATATAACATTTGGTGTGATTTAAACAGCATGAACTTTTAGTGAAAGTCATTTTGATTCTGTGATGTATTACCCTTTGAAAACACTTAGCAGGGGGTGGGAATTGAAGGATGTTCTCTGAAAGCTTTTATTTGTTAAGCATATACAATACAGCTGCAACTAGATCCTAAATAACAGCAAGGAGTGAAACGGAAGATCCGATAAAAAATTAGGTTGCTGCACAACTTGATTCTGAGTCAGCGAGGGAAATGGAAGTAGCAGAAGAGAACAGACAGGAATCAAACATTCCCCTTTTCCTCTCTGTCAGCTGAGCTTCAAGCTACCTCACTCGTATTTCTTATCTAACATCACTGTTCAATTGAACATTTGATTCTGTAACACTCAACAGTTTGCTCTCAGTCCTGTGATTAGGCTGATGTTCCAATAACAAAGTCCTGAATCTCTACTAGAAGAGGAGCTATCCAGTTACTTACAAAAAAAAAAATCTGAAAGAGAATCTGCCTAGGTAAATAAATCATTTTTAAGAACTTAAATGCAGGGAAGTGAAGATTTTTTTTTTAACACAGGTGGATAACGTGAGCTTTAGTTTTATTTCTCTAAGATGCCCATATCCTTCAGAAGGAATTTATATGCATCTGAACATGATATCACCAATTTTTGTTGCCCAAGGAGAGCTTTAAGCAATGACCCACTTCCTACTTCATAAATATTTACAGCAATCCTTCAGAGGAAAGCATTATTAAGACTTAGAAAATTTGTCCGAGGACAAAGATGCTTGTTTACTAGCTCTGTTATTGCAAAATATGGGGTTTTATTACTGTGATATTATAAAGAAGCCCCTTCAGTGCACAACCAAAATCAGGGATTTGAAATGGACTTTAATTAAACACTAAATATTTGTAATATTGGAATTTCTCTCTTTATTGTAATCTTTTGTTTGTTTGTTTCCAGGAGCATTTAGTACTGATCTCTCTCTTCTATCCCTTATTAAAGGGAAAGCTGCCATTGACATGGTAGTATGAACAGGAATAGCTCACCAAACGTGCTTCTGAAAACCTTGTCTTGGAACCAATGAGGAATGACAGGCAACATCCCTTGCCTCTGTTTTGTGGGTGGAAATAGAGGTAGACTACTCCTATTTCCAGAGGTTAAATTTACTCATAAAATAGGATTGTCCTTTTGGGATTGAGTTTGACCATACAGAAGAGTTTGTTTCATTTTGTATGTTCTGTCTGAATCAATATAGTAAGCAGCTGTCCATCCTTTCTGAAGTTTGGGATGGATGCACACATGCTGATATGTTCTTGACACATACTTACAAACTGCCACAAAGCATCACGCCCCTAAACAAGGACAGCCTCTTTTAATCCTAAAGACAAGCCAGTCAGGGAAGTGCAGAAGATTTTGTGTGAGGGGTGCCATTGCTTCAGTGTGTCCTATTGGGACTTGCCGCGTGATGACCCTCAAGATAATCTCATGGAGCAGATTATCTTGAGGGTCATCACGCGGCACTTGCAGGGCAAGCAGGCGATCAGGCCCAGTCAGCATGGGTTTATGAAAGGCAGGTCCTGCTTGACGAACCTGATCTCCTTCTATGACAAAGTGACGCGCTTGGTGGATGAGGGAAGGGCTGTGGATGTGGTTTACCTTGACCTCAGTAAGGCTTTTGATACCGTTCCCCACAACATTCTCCTCAAGAAACTGTCTGCTCGGGGCTTGGACTGGCGTACGCTTCGCTGGGTTAGAAACTGGCTGGATAGCCGGGCCCAGAGAGTTGTGGTGAATGGAGCCAAATCTGGTTGGAGGCTGGTCACAAGTGGTGTCCCCCAGGGCTCGGTACTGGGGCCGGTCCTCTTTAATATCTTTATCGATGATCTGGATGAGGGCGTCCAGTGCACCCTCAGTAAGTTTGCAGATGACACCAAGCTAAGTGCGTGTGTCGTTCTGCTCGAGGGCAGGAAGGCTCTGCAGGAGGATCTGGATAGGCTGGAGCGATGGGCTGAGGTCAACTGTATGAAGTTCAACAAGGCCAAGTGCCGGGTCCTGCACCTGGGGCGCAACAACCCCAAGCAGCGCTACAGGCTGGGAGATGAGTGGCTGGAAAGCTGCCTGGCCGAGAAGGACCTGGGAGTATTGGTTGATAGTCGGCTGAATATGAGCCAGCAGTGTGCTCAGGTGGCCAAGAAGGCCAACAGCATCCTGGCCTGTATAAGAAGCAGTGTGGCCAGCAGGTCTAGGGAAGTGATTGTCCCCCTGTACTCGGCTCTGGTGAGGCCACACCTCGAGTACTGTGTTCAGTTTTGGGCCCCTCGCTACAGGAAGGACATGGACGTGCTCGAGCGAGTCCAGAGAAGGGCGACCAAGCTGGTGAGGGGTCTGGAGAACAAGTCTTACGAGGAGCGGCTGAGGGAGCTGGGCTTGTTCAGCCTGGAGAAGAAGAGGCTCAGGGGCGACCTTATCGCTCTCTACAGGTACCTTAAAGGAGGCTGTAGCGAGGTGGGGGTTGGTCTGTTCTCCCACGTGCCTGGTGACAGGACGAGGGGGAATGGGCGAAAGTTGCGACAGGGGAGGTTTAGGTTGGATGTTAGGAAGAACTTCTTTACCGAAAGGGTTATTAAGCATTGGAACGGGCTGCCCAGGGAGGTGGTGGAGTCACCATCCCTGGAGGTCTTTAAAAGACGTTTAGATGTAGAGCTTAGCGATATGGTTTAGTGGAGTACTTAGTGTTAGGTCGGAGGTTGGACTCGATGATCTTGAGGTCTCTTCCAACCTAGAAATCTGTGTCTGTGTCTGACTTGGCCACTGAACACAATCTGACATAAGTTACAGTAACTGACATAAACCTACAATTATCCAATGGAAATATACTCCCAAAGGACAGAAGAGCACAGAACCTTTGCCCAATAAAATAGAAAGGACAGTTCTCTAATGCTTTAGATACACATTTCAGAAAATGTTCAAGATTTTTTTTGCCAAACACAGCATCCAGTAAAGGATTAAAATATTCATAGTTACCTCTACATATTAAAAGAATTTCTAATTATAAGGAAGGCTTATAAAATCAAATCAATATGAGTGCCAGTCGATGTCAAAAATAATCAGAGTAGTAGCATGTACTGTTCCAAGAAAATATAAATTCACTTCAAAAAAAATAAACAAATATATATTTTATATTTATATTTTATAAAAAAAATATAAATTCAATTGCAGGAGACCATTATAGTGTAGTACACTCTTACCCCCTGTCCTGAAAGAACATGCTGTTTAGGTTCTTGGTTTGTTAAATTATTACAGTTTTATCCTGACCACAGAGAAACATCTAGTAATAAAAAACTCAGAGAACACAAAGGCAACAGTAATACAACTGATTAGCAACTGCATTACAGTTTTCTACAATGATTCACACAGTAGACGCAATATACACATTTAAAACTTGGAGTCTTCTAGTATTACAACTGATCTCATTCATGCTAGCCAGTATTTCTCAAAAAAATACATGATTAGGTCAAAAACCTGAATTTAAGACAGCTGCATATATGTAGTGACAAGGTTTTTCAGCATAACACATTAAAATCAGCATGCTGAATTAGATTCTCATTGTCCTGAAAACCATTGGCCCTACATTTAGAACTCCTGTTGTTTACTATTGTTCTCTTCTATCAAAACTAAAACAAAATGGCAGACAACTGTAATACTTGTTCTTATGTTTCAGCTACTGAATGACTGTAATTTCTAACTGCAAGTCTTTGATTTGACAAATTCTGTGTGTGGGAACTCAAAGGAAAAAGAAAACTGAATATAAATTAGTCTGCAACCTAAAACAGGAAATACAAAAATACACACAAAGACTGAGATATGACTGTTAGAGGAGGAAATATTATAGAAATACAGTATGTCTTATAGACAAGATGCTAGATGGTAACTGGGCCTAGCAGACCTCACCAACTGACAGAGAAAAGCTGCAACTGGTCCACCCTGTCTCTTTGAGATACAAATTCAAAACCTGTACTCAGAAAAGTGAAAGTCCAGCACTTTTAACCTAAAAACAAGACCAAAATGCTGCTTCACCCTTGAACTGCAATGCTCGATGTACACAGTCTCGAGAATATAGTTAGTTCCCATGACAGGGGCATGCTCCAAATCAGCTGTGGTTGACATTATCACTGCAAAATTCATTCAGCTGCAGTACCAGCATTATGAATCACCCAGTTATTCTAGTTATTTCTACCCAGTATGCCAGTTAGACTGAAGTAGAAATTGCTTTTGAGTGTTGATGCCATCAGTTTCCTCCAGACTAGGACAGTGTTTGTCAAGGTACCAAACATGCAAAAAAGCACAAAAGAGATGGATAATGCTTACTACGGCTGTATTCCCCACTGGGCCACATAAAAGAACCGATTTCTTCTTTGTTTCACTAAGTCACTGTGTTCTGAAACCAACACGCTCAGTAACGGGACTTAAGATGCAATAAAGGAAAGTGAAAGTTATCCTAACTTCTGTCAAAATCATTTTAAAAAACATACATCGTATCTGCAACAGCATACAAATATAACTTCTGCCATGTTACATTGTTAACATGACAGCAGTCACAACTAGGTTAAGAAATATATATATATACATACATTTTTATTTATTTATTTATTTATTTTTTTGCCTTTTTCTCCTAGTAAGAACTCTTATGCAGAACCACTTCAGGGGAAAAATAAAGAAAAAGAATGGCATTTCCATTTGCTTTTTAGAAAATGAGATTTGGAGTTTTGACATGTTCCCTAATGTATCTCCTCCTCCTTTGTCTCAGTGCAATTAAAAATCCACAGAAACTGTCTTTCACATTCTCCTTCTTGCTCCCCTTCCTCTACCTCACTTTTTCCATTTTCAAAGCTTTATCAGCTTTAGTAAGTTAGTGACAGAAGGTGGCATTTTGTTTTGCTTTTTTCCTCAACTTTTCCAAATGTGGAGAAGTTTTGAAAAGTATGGGGAGAAGAGGGAGAAAAGCCTGTCTAAATCTTCCTTTTTTCTTTGAGGTTCTCTGTTTGTTTCTTACTTATCTAAAATGGGTGTTGGAAAAAGACACCCACATCAAATCAGAACTGCGCACATCAAGCACTGGGTGGAGGAGAAACAGAATGAAACCAGCAGCCATACCTTCACTGGAGTACAAAACCAGGAAGAAATCATGGAAATATATTTTTTATTCTCTCTTCCTGTAACCAGAGGTGCTATTGAATATCAGCAGTGCTGTTTGAGAGGGATTCCTGATGCACTGAAAACAACCTGGAAGTCACCAAATGTGAGTAAAAGTATCTGAAATTAGGCAAATTATAAGATTTTATAAGACAACCAAAGCTTTTCCTTCAGTTTCCTCTATAGTCACTGAGGAAATACAAGTCATTTCCAAGGGTGATTTCAACTCATCTAAACAGCTGTTTTATGAGAGGATAAACCAGCTTTTAAACATGTCTCTCTTCTTGCTGGGAACCATACAGGTGGCCTTAGTGACAACTTCAGCTGGAAGCCTAAATTCAGACTACTGAAGTTACACAGGATAAATCCTATCCTGAGAGACAAAATGAAGAAAACACAATGTGGCAGCTTTCTTCCTGCCACTGACAGCTCAAGTATTGCCTCCTGGAAAAACTGAGCAAAGTGAATTAGATTGCCTACAGCCCTGTTTTGCATCTCACTAGTAGCTGTTAATGGAAGGACAATGTTTTGAAATCCTAGTTCCACAGGAGGAAATCATCTCAATGGAAAGGATAGCGTAAGTTTTTTCCTCCTAGGTTTTCAGGAAAAATTAAAAAAAAAGACCTCCAAAAAAGCAGTATTTATGGCAGATGTATTGGAAATAGAAAGAATAACTGAAAACAACTGCAAGGAGAAGAGGCTTCTTCTTCCCTTTCCTTTTTGACTCTCTATCCATGTTCACTCTTCTCCCACACTTTGTTCTTACAGAAGGGCAGACAATGAAACAAAGCCCATAAGCCTTTAAAATACATCTATTTTTCTGAATTTTTGTAGAGGACTCATCAGAATCAAATCCACAGTTTTCAAAACCGTGAACAAATCTTCATATTTCTGCCACTCCATTCTCATCCATAGCTTGGGCGCAATATGGATCTCACACCCTGGGGGGGCTCTAAGCTGGCAGCAGCAGGAGCTCACCAGCCTGCGAACAACAAGAAAATGGACTCAAAACAGGCATTCACTTACAAGCACTTGTATAGCACAGGTGGCTGGCAACACTCCTAAGATGGTGACCCAAAGCTGCCAAACAGAACAGCAGGTCATGGGGAAGAAAGCAAAGATTGAAAGCTGGAGAAGCAAAGCTAAGAAGTCTGCAGATGAAAACTTGCTCACATGCTGAGCCTGGGGCTGAATTATAAGGAGAAAAAAGTCTCCAAAGTGCCTTGAAAGCAAGAAGAAAAAAAGAGCTGATCCTAATGTGATACGTCTTCTGCAAAGCCATCTCAAAGCTTCTTACACAAACTGCTCTCACGAAAACAAGAAAACCACGCACATGCTGTAACGGCATGGTTAATGCGATGGAACAAAAGTCAAAGTCACGCACCGTATAAAAAAATGCCGGCAGACGGACCAGCGGGGGGGCACAGCCCAGCACCTCACTGACACTGCCTGCTCCAAACTGCCGGGCTGGCTGGCAGCTGCCCCAGCCCCGCCCGCACACAGCCTGGTTCCTCGGTGTGCCCCAGCTCCGCGGGGCCCCTTCAGGGCACAGCCCTCGCCCAGGCAGGCCATGGTTTCAGGTTCCTGACCTAAAACCGAGAACTTCCAGGACTTCCCTCTGAGCCTTCCCCTGGGGCTTCGGAAGAATAGCACTTGCAACAGCATTTTAGCTCTCCTCTTTAGATACATCTGGAAAATCCCAACCTTTTCCTATCCTCTTCCTCAGTGTTTACATGGAGAGGCAGACAATATTACAGGAAAATCAAACACAAACCACAGCATGCTTCTCTATGAAAACACAGGGACTCTTCTACATCACGTCGAGGAACTTGATATGCTGCAGATGCTCTAAGAATCAAACTTACACTAAAACAGCACAAAGAGCTCCCTTTGGGTACCCACAGCTAGATGAGAATTGTGCAGTGACAGCAAGGAAACATTCCTCTACCCTCAAAGCCTCACATCTGAATTGTATCAGCTCTGTGCTGGAACCAGACTGGCTTGCACCCTCCACCAGTGTCTCTTGGTTAAGGTCAAGGTTTCCATACGAAATACATTGTGAAAAGCTTCACAAGCGTGTGAATCAAGTTTTGCATGCATCTACCTCATCTGTTACCTGGACAGCACTAAGCAGCGCCCCAAAAAGGTGGGAAGAAATTGTATGCTGCTCTAGAGACAAAGATATCTGCTGCCCACTGATATCTTACAGAAATGAAAAAAATAATAGAAAAAATAAATAAAGCCAAATCAAGATTTATAGATATCACTATCCCACAATACCAGCGAAGCGACAGGCTGCAGAGAGTCTCTCTTTTTTTTTCTTTACAATACTCACCCTTCTGTCCACAAATGTTGCTCAGCAAAGGAAGGCAAGGACAGAAAAGAAAAGGCATTGTGACATGTCACAGCAATTAAAAACTACCAGAAGAGCTGACCTCTTTCCTACTGTGACATACACACAAAGAATCATCCGTTTTCTTGGAAAACAAGAAAGCAGCCTCTCTTGGTAACAGCTACCCATTTTTAGTATCAGAAATTCTGGAAACTGCAGTCACTAACTAAAAGCTCCTTTATTTACCCTTTATTCGTATCAAAAGATGCCAGGCCTAGGGCTTGCTATTTAGGAGGAAAAGGGAGGCAGTCAAAATGCAAGAGAAGTTTTTGTTTTCATCTAAACAGGCATAATGAATCTGAATTTCAGATGATGCTTCTCAACTGGTCTTGAAGAAAAAATTCAAGAAATAGAGAAACAATAGCCTTTAGCAAAAGCTGGCTGTAACAAGGAAAAACAGCAGCGAGATTTTTCACACTGCTCTCCCACCACCAACGCACCCTAATCCTTATCTGCAGCAACCCCTGCTATTTTTGGCACTGCTTGCCATTTGCAGCCAACTGCATGGTAGTTTCATGATGAGTTATGGGGAGGCGACCAGCAAACCTGCTCCTTTGTTCGAGTAATGTAGCCAGGGATGGTTTTAAACAAAGACAGGCAGCACCTTTCTGTGCTGCTTGACTACATCCCTGAAACCACTACAAGGGGTGAATGCAGCCACTACCCACAAAAATACCTCTTACAAATTAAGGTGGTGAGTGGCATTTTTGTTTTGCTTTTTAATGAAGAGATGCAATGGCTTTTTACTTACAGGAAATATCCTATTTACAGCCACACTTTAATTACTTATTTAAAGTATGAACATAATAATAGAAAGGTTATGCAAATTCAGGTTGGAAGAAAAAATAGGCACATTAATAATAACCACCTTGTTCCTGAAATTATGTACTTTGTGTGGACTTGCAGTGTATTTCAGCAGAAAGTCGATGTCGTATGAGTTTCGCATTGCAGTAGCCCGGGGCAACAGCAAGGATACACACAACATTGACAGCATTCAACTTCAATTCAGAAAACCAGGTTCATCCTCCCATCCCTACCCAAGGCCCAGGACACGTTTTACATTTTAGGCTTTAATATCCTTACCTCTACAGGTGCAGACACAGTGCATCGTTCTGCAGAAACCTAGCAACAAGTTTCAATTATAAGGACAATTGCTCTGAGATCAAGTTAACGATGTTAATCAAGAACCTTGGGAAAGAAACCTTATTGCTGCCCATGGGAGAAGGACGGTTGCTAGGACTGATGGAACACAAAGCAGGAGACCTGTCCATGGGACACAAGGGATTAACCAGAGCTGCAAAGAGCGGGGAGCAATGCCAGAGAACCTTGTTGTCAACACTCTGCACGAATTCCTACAGAGCCAGGGCACAGTTTTAACCAAATTTCCCAGAGGGGCCACTAACCTCGCTGCTCATTTTTGGATATTTCAAGACCGCAGAGTCTTAAACACAGGAGCCCTGAGTGCTCACAGCTGCAGCTGGGGTCACAGGGACTGTGGACTGCCAGCATCCTAACTGATGAATGGAGCACTGTCAGAAGCCAGAGCACTGTTGTGTCAATTAAGATAAACAGAAATGAGCTTTTTTGGGTTTTGGCTAAATAAATCTGAATTTCAGCTCTTCATTTGGAGAATGAGAATATCCACCACACTGTCACCTACTGGACAGGCAGAGGATCAATTAGCATTTGTGAAACTCTCTTCTCTAAATGATAAATATCACAGAAAAGCCTGTAAGGAAATCAATACTTCTCTCTTCAAATCAAAGTGCGAATCTCATGCAATAAAGAAAGCAGGTCAGAGCAAGGCTTAAATGAAGTGAGACAGCCAGTCCTCTGGATAGGAGCAACATTCATAGGTACAAGAGACATGCAAATTCTGGCAGCACGTATGCTTCAGTTCTTGCAAGTATTGCTCTTGCACCCTTGATAATGTTTATCTGCGTATGTGACTATTTCCCACAGCCCCTGTGAAGCAGATGGCTGCAGTGACTGCAGTTGTGTGCACCTCATCCCAGACAGGGCCTGACCAAGTGTCACCAGCACTGGCACGTAATATCAAAGGCTACAGAAAGCAATGTATTCCAACAGTTTCAGAGCCACGGGCAGAAGCCTTAGTTGAAAAGTAACAAAAGGACGTGGTCAGCGAGCAAAAGGACCACAGCTTCTGAAGTAACATGAGCAGGTCAGCAGCTTTCAGGGACACCTGCTCTGTAATTAGGTCTGCTCAGTCAGAGGAAACTGAGGAATGAAAAACCAGGACATCACATGAGGCTGGGTGCTTGGCCTGAAACAGAGCGAAGCAATTAGAGCACCAGCTTTTCACTCACATCCTCCACCCTGTTGAATCCAACGCCAGATTCATATATGCAAATCTGAAGTTCAAGCGTGAAAGTTATTTCCACAGAAAAATTATTTTTCAGTCCAGGAGCACACCCAGATGCAACTTGATCCATCAAAGATCTACTTCTTTGTTGTTCTGTGTTGGCACTAACTGTATTTTGATAGGATTTACCTGCTTCTAGTATTTGCTTCCCATGGAGAACAGCCAAAAGGCTGCAGGAAATACAGTGTGAAGTCCATGGTCACAGAACCCACTGCTTTAGCCAGGGGCAGAAAAGAATTCCAAGTCCACAGCTACAAAGGGACATGGTTCAGCCAGAGAGCGTAGTGGCAGCAGTAACTTCTTTTTGCAGATGCGCGCACTTTCCTTAGAGAGATGCAAAAAGCCTGCAGCTATTTTTGTTCTCGATTGTCTTCAGAGACGAGCAGAAATGTATGGATAGAGTGCCAAAGAGAATCTGTTACTTCACTGCACAAAAATTCTCACGTTACCATTGCTAGCTTCCATTCAAACTCAAAAGCTACATTTTGGGCTCGCTTACAAATAGAGTTGTTAGCTAAAGCCCAGGCGACATGGTAATAATGTTAAACAACCCCTGATTCATTGTACCTTTCAGTTTAGCCTTTCCTACAACCCAGGCCTAAAAATTCACCTTCCTCAAGTCCATGTGTCTTATGTTAGCTGAACGTATTTAAAAATCTATATGGATTCCACTAACTACAAGCATATGCTATGTGGGTATGCACAAAGCTGATTGTAACATGGAACACATTTCAGGGCACAAACCTTGAGAACAACCATCACAGAGTCTGCTGTAAGAATTTGTTACCTTTAAAAATTAAAATAGGTTTTTAATATTTCTGGTGGGGGCCATGATTACTTCATGTGCATTCTAGACATGCTCTTACTGCAATGTAAAAAGCATCTGCACACAGAGTAAAGCTCAGCCTTAATCATCAGTGATAACTCACTGAAGTCACCCTCACACAAGAGGTGTAGAAAAAATCTCTTTGCTTTAGCCAAATGGTTTTGAAACCAGCCTTCTAACTAGGGTGTGAAGGAGCAGAAGAGTATTATTGAGTATATTGAGATGCCTTACAAACTCAAGTTCATTTCTTCCAGTATATGCCTATACTGTGTAATAAAGAAACACAATTAACCACTTATCAGTACTGGAAGAGCTGAACAAACTATGTTGAGCATAAAAAAGGAAAACCAGAAATAAAGTACTTCATATACTTGTCAGGCTCCCATCACTGTAGTACCTGGGCATTTCACAGATATACTCTCACAGCATAAATAGAAAACTGCTTTTCAAGTTTTACTGGTGAAGGAGGAAGACACTAAAATCTTAAGAGGGATGAAGTAATTAATCTTTTAGGATCAGCTGGTATATGCTTCAAAGGTCTGCCCAAGCTTTGCAGTATGCAAATTCTTTGCACTAAAAGTACACCACTGCTCTGCACAAAAGTAGGTGTCTCCAAGTCCAAGGAGTCAATGTCTTCTCGTGCAAATATTGCTAACTTTATGGCTCTTTAGAAGATGAATGGCTGCTCAGCCATTGGGTTCTTAGACAAGCTGGTATTATCTTCAGGGATGCTGATTTATGAGGAACAAAATAATTACATTTTGATTTAAACCCTGGAGTACTTCAGGTATTTCAATTCAAGCAAAGTATTTTGGGATGTCACAGAGCTTGCACCATAGTATAGATTTGTGAGTATTTGAGAATCAATTATCATTAATATAATAAGTGCCAGGTGCTGTTCAAGCATATTTAACTCTGAAGTTCTGTTGGGGATGTTATAAAGAGAATCACGTTCAGAGAACCAAATCCTGTAACTCCTGCAATTACTTTCCAGTATTTTCCATTTAGTGGCTTTTTGTTGTTGCTGTTTTTTTGTTTTGTTTTGTTTGAAAAGGGAAAACACAACGGCCTTGACAAAAGAAAAAAACAGAAATGAAAGGATAACAATATAATAGGTTAAACCACCAAATCTAACAATCTGTCCATTCTTTTCAAAGGAACTTCAGCAAATAGGATGATAAATTTACAGTGAAGTTGGTTAAAAAAAGAAAAGTTTCTCTCATTGTTTGAGATTTTTTAAATTTCTGACATTTGGCTTTGTACTGTTCCCACAGACACTTAAGCAAAGGGAAGCATCACTTATATTTCTGGAACTGCATATTCTGAGAAATGGTTCTGTTGATTATGGCTCTATACCAAGACTTCCAGGACTTGTATTGACCTCTCTGCTTCGCTAGAATTTCTGGATGACAATTTATTTTTTTTAAAAATTCCATCTCAGTCTATGTCTATTCCATCTCATCTTAAGTCTAGCTTAAGAGTCTAAGGAAAAGGAAGCAATATGCTTCTGGCTTCAGTGATCTAATCTGAACTATAGTGACTTGAGCAATAACTTAAGAAGAACTCGTATTTGCTTATCTCAGAAGTAATAAGCTGCATTTCCTAAATTAAGATTTGAAAAGTCAAGCCAGATTCATTCTGGTGCCTGAACAAAAAATTCTGACCAAGTTATAGAGGGAACAAATCCAGATCAATTCCCTGTTCCTGGACTGCTACAGCACAAGACCAGTTTATACCAAAATCATAGTTTTCCTGATGTAGTTAATTTGTATTGCTTTGATAATTCAAATTAGTCTCAGATAAATGGGCAGGTGTGGCCAAAATTACAAGGAACAGTGTGCCACAAGGTAAGAGCTCCACAAATTCAACTATTCAGCCAAAAGTGAGCTTGCTCACTTGCAACTAGATGGAATCTGCAGTACCAACAAACACTACAAATGTAGTTGTCACTAAATTGACATTTCTTACTATACAACAGGGACCAAACTCTTCTTCCATTTATGATAATATAAAACCCAGTCGTGCTGTTTCTATGATTTGTTTATATTACATTGCTCAGAGAGGATTGCAGACTATCTGGAACAATACTATTCTCTGAATTTCTCATCTACAAAGAGCACATGTTCACACATCTTGAGAATTACAGTGACGGAGTAGGGGGTTCCAGGTTCTCCTATTAGCCATTTAGTCCAAATTCATACTAGTTTTAGGAGATCAGAGTGACATAAGGAAGGCAGAGTTCAACAATTAACTTGATGCTCCCACCATCACCTTTAAATTTAAAGTATTTCCTGACACACCCTGTATCTGTGTTTTCATTGAAAATGTGTACTCTTCTGTTAGTTCTAACCTTTATTTCTTTTCATGTCAGCCCAGCAGGAGCAAGAAAGCAAATGAACATCTGTGAATGTGCCTTCTTGCTGCTGCTACAATTGATGCCGATTCTTCCCTTCTTACCGCTCATCTAAATGGCCAGCTGGCTCTCCTTCTCAGAGAGCATTTCACAAGTTGCTTGACAGAGAGGTTATAATGTGCAAGTCTGAATTTATGCAGTCTCTGTCCTGAAGGAAATTAAGGATTCTAAACTGAGAAAAGTCCTGCTTATCTCAAGGTGCCATTCTGGCAGCACAAAAACATGCCCTAGGTGGTATCTACTGCTTCAAATTGCCTCTAAAAGTTATACGCATCTAAAAATAGCCAACTACCTAATCCCTGTGATGTTAACAATCCCCATCAGAAAACAGCTTCTGAGCAATAGCTGTGCTCTAATGTTTTTTTCCTGCCTCCCACTTCTAGTATGCCTGACATATGAGTCAGAAAGCTCTCCTCTTCCATTTTATCACAAGCACAAGTACTGAAATTAATGCTTGACTGTCCTATGCACTTACAGGTAACACTAGGCTACAAGCCAGGTTACCAGAGATCTAATTTCTATTATCATTCCTGTCAAATGAGCAGGAAGTCAATCTCAAAGCTTCTTAAACATCATTTATCCTCCATGTAAAAACATACCTGTCCTAAAGAGAAGGACATCTATGTAAATGCATCTAAGGACAACTTCTAAATTTAGTAACAAAGCAAGGTTCACCCTAGCACTCCACAAAGCTAGTTAAGCACATCGATGGATTCATTCAATCTTCCAATATCTTGGTACTGAAGAAGGGATATTCATATTTAAAAAAAAAAAAAGTAAAAAAAAAGTTGGAACTTCAAGTCAATCTTCCCCAGAGAGGTGTACCTGAAGCAAACAAATCTGCAGATTTCCTTCCCAAATCGTAGAACATCCTGAGTTGGAAGAGTCCAAGTCCTGTCTCCACACAGGACCACGCAAAACCCCAACCCTATGTCCAAGAGCCTTGTCCAAACACTTCTTGAACTCTGGCAGCTTGGTGCCATGCCCACTGCCCTGGGGAGCCTGTTCCAGTGCCCAAACACCCTCTGGCTGCAGAACCTTTCCCTAACACCCAGCCTGACCTGCCCCTGTCCCAGCTCCATGCCATTCCCTTGGGTCCTGTTGCTGTCCCCAGAGAGCAGAGCTCAGCGCCTGCCCCTCCGCTCCCCTCGTGAGGGAGCTGCAGGCTGCCATGAGGCCTCCCCTCGGCCTCCTCTTCTCCCAGCTGAACAGCCCAAGGGACCTCAGCTGCTCCTCGTACACCTTCCCTCTAAACCCTCTAGAACCTTCCCATCTGCGGGGGCTTCCTTTGGATGCTCTCTAACAGTTCGGTGTCCTTATCCTGCGGTACCCAAAGCTGCAGAGGGCACTTGCGGTAAGTCCGCAGCAGGCCGAGCAGAGCAGGACAATCCTTCCCCTCGACTGGCCGGCAGGGCTGGGCCTGAGGCACCCAGGGTATGGCTGGCCTTCCTGGTTGTGCGGGCACGCTGCTGGCTCCTGCCCAGCTTGCTGCCAACCAGAACCCCCAGATCCCTTTCTGTGGGGCTGCTCTCCTGCCTCTCGCCCCCTAGTCTGTACGTACAGCCAGGGTTAACACATCTGTCAAAACAAGAGCCTCCCAATACACAGCCATTATGCAAACCACCATTTACTGCACAATCTTAAAGAAAGGACCTGCTGTATGATATGGGAGTACAGAATAGATGAAAATGTTTATGGCACTGCAACATAAACTATTCTACTACTTAAAGCTCAGCTAGTGGTTTAATTGGAGCAACCTCTAGATCTGCCTAGAATTACCTGCCACCAAGAAAGCATCCATTACAGGTGCAGTGAAAATCATCTGTTGGGTAACAACTGAAGCTGTAAGATGCAGTACTCTATTCTGCTTCTATTGTAGTTTCTCTTGGCTGTCCTATACCTCAGCGCAAATTCCCTGAAAATCTATTCCAGTGTGATATACTTAGGGTCCTTTACTGCACTATGCTGGCTGCAAATAAAAGCCATTCTTTTCTTCTCCTCCCTATCTCCAGCCACTCTAATCCCAAGAGGGCTAGTCTTCATGCTGCTTGTCTGTAAGTTTCAAGAAAAAAATAATTCACTGTATAAACTATAATTCCTTAAAGGCTGAAGTGAATCCTAAGGGCAAAGTCTATTGCCAGTAAGTAACACATCAGGCTACCTGTCCCAAAAGGATTGAAAGATATTCCACAGTTATAATCACATCTATGTATAAAACTTCCTTTTTAATTTCCTTTTTCTGCATAGCCTGTTTCTGCATTTTTGTATTCATCGCTAAGAAAGCTTCCCATATTTCATTTGCAAAGGTGGCATCAGCTGCATATCAAATTGAGTGCTGGCCGCTTTTTGGAATACACGATTATACTTTCAGGACTTTCCTGCTCTTTTATTGCCTTCCTCTAATAATATTCTTTCCATATCTATCCTTGCACTTACTATACCAACTGGATGGTTCCTGAATTATTGATGAGTCCCTTTCCACTATGAACCTCATATAAAACTGTTTCCAACAAATTATCAGAATACTGCAAATAAGTGTTTTATTTTTATAGCCAATAGCCAAGGTGTCTTTACGGTGAGTAATGTTACTACTTTGTCAATTAACACTTGTAAAACAGATTAACAAAAAAAATATTAAACCTACTACAACAACATGCAATACCTTCATAACACAAATTTGCACTAAATTTTGTTATTATGATACTGACATATTGCTAAGGAACTTTTTACACTGTTCATTTAGGTTTATACAGTAACTAGAACATTTCCCCCACTCCCATTTCTAGGAAAATATGTTCAAAAGAAAGAGGCAAGTTTAATATTTCTGGCAAAATACAAGTTGTATTCAGTTGCTGCAAAATCTGCACTCAAATGGCAAGAATAAGATGCCACAACAAGCAACATCATCCACCACCAGTGTAGATTAATGTTTTATATTATGCTTCCTTTGCTGTTCTGGGCATTGAGAAAAATGCGCTTATTCCTCTGCCCTATAAAATTGCTGATAGACTAATTGCACAAGTTTAATCTAAAAACAAAAGGCCACCTATGATGAATTTGAAAGCAGCAGCCCACTCATACAGTACTTTTATTTAAGAATAAAGCTACACAAGTATAACTGATCACTTATGAGCATATTTTTCATAATCATTAATGAGGCGCTAAAATCTGGACTATTAAAGAATAAATGTAGCCAAAATTGTCCTATACATGGAGAGCTTCTTTTCAAATTTCTTTTTACACCTGAAATTCCATTACTATATACCCATACTTGGAAGGTAAACCAATCAACCAAAAAAAAAAAAAAAAAAAAGACAGACCCCCGTTCTGCACCCTCAAAAAAACCTCACAATTAAATGGATAACTGCTCAAGGAATATACAAAGGGAGTCAAGTGAGTAGTAAGATAAAAGATTATATAACCAGATCATTTGTAACAATATTGGAAGGACAATACTGACAATACTGAACCATAGACCTTTCAGGTTGGAAAAGACCTCTAGATCATTGAGTCCAACCTTTAACCTAGTATTGACAAGTCCACCAATAAGCCATGCTACTAAGTTCTACATCTACAAATTTTTTGAAGACCTCCAGGGATGGTGACTCATCCACTTCCCTGGGCAGCCTATTCCAATGCCATACAACCCCTTCAGTAAAGAAATTTCTCCTCACAACCAACCTAAACCTCCCCTGGAGCAACTTGAGGCCATTTCCCCTCATCCTATCACTTGGTGCTTGGGAGAGGAGCCTGATCCCCACCTTGCTACAACCTCCTTTAAGGTAATTGTAAAGTACAATAAGGTTCCCCCGAGTTGCCTTTTCTCCAAGCTAAACAACGCCACTCCCTCAGCCACTCCTCATAAGATTGTTCTCTAGACCTTTCCCACGCAAGTGAATTATGTTACTTGTTTTAAGAAAGGTTTTGAAAAACCATCAGCATTTTGCTGAATTAAATTTGTGTAACTTCAGACTGTATGCAGATAAAGCAGGTTCTTAAGTTACATTAAATCTCCTGAAACTTAAGGTGTGTGTGTGTGTGTTTCTTTTTTTTTTCCCCAATCTTTGCATTACTTCTGTAGCCATTTACACTTCAAAACTCAAATCTGTTTTGAGAATACTAATCGAGCTGGTTCTGCTATTACTGGCCTCAGTTAGACACTCTTTTTCCTTTCAATCATAAATCCTGTATTACTGTTGTGTAAACTTAGCCTTATCACAGGCTTCCACTGGTGGATGAACAAACAAAAATAGTGATTCCCAGAAAGCCATTTTACAATAACGTGTGCTTCTCTTGACTGAAACAACTGAAGCATATAAAAAGCAGTGCATTTGAAGACATTACTGCATCAGGTAACCAGGTATCACTCACTAAAATGTTGACACTATCGCATTGCATGAAAAGACATGCCTGATAATTAAGTATCCAAACTCCACTTAAAAATAAATAATCCACTAGTGAGGAATAGAAATGCAGTCTGCTGCTCCTACATGTGTTTGCTGTTAGGGTTTCTTATTCCTTGAAAGTATTTGAGGATCCATGTTAGAAAAGCAAAGTGAATCATAGTTTCTTCTGCTTTAATTTAATTCCAATTGCATATGAAGGAGATCTAGACCTAGCAGATGGAGCAATAGCCCTTATGTACTGTTTATGGTTTATTATGTGAAGTGAATATTATCAGCTGTTTTCCCCACGTTTACACACCTTTCACTCTCTGTGGAGAATTAAAGATGAATGATAAGAAAGGAAAAGCTGTCTTTTAACTAACATTAACCTTAAGATACATACCTTGATCCTTATTCTAAAATAACTTTACTCTTATCAGTTGTTCAGTCTTTTATATTTGGTCAGAACAGACATAAAACATGTCTGCTGCTTCATCCTCGCTGTACTCTCCATCATTGCCCAGTGGTGCTTTCTCTGCCAGGGTAAGAATGACTGGCAAGGCAGCCAGTGTCTGGGCTGCAAGAGATTCAGTTTGAAACAGCTTCTCTCAGCTGGCAATGAAATTCATGTAACTAACCTGCAGAACTCTCTGTCAGTTTGCTATTCCAGCACGGATTATTCTCCAGAACTTTTTAACCTAACTTCAGCATTTTTCTTGGGGAAAATGCATTCTCATTACTTTCTCTTCCTCTACCTACTACCAACTTTGCCAGAACAAAAGCGAAGTGTACCTTACAGTTTTGATACACCACACTTTAAATATTGCCACAGTAAGGCCTACTCTTCTACCTTTGTGTTGTATTAAGGTCCGTTTCTGCCACTAGACACTGTGAGGATGTAACCCTGAACACCCTAAGAACTGGAGTAATCGTATTTTCCATGAGATAAAAGCAGCCATCCATAAAAATAATATTGATTTCAGGATTTTGGGTTTCAATCTGCAAATTATATCTTCACTGGTAGCAGAATAAGGCTCGGGTATTCACACTTGTACTCTGCTATGCTCATTAAGAAATGAAAAGGCGTGCTCAGAAGCAGAAAGCTAATTCTGATGCTTCAGCCTGTGGAACTCCTGATACACAAATGGCAGCCCTAAGTGAAAGCAGAGTGAGGTGGGTTTGTTTCAAGCATTAACTACACAGGCTGCTCTGAGTAACTTTCATAAGCAGACCTAGACACAGATCTGACGCTGCAGCTCTCAATATTGAGCTGTGAATAGGGGAGGTACCTCAGCCAAGGCAGGGTGAAAAGGAAACACCTTTCAGTCTTCACCCATTTGTGTTTCTGCAGATAGGATACAAAAAATGAAGCCTCCAGCAGTAATACTAGTATTTGTTTGTACCTCTAGCAAACTTTTTAAAAAATGATAAGTATTTTGTGTTAAAATGCCAAGTAGGTACAAAGTTAGTGGAGATAGCCAATAAAGAGAATCCAGTCTCCAGAGCATAAGCAACATTTGGAAGGGTTTTCAATTTTACTTGAAACATACACGTGTTAGCACAAGATTTACACAGCCTCCTTAGAGATAAGTGACATATTAGTGGTAAGTGGCTTGCATATTCACAGAACCTTTAATCTAATTACAGCTCAAGCAGACCAAAGCTGAGCCAGGGTGTGTTAGGTCATACTTCCATTGAAAGCTGAAGCCACGTTTTGAGATTGTTGCTTGGTTCCTCCTTCAACTTAACAGAAAATGGGTAGGTGGAGGTGCATTTTCTTCTAAAGTACCAAAACTGACTTCACAATTCTGACTGCCAATCAATACTTGTATCATTTTTTTTATATCTGAGACATTTTTAGAAGTGTGAGAAGAAAAACAGTAATTTCCTACCAAGTCACTACAGCGGCTTTAAAAAAAAAAAGAAAAAGCCATTGAATTCTTTAACAAAGTTTCCAGCAGCAATTCCAGCTAAGCCCCTGTCAGCCAGGAAACCTGGCAGCACTCAGGGCAACTGCTTTACGTTCTGCTATGGGGTGTTGAGTGTAAGGGCAGACTGATGCACAGGGAGCTTCCCAGATGCCAATATGCAATTTGTACATTCAAAATAACACGTACACACATGATTTGTATGTGTAAGGGCAGGTATGCCATACACAGCCTAGTCTAAACATGATGCTTTTAGTCTGAACACTTTCCAGATATAAGGATGAGTAATGCTTAGGATGAAATGCTGGTATTTCAATTAAATATTGATTACCTATCATAGTGTTATTTCCAACTAATGAGAAGGTCAATTCCCTTGAAGGAAAGAGGATTTGGAAGCCTTTTCTGTGTCCAAATGATACATGATGACATGATGACAAAAACACAGCTGTGGTATTAGTAATCACAGAAGGGCAAATGTCAACACTAAAAATGAGTGTATTTGGTCTAGATTTTAAATATAGAAATATTAGAAAAATCTGAAGTCTATCCTAGCATCTTAGGGAAGGATTCCTACCTCTAATATTTTGCTTTATGACATTCAAAATAAGTATTTACTCCTCACCATCCTGCTTACATAAACTTCTCCTGTTCTCACTTGTTCTGAGCATTCTCAAGAATATTAATTTTTGCAAATAAATAAGTGATCTTTACTTTCTCAGAATAGATAATGCACTGTCCACACAGCATTCAGTCAAGACACACACCCTTGATACATGCAATTAAAAAAAAACCACACAATTAATCCAGACAAATTAGCACCTCCAGCAGCTACAGTTAATAGGCAGGGTACCTGCAGTTACCCACCACGCTATGCCTGGAGAGATTTCTGTGGGCAAATGAACAAGACCCACTCAGGCTCTTGGCCAACTGGAATCCACCAATACTTAAGTCAAACCACAACAAGATGGGTATTAGCTCAGACTCATCTTGTACTAACCAAGACACTCAGATCCCAGTTCGAGGTTCATTTCCTGATGATTCATAGCATGGGACACGCAGTTCCTCAGTCAGCTGAAAGAAATGTACATGGCTGTTCTAACAGTTCCAACTGAAGTGCTTCTGATTGTTGGGATGTAGGAAAGGTATAGAATCTGTTTTGTTATCATGCAAAGAAGCTCAGTCACTGAAAGGTCAGAAGTTACCTCAAGTACCCATCTGCACAGCTTCCACTCTTAGTTGTCACTGTAAGTGATGAAATAAAGAAACTCACTGGACCAGCTTTAGCACAGGCTCTAGCACCCACACTGAGAGCTTGCGCTAATGGAGAACGGGAAGGAAAGATGTGAACAAAACTCTTGGTGAGATAGCCCATATCTCCCAGGAAGTTGGTGAAAAGTATTGTGACCAACAAATAAAGCAGGACAACCTTGTACCCACCTTAATCTTTACACAAGGACCTTTCTGTCCAACATACTGTTGTGAGAAGAAACAGCCTCTGAACTCCACACCCAAGAGGTGACTCATTTTTCTTTTAGGAAAACAGACAAACATCACTTTTCACAAGTTTAAAAGGAATACTAGACCTGAAGGAATACCCACCACATGAAATTGCTCAACGGTGCTGCAATTATGTCTAGTTCAGGCAACTAGACAAGCTGGTCAGACAGTTTTTCTCTGGTGCTCCAGGGAAGGAGGTATGGGTATTTGGTCTATAAATACACTCCATGGTGCTCACTCTGTAGTGCTTAGAGCCAAAAGTGAAAAATGAAGATAAAAAATTATCCATGGCAAAGGATAAAGGTAAGAATAGTGTTTACTTATTTTATCGGGGCATTCCCTAAAGTTATGGTGCTATTAGAAGTGTGGTCTTTCCAAGATAAAAGAACCTTCAATTTTGGTTTGCTCTCTGAAAAAAAAAACACCACAGAAACACGACTGACAAGTGAGCCAATACAGAATTCTCAGCCAGACACTGCTAGAGATGGAGCACGTCTCCAAAGCCCCTGGATCTCCTCCGTCTTGGGAGGTATTTCAAACAGTTCTTAAACTGCTCTTCGAGAAGGCAATGCATTTTCCCTGTTCCAAATTGCAACATCTAGAACAACCAATGGCTCAGTCACAGCTTACACACAACTTTCCAGACAAATGCACAGAACAAAGTAATTTTAATGATAGGAAGTAGAAACGTTATTGACTTTGCCCTCCTAACACCTGGGCTGACACAATTTTGTCTGGGCTCTATATTCATAAGGCATCTGTGTTCCAGAACAGAATCTCTCAGCATGGTGTACAGGGGACAGGACACAACCAGACACTCACACACACGGAACGTGATAACAGTTGGAAGTTGAAGGCACTTCACCTGTGCTCCATATGCTTGAGGTAAGTGCCATGAGATGACTGAGGTGCGCAGTGACAGACTGGAACCATCCCGTATGTACTGTTCTACTACTTACTGTGCACTCTCACAACAGAGCTTGATTTATAACACAAGCTTTTCTGGCAAGAAGCTGAGTAAGAAAACACTGCGTTGCATGTGTCTTGCCTAATAGTTTATTGCCAACAGTATATAGCCTTCCTATCTGCGGAAGCTACTGACCATTAATGTCACCTACACAAGGACTTCACATGTGTATCGATATAGCGTATACATATATAGTTAGACATCTCTAATCTACACTATTTTTGATGGAGAACAGTTGTGTACTTTGGAAGGCAGACCTGAAAATTACCTATTTTTGTTCTTAATAATCTAGAAGGGAGGTTTGTAGAGCTAGATACACAACTCTACAAGATGCTGCTTGTCTCACATGAATTGTTCATCCCAGTTAGATAATCTTCTAAAACCAGAAACAGTGCTGTGCTCGCTTTAAGACATAACTTCAGAGGCAGAATTTTGAATGTGGTGTTTATACAAAAAAATACCATTCATTGCACTTTATTTCTGTCACTGATTCATTCCTCCACCCTCACTGACTTGAAACAGAAGAATTTTGGTAGAGCACATCAGAGATTGGACAGCCTTGTCTAATCCATCTGCCCCAATTAAACCCCTCCCCCAGGAAGCCGCTTACAATCATCTTAGATAATGACAAATTATATTTACCTTATAACCAATTTAAATAGTTCGATCCAGATTCAATCTCATCCTACCCAAAACAGCTTTTTTTTCCTAATGACTAATCAAAAGTGTTCTCAAAGAAAGATAGATAATGTTAAGTAATCTTATACTGTCAGTCATTTTTATGAAAATACTTTGGAGTAACATTTTTTTCCTCCACTGATTTGAATGGATACACAATTCATTTCCACTGAATGAATGCACAATTCATCATTTGAAACCAGAATTTAAGAGCTAATGCTTTTGCTGAAATTCTTATACTGTAACACAAAACTGATTACATAAAAGCAGCTTAACAAGGAGAAATTGAGCCAAGTTAGAAAAATAACAGCTATAACAGCTGAGAGTCAACTACCTGACTTTCATAGAATAAACTTCCAAAGCAAAAGATACATATATAGCATCTGAAAAGATTTAAAATAAAATTAAAATAGACGTTGGTCTGGCATTATTACTGGACATTAATATCGAGGAGATAGTAATATTCAGTGACTGCAGTAGCACACTAAATCTTAGTTTTATTCCTCATTACTGGATGATCTTGAAAGATTTGCCTTATCTGTCTCTGCCTTAAGTGTTCCATTTGCAAAAAGGGGTGATAGTATTAACCTTTTTCATAAACCACTCTGAGATAAAGCACCATAAAATACACAGATATTGTGATTCTATATAAAGGGAAAGAATTGGCAGAAAATAATGCATTGAAGTATAATTACATTAATATTCAATTAAAACAGACCATAAAGCAACTCTAGACATGCTGAATATGAGAAAGACTGACTAGTAACTGCATACTAAACCACCACTCCACCACCCCCCATCCCCCCCCAAAAAAAAATTGCTTAAAAAAAAAACACATAACAGAAACTGAACAGCTGCTGGTAAGGACAGCATCGTGCTTTGGGGACAAAGATTTCCAGATATTGTAATTAAGGAGCTGGTCAGCGAACACATCAAAACTGAGCGCTCCAAATACAGAGGTAAGTATCAAAGTATCATTTATGTAGTCTTCCATGCAAGATATAGTTAGCTTGACAATCTGCAAGTTAAGTGCAGCTTAAAAAAAGCAGTAACCAATGCAGATGCTGCTAGCAGGCACTGAATGTGAATCCTGAACAGCTTTTATCTTTCAAGACTTGACTTCAGGCCATGGTCTGTAAAATCGGATGTGGACAGCCCAGTATCCTGCCACACACAGCGCTGGGGGAGACCAGACATGCAAGACATTTTCCAGATCCTCTATTTCATCACTACTTACGAACAGAAACATGCAATACTAATTGTTTTAATTTAAAAAGGTGCTATCAACAGCAGAGTTTTGATAGAGTATGCTTAAAATACTCACTGTTTATGTCTACATGGATGTACACGCATATGCGTGCATCACTTCTGTAGTCTAGAGACAGCCAAGCTGGCTTCTAGGTAACCACCAAGGACTTCAGGCAGAGCAGTTTGGCAATATGATGTTCCTTACATTTCTTCTTGGTGAAGCATTTTTCATATCATACTACATTAGTTTAGGAACACAGGTCATGAAGCCATCCTAACTGCCAACGCAGATGTAGTTGCACACATGTAGCTACTATACCACATCTATACCTAAGAGCTCTTAAACTTTATCCATTTGTATTTTTCAAAGCAATGCACTTAATACAGGCATAGAAACCTGCAGGAGTGTTGTTAGATGTGGAGACATTCAACTAAAGCCAGAAATCAAAGCATTTCAAGAGACTGCAGATCTAAAAGCAATGCTGTCTCCCAGAGGACAAACAGGAGCTGCATTTCAAGTCTGAACCCTTGGTAGCAATTAAAAATGCACTTTCACAACTGGAATACATTGATGGACATTTGCATAAGTGCTAGTTAACTCTGTCTAATTGACAGCCAATTAACAGCAGAAAAGGTTTTTGTCTGGCCAAACCCCAGGGCACAATGTTGTCCTAATATATAGAGAGCGCATTCCAATAGGAAACAGTTTTACTACTTGAAATATTTCAAGAAACTGTTTCAGATCAGTCATCTAAAAAGTTGAAAATGACTTGAAAATAACGTGAGTACATGCATTAGCTGCATTTGAGGGTGTTCCTTACCATTTCATCCTAAGTCTCAATAGAACAAAATGTATTTTAAGGAAGTTCTATTAAGTCTGCAAGGTTTTCTTGTGTATACTAGAACCATTATGGCCACGGTGTAAAATTCTGTGGGTAGCTGAATACAGGGAACAAAGCTAAGCACACAGAGATGATGATGGAAATCCTATCCAAGCCCGACAGATTTTCAAAAGCAATATTGGATGAAGGTGTATATAACGGACCTTTAGAAAGCTGTCTGTATTTACTAGGTTTTCAGTGTTTCTTAAACGAGACTAGAACACTAGGAAAACAAACAGCAGACAGCAATAGGAAACCAGAATGATCATTGTTGTGATGCTTTATACTAGAATGGAGAAACAACATTTGCAACTCTTCTATTGCAAAACTGGACGCATTTTAAGAAATACAGAATGCCTTAAGACATGCCTCAGTAATGGTTGAAAATTAAACGGGGAAGAAGTTAGGCTTCTCCTGACTATTAGGCTTCTGGTGTAGACAGACAGGAACAGTGACAGAACAGAGAAGTATCAGGAATTCAGATATAAGCTAAGGAGGCACATTCAGACTGTAAGAACACAAAAAACATCGTTACTGCATTACAGTGAGCAAACATGCACTTTGCACAGAGGAGTGACTGAGAACTTTCAGTGCTCCAGTTGGTTTCTTGGAAAAAGGAATTGTTTTGAAGGGGACAATTTTTGTGTGCAGCTTGAGCTGTGAAATGCGGTTCTAGAAACCTGCTCATACTTCCATCTGTGTTCTCAGGTAAAATACATAAAATGTCCTCGTTCACGCACGTGCAACCACCAAGCACTGAGCTATCTCCCTGCCCCTTCTTAAAGAGTATAAACATCAGGAACCTTATTTTAAAGATCCCAAAGTATTCCTCTCTCTCACTCTATAGTGAGAGCTCCCTTCCTTAGCTGGATTGCTGTGACAAATCTCTGCTTGTTCTGTATTTCAATAGTTGCTGACAGGCTGGATACCCCAAAGAATCATTATGATGGATCCCTGATAATGCATGTTATCAAATTTGTAACACTCACAAAGCATTTTTTCTGCTTACTCCTCCCATCTCCTGAGGACTCTGTATATTCTCTCCTCTCCCTATCCAGTCCAAGCACACAGCTCCACCCTTCATGCTTTTTCCATTTACTAGTGGATCTGATTGCACAGAAAATCATTCCCAGTATTAACCTGTATTTTTGCTAAGCTTTGTTATTTCCCCCATCAATCAAATATCTAAGAAATACATTTTCTCCTACATATGGATATTCAGTTTTGTCATTATATTTATCTAGCAAGTCTTATCTATTTTGATTATAAACAGTTTTCAGCTGCTCATGTCACCCTTGGATGATTTGCATTGGAGAAGAATCTCAAGGCCCTGGACCAGAGCCCTGCTGTGCACGGCATTTCATCATGTGCCTTTCAGCATCACGTTCTAGGAATCCTGCATGCTGAGCAGCAGGGGCAAAGTATGCAACGGGAATACTGGTAAGCTGTGAAACAACCATGAGTCTCAGTCACTGGTCAAAAAAAATGACAAACAAGAAACATTGCAGATAAATGAAAAGCTAAAAATTAGAAAAGGAAGCTGATTCTAATAAATAAAAGAGGTTCAAGGCTGGATTTTGTACAAAATCTTGAGTCCAGAATATAAGTTTTTATAGAAACAGCAGATCAATAGCAGTTAAAAAAAAAAAAAAGACAATGATATTAACAGTGCAAGAGATACAAACTATAATGCAAGGAATTGCCATCATTGAAGACTGATTTTAATGTGTATAAATTGTAGTGCTGAGGGGGAAAAAATTAGAAACAAACAAAAAAAACAGGTTTAGAAAAAATTTCAGATAAGCAGGTTTAAAAATATCAGTATGGGAGATTATATTCAAGTGTAAAAACTAGTATAAAAGAGGGCCCTGTCAGAGGCCCCAGTTAAAGGTGAATAGACAACACAGACTCAGCTAGTCACTGCCTTCTACGTGTGCAATGGAACTGCTTCGATACCTCTTTATACACACTGCTGCACCTTCCCCTGACACAGTCACTGCTGAGCTGTTCTAGTCTCCTCCTGTTGCCCCCACTCGAGTGTAGCTCTGTGGGGTCAGCCTGACAGTGGGCGAGGACCGGCTGCTGCGTGCTTATTTGACTGGCTCCCCACTGAAATAACAATGGCGACAGACCTACGTATTCACTGGTCAAGTGCCCTAAATCTTAACATTTCACTAAATGTGAACTGCTGCACGTGGGAGATGAAAAGCATGCTCATCATCTTAAATCCCTTTAACACCGGAGTTCATCACCCAGACCTCACGCAATGCTGCCAAGCTGACAGGAATGCACCAGTTCTCCCCCTGCTTAATGCCGCGCTAACATAACTCTGTGCGCACTACTTCATCTGGATGACCATCTTTTTCATTGTGCTTCCTCCACATATTTTTACGCTAAAGTAGTTTTTTCTTTGTATTTAAGTCATTTAATATCCTGTTTTGTTGCTCTAATAGGTGACATCCTGATAAATATATGTGTATATATATATATATATATCTCACTGAAGCATCCTCTAGACACTGAACAAACATATTCCGCTCATGAAGCAGAGGTTAAGAGACTTCCTATTGATCAGAGTTCTTTTTATTAACCACTACAGAATCATCTGTTTTAGCGCTGCCATGTTACCAGCAATATTCTGAAACTAACAAACAAACAAACAAAAACTCCACCACATTCCAAAGAGTAGGTAAGTAGACAGACCTGGAAAATAAACCAAGGCTGAGTTCTCTTAAAGAAAACCAACCTTACAAATAGCCACTGCACAACTGCAGCACTTTACTTAAGATTAACTATGTGCAAAGCCACTGTCTTTCTACTACCTCCTCTTGATGAAGCAAAGTATTGAATGATTTTGATTCCTGAAAATGCTTTACAGGGTTTGAAGTGGGTAAACAGCTCAACATGGAACATAATTTTGAAGTTTCTCTATAGGTGCTCCCCTGAACCCCAACAATGTGAAATAAATCCTTAGGCAATTTTTTAAAAGAAAAAAATTACCAATAAGATTTTTTGTTTTGTTTTGAACAGGTTGCTTAAAAATAAATCACCACACACCTTGGCAAATGATAAATGAACAGCTACGAAGGGAGCAAAGACTGACAGCTTAAATAAGCTGCTCTTTAGGGAAATTACTTCACTGAGTGATTGTTTTGATTAGCCCCATCAAACAGGTTCCTCTGAATGGTGGGCATACTTAAAAACATACATGAAAGTGCATCTAAATTTGGTATTTCTTGTAAAAGAAATTGAGTCATGCCAGCACCACGACTGTGTGTAACTGACAGTGTTCTCCATCCGGAAGTCCAGGGTACGGGGCTCTGGGGCATGCAAAGACAGCACAAAACGTATGGCTGTCTTCACTGCATTTTTAAGTTGCCTGTATATACAAAGCCCCAAATATCCTCTGTTAAGAAATTAGAAGGGAGTAACTTCCTGTTTTCAGGCAGAAAATTCTCTACTTCTGCCCTCACTCTACCTGCATTCCCTACAGCTCGGCAGGAGAGCAAGCTTCGTGTGTAGCTGTATGCTACTTCCCAGGGATATAAAATTTAACACAACTGTACTGCTCTTCATACGAGTTCCTCCAGGAAAAAAATAGTGTGATCTTTCCATGACACTAAGTGAAATAACTTCAAATGTTCAAACTTTTCTAGGGATGCATACAAATTACAGTTGCTTAATTCTGTAAAACAAAATATTAGACACTCGACACTCATCAAAATTTGGTCCAAACAACTTCAAAAGCTGAGTGTTGCTGGCTCATTTTAATTTAGCTTCTACTCTAATGAAGAAAATACTAACCATCTTTGAAATGCCAGTGACTTAAAATTAATTTTATTCTAGCGTCCCAATCTTCAATTTAAACTATGATTATTACACTTCTAAATATTAGTCAATTTTTGAAATGATTATTTTTAAACATTGCTTTGCAAATGTACCTACAGAGCCTCAGTCAAGCTGGGCACCTCTGCAACAGAAGAGCTGACAATTCCGGGGGTTCTGTTCTTCCCCAGAGCCCGTCAGGCCCACTGAATTCAAAGGTAAGGTCAAGCCATATTAACCAGATATTACAAGCCAGAGTCACTGACCTTGCCAGGCAGAGCTGGAGTAGATCATGTCTGAACCTGAACAGAATGAAGCAGCTGCACCACATACACATCTCAGCTCCTGAGTTTTGAACAAACTACAGCTGGACTAAACGATTGCAGCCCCTCGGTGCTGGCAGAGAAAGGAAGGCAGGTGGAGTGAAAACGCGGGCCAGCATTAATACTGTCCTGCAGGCTGGAACGTTATCTAAGCAAACACTGAGACAGGAAAAAATAATAATAAAAAAACTCATCACCTGAGATGAACTTTTTCCCTCAGCGCAAACAAAACCAAGTTTTGTCACGTGTGAACTCGGGGCTGAGATTTGAACAGGGCCAAGCCGACCCTGCAGCAGGACATGCAGCTGGGAGGGGCAGAGCAAGAGGCGGAGAGCCCTGGGCTCCCAGCTTCTGCTGGAGAAGGACAGTGAGGGTGCACGGAGAGGCTAAAGGTGGCAATCATGGCTTCTGACAGCAACACCCCTTGTTCTACACAGTCCAACCCTAAGCTGGGAGCCTCTGCAGCCTTGCAGACTGGCACACACTGTGTCAATAGCTATTTTCTTTGCCTCTTCTAGCCTTTCACTTTGTCTAGAGTCTCCGCTTAACACCAAGAGCATGGCAGACACTGCCGCCTGCCTCAGTCGTTGGGGATGTTCGGGGAAGTGCTCGTTGCACACCTGGGACTGGCTTTTGCTCTGCCCTCCACCACCCCTCCACTCCAGTCTGATCAGTGAAATTGCAGTTGTGCTGTGAGAGCTATGGAGACGTAATCCCACACGTACAAAAGCATTAATGAAGAATAAAATGAGCCTGTATTAGTGAAACCTCTCAGAGATATTTACACTGAGTCTACGTGACTGCAACTAGCCTAAACTGAGGGAAGGCCTAAGAAACGAGAATCGTGCTGATATCCACAGGCATCCATCAGGATTTGAGCATCCATCAGGCTGCTCTTTATTATAGAGATAAAAACATGCACAAATAGAGCCACAAATACCAATTCACTGCACAGCAGCCAGCAATTGGTTCCATGTCCTCAGAATGTCCCAGTTAGTATTTTTGAATGCTGCGTAAAATATTGAATTGTAAGTATAAACGTATTTAACTGACACAGTATACAGTATTTTCAAAGCACCTGGCACTCACTAAACTACACTCCCCACACAGTCTGGGCAATATTGAAAAAAAATCCATCCTCTTTGTAATACCACACTGGCAGAGAGCTTCCTGTGTTTCAAAATGAATCCTTTCCAAAGCTCTGAGGGTAGGAATATCAGCAATGAGGTTTAGGATATTAACTGTGAGATCCTTGAACAATATGGATGGTAGTGCACTTACAGTATCAAGTGCATTTCCAAATCAGTTGATGATTTAATAAAATATTTAATTGGCATGAATAATTATCATTGAGCAAAGAAAATGGAGAAATAGTGATAAATGCTGTTTACCAGAACTGCTTTTCATTACATCATTTGTGTTGACAGTGAAGAAAAGCTACCAATTTATCCCTGTGACTAATCCCTTGCCACTCCTGAAGGTTTGCAGACTTGAAAGTTTTGCCTTGATCTTTAACTCTGAATCAAAGCGTTTCATGCTTATTTTAAAGGGCACATTTTGATTCATCTTACATTTGATATTAAAAAATAAAAAAGGGTTCTTGAATCTTTCACCAAGGCCTAATCCCCACCACGTGCAATGAGCAGATGCCATCCCCAGAAGGAAGAGCGATGGGAGGTGTTCGGTGCTGGCCTCCCCTGTCCTGTCCCAGCCAACACCATTCCCCCCCTGCTGCCGAGCAGGGCACAGCAAACCTCTCCGTAACAGCACCTGGAAATCCCATCACGAAGAATTGCATGTCCTACTGGGGAACTGCAGTCTAAAACTATAGACAGGGGGCTGCACAAAAGCCTGGAAGTGATGGACACAACGGAGCTTACAGGCTTTAGTTAAAATTGCTATTTCCTGTAACTAGGCTAAGGCAAAGAAGGAATGGCACACACAGAAAAAGTTGGGCAATTGCTTGCTACCAAGAGCTTCTGAAACCTAAATAAAGCCAGGTGGAAACTGTTCTTCCTTGGGTAAGTAGTCTATCTATTTTTGCCTGGATATCTAATAGTGACGTTATTTGAAATGCAAACAGTAATAGCAGGAGCCGCTATGCCCCGCGACTTGACAAAAATGCAAAAATCTCCTTCCTTCACAGGGACTGGGTGGGGCAGAAGGGAAGAGTGAGCAAAACTGACAAATACATATTTTAAACAGCTTTAAGACAGACCAGTAAGGCAGCTTGCCAAAAGCGTGCATACCACACAATGCTAGCTCTCAGTTTAGTAAATTTAAAACACGTGCTGTCTTCAAACTAACTGGATTTAAGTAAAGTTGTGCAGTCCAGAAAGTCTGCTCCAGGAAAAATAGAATTTAGAAGTAGCAGTTAATATACCACATAAGATCAAAGGTTGGTTATTATTCTACATGGTAGAGCACAACTCTGGAACCAAAGACAGCTTACAAAAAGCAAGGAGTGAGGAAGGGTCAATCTAACAATACAGCAGGTGATCAAGACAAATTTATGGATTTCTTCTTCTTTCCCCTTAGCAACTGAAGTAATAGTCAATGTTTTTAATTCAATTATACTCAAGATTCTGCAGTTTGAATTTGCAGCTTATCTGAAGAGGTAGCTACAACTAGAGTTTTACCAATTTCCATAAGGCAAAAAGACACCTTTCTCCAATGAAAGTAAAGCCCTCTCTAGAGCAGCTTCAACCTTTTTAACTGCCAGAATAAACTCCTCAGGACTCATCATTACTAGTAATGACTGCTTTTAATTCATAACTAACCAATTTCATTTCAACTCAACTTCCCCTACCACTGCACTTCAGCATCCTGTACTCAGGAAAAGGCCTGGGCGCGCCTGTCCAGGCCACCGTGGCTGGAGAATTAAGCTGCCAAGTCACAAGAACACGAACTGAAGTGGATGACTCAAAACTCTTCTGCTCCGTTCCCTCCTGCGAGTCCTTTTAAAGCTTACCATTTACCAGCCTTCTTAAGTCATTCCCATCATGCTTATTTAATCAGTTTTCTGCACAGGAAGAACACATTTGTTCCCCACCGTTCCTTGCAAATGAAAAATACACACTTGCATATAATTAAGATCTAATCACTTAACGAGATAAACCAGGAATTAATCTCATTGGCATATGCATTTCAACAGCAATGAGAGGCTCTGAGTAACACTTGGGATTCCCTGTATTAGTCTGTATGCAAACATGGTCACAAAAGCTTACCACCTAGAAAAGCAGAACAGATGGAAAATGCATCCAGATTAAGTGAATTCAAGGAATACAGGCACTGAACTAAGAACTAAGCCCAGATCTTGCAAGTCCCAAACGTGTGTCTTTTCCACAAGACCATTTATTCTGTCAACAGAAACCTTTGTGTGAGCCAGAACCAAAAATCAGAAGACAAATTAGGTTTCACCCTGTAACTCACGTCCTGGATGACAAATACAAGATGTAATTTTATTTCTTAAAGTAAAATATAGATTACTCTTAAGGATTACCATCCTTCTGCATTTCAGTTCATTTCAAGCTAGAACAAACTCTTAAAATGACTATTAAAACGATTACTTGGTTGTAGAAATGGCTGATTAAACGTTACGGGAATAACTTGCGTTTCATCACACTTGTACATTTTCTCTCTCATTTTTTTGAGGTTTTACCAAAAATTTTACCAAAATTTACCAAAAACCTCATTTTGAGGTTTTACCAAAAATTGCTTGAGTTTTGGAGAGTTTAGTATCTTAGCTTAAATTCAAGTTTCCACAATACCTTTCTTCCAAAATCCCCAACTCTTCTGTATTTGGATTCAGCTAAACTTTACAGGCAACCAGAAAGCTCAAGCTACCCAAATATACCATCTGCTTTTGTGATGAAAACATTAAGGTACCATAAGTCAATCCATAGACACTGTTCTCCATTAATCATCTCCAACATAAATTGGGATGTTCTACTGGTGACGGGTGGGGTTCTGCCACCCTCATTCCCATTTATTTTTCTCCATAAAACAGTCCCACTGATTTTAATGAGACTACTTGCAGAATAAAGTATTATTCAGGAAAAAGAAAGTCAAAACATATCTGAATGCATACAGGTACTTTTATTTGTCAGTACATTTTAAAACAGTTTCTTCACGAGGAATGCAAGCTTTAGGAGTTATTTTCACTGTAGGCATGCTGACTACCAGCTAACAAATCATTCCCTGTTATTCGTTACTAGACAAGTCTACTCCCAGCTACAGAAATAGAATGCCATAGAATGCCGGGCCATTAGAGAATATGACTGGCTCTTTAAAATATTTCAGATTCAACTAAACCTTCCACTGAAGTCTTTCCTAAAGGCCCCTTTTCCATTGAATATATTTCAACCATAGGAGGAAGAGAAAAACCAGTCAAACAAAAGCTTATCTAGGGTAAATCTCCAGATTAATGTTAAGCCCTTTTTTCCTGCTATTATTTTTTTCCCATATTTTTTGCAAGCAATCCCACAACTTCTTCCCCACACGGTCCTACTATCGCGTTCCTTAGCTCTCCTCACGGCACTCACCGATGCACACACAATGCGCCCAGGGCTGTAACAGCACCATTAAGTGAAACAAACTTCTCTCCTCTCTTAAGAGACTGATCTATGCTTGTGTACCATTTGCTTATTTCATCAGTGCTCTGCGCACTAGATCACTTTCTTAGTTCTACACGCACAAGTACAAAAGGGAAAGCAGCAGGCTGCACCCAGCTGGTGATGAATTACACATAGGCACCAGCTTAAGTACTCCCCTCCCTTAAGATACCTGCTTTCAACTCTGATAAGAATATGTTGAACAATTGCTGTGGTTTGATAGCAGAGCTTGGATGATTTTACACTGGGCGTCCATGGCCCCATAAACTCTTCCTGAAGTTTTTACAGTGTTTATTTGAATATTTAAAATGCAGCAATGGAACCCTGTTTTACAACTCTTCTACTTGACTTAGTGCTTGCTGTTTTGTTTTGGGTACTACATTGCTGGTAGTTTTTATTTGCATGAAGTTGTTTCACTAAAGGAATAAAGATGCATTTCAAGTGCAATAACCTGGAATAAGAATCATTTTTCTCTTTCCTTTACACTGTTCCCACTTAAAAGTAAAAAATAATATTTTGAGTTTCTTGAAAACACAAACAAATAAAAAGACAACTCACTAGTACGAAACAAGCCCTGGAAGAAGCACTTCAGGTAAACATACCTAGGGTGTCCTTTTCATATGGAAAGTTAAAATAATTAAGTTATACTAGTAATTTTTTAATCTAAATATTTTTTAAAATCTAAACATAATTCTTAAATCTGATGTATTAACTGATTAGATATCCTAAAAGTTTCTTAAACTACAGTGACAATCATCAACAACTAGGATGCTAATAATGATCTGTGCCACACTCTTCATATCTTTTTCATCTTTATACTTCTTTTATTAGCCTCAAGAATAAGGCAGCCACCAGGCTTACATCTTCCTGAAGCAGAAGGATGTGTACAAAAATGATTTATTAAGTCTCAGTGTTTATGGCTTGGACTGAAATGAGCCCTCCATTAATAATACAAATTAAACCCTTCATATGTTCAAGTACTTATGGGTTTCATACATTTTTATGCTTCTCCACATCTATTTTACTGCACGTAGCTCAACCTATTATTTCTGATAACAGGGAAAACAAGCTTAAACTCACAGTGGCTAACTGTGAATTAACCTCCCTAACACTGGAGATTTTGAATGTCCAGATTAAAAAAAAAAATCCCCAGTGGTTACCTACTAGCAGTTCTGACATCAACTACATGCAATGGCAAACAGGCTCTGTCAGGAGGGGGCTGAAGAACTGTCCTTCTAGGATTGTTGCAAGCAAGAAACATAAAATCATCCCAACTCATCTCTACACTGCACCCACCCCTGGCTTGGTCACACCAGCATGTTTGGGTTAAGAAAAAGGAAGCCACATCCATCTTCCTGTACTCCTCCCCTGCTCCCAGCACAGCTCTGAGAAATTGTATTCTCACTATATTCAGGTAAATAATTGGCTTAAAGATGTAAATAATAGTAATTTTATTGTAGTGACTTTTTCCAATTTTAAGCATTCAATTCACATGCAGGCTGGAAAGAGCCATCCACCTTGATTTGTTGGCCCCAGGGCTAAACTACATGTTCAAGCACCAACCTTACAAACTTTGGACCTGAACTCTGTCCCGACAGCTGGACGAGCTTACCTATATTTCATATGTCTCCTGGTCTCCCTCTGGTGTAAGTGCAATGATAGGACAAGGCGTAATGGTTTTAAACTAAAATAGGCTAGGTTTATATTAGATGCTGGGAGGAAATTCTTCCTTCTGAAGGTGGTGAGGCCCTGGCCCAGGCTGCCCAGGGAAGCTGTGGCTGCCCATCCCTGGCAGCAGCCAAGGCCAGGCTGGATAGGGCTGGGGGCAACCTGGACCAGTGGGAGGTGTCCTGATAAAAGAGTCCCTCTCCAGCCTTCCTGTAGTCCCCCTTTAGGTACTAGACGTACCAGTACCCAAACCTGTTACTCTCCTTCTGCATGCTGCCTAAGCATTAAGCTGGTATTTTCATAAGTATGCAAAATTATTTCATAATCTCTTTCGTAAGCAGTAATAGCTAATTTTAAACCAACAAAACATATGGATAGTTAGGACTGTTTTTCCCCCAGTGTGCATTTTGCTGTGTCTATCAACAAGGAGTTTCATCAAGCAATGCATTGTTCGTTCATGGTATTTTCTAAAACTCTTTATGTAGTATCAGTGTCATTAAAACTATCTGGAATAACAAACTGTCTTCGCCCCATCTCTGTACTTTTTCAAGGTCATTTATGAACACAGTGAATGCTACAAGTCCAAGGCACACTACTAGTAATGGAATACGGTCATTAATGCCTATAGCTATTTTTTGACCTGTTTATTTACAATGGATATCCAGGTGTCGTTCACCTATAAATATTTATTCTGTAACAGCTTGGATACTTTGGAAGCCTTCACTGAAAGACATTTTTCAAGCTTTTGGAAATGCAAATACACCACATCAAGCAGATCATTGTTATGAATCTGCTCCTTTCACGAGTTCTAAAAGATCTACAATATTTCATCACATACTGAGTCTTTTCCAGCACAATCGTATTCACTCATAACTGAGAAATGTTATCGTTTATCCATTTCATAAAAACAGGTCTTGGCTTAATACAGACTGCCCAAAGAAGGCACATCTGAGGAAGAACACAATCTCTTCTGTCACTGAAGCCCATGGTAAAATCACTACATTAAGCATAGAATGACTCTCCTATTTGAATAAATTAATAAACAGAGCTTAAAAGTTCCTTGAAATAACATTAAACTTGTTAGCAAAAAAAAGCGTAATGAAGAAGGTTCTTTACAGAATATATATGGATTTTGTAATGCACTGAATAAAGTTCTGCTACACAGCCTGCCTGTAGAATGTTAAAGTAAAGTGAGGTAGAATTGTCCAAGGTGTGCGTCACAGGCCCAGCTTTTAAAATAACACACTTGGCCTGCTTTGGGCTGTTCAGCAATACTTCCTTCACAACCTTTGTATCTGCTGTGATTTACATAGCTCCATCCCTGTCAAACCAAATGCATCTAAATCATATTTTCATTATACAGGAAAATTTTACTCAATTCCCGGTCTCTTATCATAATTCAATACACTCCAGATCAAGCTGCCAGATAAACCTGGACAGCAACTGTCCCATGAGTCTCTCCTAGTTATTCATCCATTCTTCAATTTTCCTCGCATTTCGCAAGTAAAATTTGTTACTGCTGCTGTCACCATTTATCACACAAACAACTTAGTCTTCCCTTCTAAAAAATCTTGTGCACAGCTTCTCTGATTACAATTTATGCATAATATCACTATGTACTACAACATAACCTTCAGGAAGTGTATAGCTTAGTACCTGGCACTAATCACTGAACTATTAGTTCACTTTAATCAACTACTAGTATATGTTCTTATCAAGACCGACATGGTTTTAAATGGCTTGCAATGCTTTTCTTGAAAATGGATAGAAACACACACATACACAGCCAAAACAAACAAAAAAGCTCAGCAATCCAGAATGTTCCAGCCATTCACTCTAAATAATTACCCAACAGCAGGTCCTAAAATAGGATCTGAGCACACATAATTGTGTTCAGGACACTGGTAGGAGGAATGACAATAGTATGAAGAAATTAACACACAGCTCAGATCAATCATTACTTAATTTACAGAGCTTGGTGTTCTCCGCATACCATGTGTTGAGTAACAAGTGACTTCATTAAACTAAATGGATCTTTAGTAAAGCAACTATTTACAGAGCAGCTGCAGCCTGATATTTCTGACACATGAATGTGGGTTGATTTTCAGATAACCCTTTTATTCTTCAACTTCTGTTTGTCCTCAAACTTATTACATATAAAAGGGGGAAAGTTTCTCCAGGACATATATTCCTTTTTTTTTTTTTTTTTCCCCTCACAAACAATACAACTAACTCCTTTTTTCCCCATCAAATCTCCACATCATAATAGTTCTGTCCTTATGGAAATTGCATTCAATACCCTCACTCTTCCAGTAATTAGAAACCATATTTCCAGCTTTAATATATTTCTTATCCTATTTGTAGCTGATTGTTATTAACTAGCAGTTGACGTATACAGAATTAGAACAATGGTGATTTGTAATTCATATTTTTCTTCCTGTTGAATCAAAGTTTGATTTGGTGATTCCTGAGAAGCCTTAAAACCACAGCAGCCCTTGGCTTCTGCTTTTCATCTCCCTGCAATAGACTGACCCCTACGAGATTCATTAAAAACATGCTGATGATTGCCCCCAGCTCCTGTTTTTTTGACAGACTATATACACAGTGAGCTAACTTTAACGTGACATTCCTCTCATTGTGCAAACAACTCTATCTACTAAGAATGTGCTAATTAGGCTCTGCAGGTCCAATTCACACCATAAACACATGTCACAACAGCAAGCTGAATTTACCAATTTGCTTTCAATTCCTGCTGTTGTCTTCCTTCTCCAACTTCCAACTCCCGTTTTCATTTAAAACAAAACAAACAGGCTTTCCAGCAAGAAAGGCTATGCCTTAGGGAGGAAACAAAACAAAAACAAACCAAACAAAAAAAAACTAGTGGATCTGATCCTTTGCTGAGCATTCACTTTTCCTGTCTTTTCCAAACTCATATGAGAGAGAAACATTCCCACGCCAACTTCATCCACAACTACCCATATTTCAGAAACTAGCCACAACCCAAAATGTCACCTTCTTCCCAGCTCCCAGTGGGAAAAACTTCTCTAGGTTTATTGAAACACACCAACTTTTACAATATTCGTTTCCAATCTGCAGTGACACTGCTTGGCCTGTAGGCCTTTTCGAGCTCTGGTGATTTTTAGTTAGCACTGGCACACACAGCTTATACAAATGTTCCAACTTCCCTGCCTCCTTGTTCATCTGCTAGGCACAGACTCAAACTGGGTTCACTGCAAAACTCTCTGCCATCGCTCAACTTCTGTCAATGTCGGCAGAATAAAAATATATATATATATATATATATATATATATATATATATTAAGGCGTTTACCTCAAGATCAAACCAAATCCTAGAAGAGCAGGATCCTATTCCATCTGCCTCCTGCAAGGAAGGAAAAAAGATACATGCTCCAAGTGATGTCATTAGTGCCTTCCCCAGCCATATGAAATGCTATCACCTCAAGCTCATTACAACCTACAAATGCTACAGTCTATTTGTAGATTACAATCTACAAATGCTCAAGGAAATACAAGCATAATGGCATGAAATGGTGTTCAGTCAGGCATGCCCAAGGCTAACAATAGAATATGCTTTTACACATCAATTGCATTAATGGGTGCATGGGGCAGTTGTTTTTAATTTGATAAATTACCACACATAATTTCACTGACACTGTCACTTCAGCAGTGATCTACTGATACAACATTCAGCATCTGAACAACCAGAATGTGTGGCGAATTCAGCCTACGAAATGAGGCCTGCCACAGGCAGCCTCCCTGCCACGTTCCTCCCACAACAGGCCCATCCCCACATTCCTCCTCAGGCTGGGTCCCAGAACCAAGACAGAAGTGCCCCGCTCTGCAAAACCTTGAAATACATTAAATTAGCCTTGCTACAAGGCCTCTATTCAGTTCAAGTAGGCCACATAGCCACTTACAGAGAAAAACGAGGCGCTCATGTCTCGAAAACCTCCTGTGGTGCACACAGCCAGTGGGAAGTGGAAGGCATCACAGCTGTGAGGAGGTGTCAGAATGGCACCGGGCCAGCCGTGGCCAGCTCCAACCAGCCAGGTGATGCCAGTGTCTGGAGCTTCAGCCTGTCAGAGCAGGGCTGAGGGAGGAAAGGTACTTCCCCAAGCACTTAGTTGCTCCTCTTCCTGCTTTTCAGTAGCACCTACATCAAGAATTAAAAGTTGGTTCACTGGCAAAAACTTTAAGTGAAATTGCAAGTTTGAGGCCAGTTTGCCTGCAGCAACTCCAAACATCTTCACTCAATCCTGCTTTCCTGGCAGGAGCCAGGCTGCCCTGACCACCTGGCACCTGGATTCAGGTCCAAGCAGGTGGACTTGAAGTGATACCTTTAAGCCTCCAGAAGTACAAGTAATTTTGCTGTCATCTGCCACTCATGTGGTGCTTGTCAAGGGTACGGGACAGTCAGCTTTTTTGTAGCCTTAATGAAAAATTTACCACTGGAGTCAGAGGTACCAGAGGAGCACAGTAGCTCCAAGTGACAGTCTTGCAAATGTCATTGTGTCTTGCAGCACTACACCCTAAAAGCACTTTTGTACTGTCCAAATCCCATGCCTGTTTTAGAAGGAAGAGGCAGTGCAGGCAGCAGCAACACTGCTCTTTGGGGACGGTGGCCAGAAGAAGGTGGCAGATGCCACCATCCATCTCCTGCTAAGTACCACAGTGAGATGTACACCTTGGACTGTCACTGCAAAACCAAGGCACACCAGCTCCAGAAGCCCATGTGTACAAAAAGGACATACGTTTCCACACAGTACAGAGAGCGTAGCTGAAGTACAAAGGCTGAAAGGCAGCACCACAGGTCAGGATTGTGAGTCTCATGAAAAGGGTCTACCACTAATTCAATAATGAATTCTGCGGGGGACCTAAACAAAACCCCAGAAAAGGAACTTTTGCAGTATCCCACTCCTCTTAATAAAATAAACACTAACATAATCCAGAAAGATATCTTTCATAAAAACAGTCTAGTCTTCCTCTACTGTGCTGTTTAAAGTTGGTTTATTGCTGTCTTAAATTAAGGAAATGGTATCACATTTCAAAGAAGCACCTTTCTGGCACTGCTTATTATTAACAAGCGTATGCATGGCTTACTAAGGATTCCTCTGCACTAGCCCACAGATCACAATACTCCCTAAAAAAAAAGACAATGCTTATGTATTTTCCCATTTTCTTTATGATGTCAGGAAGAGTTTGTGTATCTCCTGCTTTCTATATTGCAGACTTGCCTGAAAAATCTCCTCAGAGACACAACTGAAAAACAACCAACCAAAAAAACCCCTCTGGTTCCTTATAACAATATATGGATTTGTATAATGGAGTTGAAAGTATGCCATATGAAGAATATTGAAGATACTTGCCTGTGAAGAACATGGGCAAACTACCGCCACCCATCTTTAAAGAAACTCACATAAGCACAACACATGATCAAATTTCTACAGTTTAAAAGCACACTCTTATTTCTGCATTTACATCTCACTGGGTCTAGAATTTGCCAGAAAAGCACTGAGACATAGAGAAACATTGACAGACACGTACAACAGCAATGTTCACTTTCAGCATTTCAATTTTAACTGCAGTTTAGTAAGCGCTTCAATAGATAAACGAGTGGCACATTTTCACTATACAAGTTGAGAAAAGAAGCATGAAAATTTGACTTTTCAAAGACCATATACATTTGTTAACAAAGCTAAATCAGGGCTGAGTTACTAACATTGCAGAGAAATACACTAATAGAGGGAGAAAGATGCTAGCAACACATTTCAATTATTAGTGAAGAGCTGAAGCATGTTCAAGTTTCTTCTGTCTGGAAGACTGAAACGTCAATAAGCATTTTGCTAAGAATCCTGTTGATTTTTCTGCCACTGTATACAAGGCTTAAACAAAAAAAGCAAATAAATGCAGGCCTTTCTAATCATGCCTGTAACTGTCAGCAATTAAAATTTCATACAGCCCTCCTCTATCAACTTCAAATGTATACAGAAATTACATTTAGCAAATGTAATAGATGCATTTTTTCCCCCTAAATAGAAAGACCTAGGGATATAAGGTAAAATTGTAGATTTCTTCAAAAGCACCAAGTTGAAGACTTCCCCTCATGGGAGAAAAAAACATACCTAGGTCCATGGCAGTCTTATAGTCATGCTGATACCCACCCTCCTCCAATCTGAGGCAACTAAGTAGTATGAAAAGCCCAACCCTTCCTATGCCTTTTTCATTCTAGCTGAACTTGACAGTAAGAAATCTAAATACAATCTACTTTTGCTAGAAAATATAACTGGACTGCCAGGTCACTTCACAGACTAAAAGAGCCTTCTAATAGTTTTCAGGTCATTCTACTCCTGAAGAATTTTACTTATTAAGGCAGAAAATCAATTCATTAAGAATCAGAAATGAACTTTGCTTTGACTACATTTACTTCTCCATATGTTACAAAACTGTGAGTGTTAAAAGCATAGACATCCAGAGATAATGGGATGCCAGGGAGCCCTCAGGACTGGAAATCATTTTGCCCACTGACACCTGCCTTTAGGACAATAATTTAGCCTCTTTGCCCTTTATTCTCACCAACTTTAAAATTCCTAGTACTAAAGAGCTCACACTTATCTTCATGAGTGTACAAATGCTTGAGAGGATGGGAATCTAATCTTGGATGTAACTGAGTACTGACAGAACAGCACTGCTTAGAACAGAACTTGTCTGGAGTCATTGGAGTATATAGTTCTGTAAAATTAATGCTTTAATAGCAAGGAAGTAATCCAATCAAGTAAACCATATTACAGAAATTATATAATCAAACAACAGTGAGTGAATTGTGACTGCCTGAAATCCAAGTTTATTTATTACACACTGCAAATTTACTTACAAACTCCTCAAATGAATTCACATCTTCAAGCTAAATTTGGAAAGATTCAAAATGCATCAAATTGTCTATCTGTCAGTTCTTGGAACCTGAAGATAATGGTGTATGCTAATCATTGCTTTTAAATAAAGATTTAGTCAATTGAGACAAAGCCCACTGATCTGACAAGCAAGGCATCTTCTCTTTAGGTTCATCTGAAACACTTGATTCTACAATTTACAACACTTGATTTACAATTACTTTTAGGCTTATCTGCTTTTGCTGTTTCTCCCTTCTGGACACTTCAGAATAGTAAACCCAAATGGATTATGAACAACTTGTACTGCAAAAGCTACCGTCATGTAACAAAGACAGATACTGAAAAGATGAACAATAGCTTTCTGATCAGAGTCAGACTATTTAAGAGCCACCCAACTCTGGCCTCTCAGACACAGCCTTGATCCAACAGCAGAACTGTTACTCGGTTTCCTTATATTCGGAAAGCCGAGTAAGTATCACAGAGTAGTGTTTTAATGGCAAAACAACTCTGTAAGGTGAGCTGTACCACAGCTAAGAGTTCAGATACTTTAAACACTAGCTCCCCTAAATACAATGCTTAACACACTACACTGTGATCAATTGCTTACAAACATCAAAACAGAACAGTGATTAAACTATAAACTCTACCTATTCCTGGAACAACTCTCCCCACTGCAAAGAAAAAGACGTACTGTATGTACACATGCCTTGCTTGGAGTCCACAAGTATAATGGACACGCTATTCCTATCAGTAGAACTTCAAGTACTAGAGCTGCATAATCAGCTGAACAAATTTCTGCCGTAAGGGGTTCCTACCAGATGCTGCATACATATTTGGAAGTGGATAAGCCCAAACTAACAATGAAGGTTCTCTGTAAAACCACCAACTAAGTATCTCCCCCACGTAGTCAGCTTTAGAGCTGAGACTTGCTTTGCCTGCTGCAGGGAAATGACAACCAGCAGGAAGTCATGGATCTCTTGAGAGCAGACCCCAGTGACTGATGAGGCCACTGGATCACAAGCAGTGAAAAAACAGTGAAAACTCAGGTTTGACCAAGGGACAGTTTTGTTTTATTTTATTTTGATCCCCAGAGGAAAGAGCCTCAATGCATTATGAGAAAAACAACTAGTTCAGAGAACACAGCAAGAATTGAGCTGTTTCTGGCATGTCCTTCCTTCAGCTTTTCTCTGGGGGCCCAACAGTCATACACTGAAAACTCAGAACACAGAACAATGGAAATCCCAAGGGACAGCACATCTCTACTAAGTCATCTATGGCATGGCTTGTGTCACTTGCTCCCCTGATGCAGACACTTAGAAATTTCTCTTGAGATAAACATCTCTGCTCCTAACAGTTATTGATGCCTGATGCTGCTCTCGATAATCCCACTGTGTTTTCTTGACCCACTTCATTCTTCCAGACACATTATCCTGCATCCATGTTGCATTTCTATCTTGTGTATGCTTTCATTTTAGGAGGTTTTATGGGTATAAGTGTACTTTAGCAAGGCAAATCTTTGAAACACACACCTGAAGAGAGCAGCAGAACAACACTGAGCAGACAACAACAGAAGTCTTGCTCAGATTCTTGCTCATGAACCTACTTCAAGCTAGACTGAGAAGCCTAAAATCCACTATTTTCTAGACACTCAATCAAGAGATATAGGAAATGAACAGGAGTCTTTCACTGGTAATACCATGCATTTGTTCCAAAGGATTAACTTCATTTTAGTAGCTTCCCAGTTCAACCGCTTAAGGGAAGACTTACTTCTTGCATTCTGAATCAAACAAGGACATTTATCTAGTGTTCTATATTACTGAGAAATGGCAAGTTGAAACAAAAACAGTTAACACTTTAAATTTTGCTCATCTGAATTGTGGTTTTAGCAAAGAAAATGATAGAAACAGAGCAGTATATCTCCTACAAACTTACCAGAGATCAACTTGAATTCCTGGCCATACTGTGAGCTATATGTGTATTACAGACATGGATTATAAAGACAAGGTAGGAAGTTATGGATCTATCACAGACAAGTATCTTACCATCTACAGCAGCCCTCTAGACTTCAGCTCCTTGCAATATTATTAAAATGTTGCCAATGGGATAATGAAAAAAAAAAACTGAACCCTACTTTTAACACTTTCTGTGCGCTAAAGACACTTTCTCTTCTCTGAGCTTTTGTATGCTTCACATATCATACACCCTTCTTCATAATGACAAATTGGAAAAGAAAATTCTTCCCATTCTGAGTAAATTAGCTTTGAAAAAAAAATACTGTTTGGTACCGTTATGCATGCATGCATACTCAGACCTGAGTATACACACTCATGGCTAAACTTCCCAAAGAAACTAGATGATCAGTCCAAGGGAATGAAATACAATCTTCATAAATGAAAAACCAAATCTGCAAAAACATATCTTCATGCTCTTAACACGTCAATCACTCCTTAGAGAGTCCAAGTCAGGAGTTAAACTTCTACATACTGTTTGCAGTAAATGTACAGCTAAAACAACAGTTGCTTTTGTTCTATATCCCATCTCTTTGAGCGAACATGTTTCTGTAGAGCCTTTGGGAAATTAAGAACTACCTTTTAAGACGGGCTCATGGCCAGGCATTCAAGCACAACAAGTAGAATTCAGGCTAGACCTACTATAGTTATGAAATGAAATCTACTTAAACTATCCTTCCTAACCCAATAATCTTATGTTACTCCCACCACTGTAAGTTAGCATACATGTTTTATACTTGTATAAAATACAGTATATAAGCACACACAGAAGTTTAGAGCAATGCCTCCAACAAAAAAGACATGCCAAATACACATCTCCTTCCTTTAGCATGGGCATCGTCATATAATTATAAAATATTACTTGTATTAATGTAATTGTGCTGCCATATCTGCAATGTTTTAACTGCAACCGTAACAGAATTTGGTTTTGATCGTTATTAAAGCAACAATTGAAAAAATCCTAGGTTAAAATAATAATAAAAAAGCATGTACCAACTGCACTAAAACTGCTAAAGGGAAGCATATTGAGTGGAATAACTAATGCTTCAATTTAGGACCTTAGCATTTTGGAAGAAGTCTATGCAGTATGGGGATGTGAACTAAACCAGCATGTAAAATCATGTTTTTCTCTTTTAAGAATTAAATTTAGGTTTCAAACAGGCTATAGAAACACTGGCAAGAATTAAAGAAATTTACTGTTGAAGAAATTCAAACCAAAGTATCATCAGGCAAACATGAAAACTGCAGAAGACAAAATTTAAGACAAAGTATATTTACAGTAAACACCAAAACTGGGGAGTGATCAGCATTCAATCTTGAAATTACATTTTAAATGTAATGGAAATGGTCTCCAGTGTATCCTGGTTGGATACACAAAAGACTTGTCTCAAACTCACAGCAGGGGAGAGAGCATAGTACCTAAATATTCAGATGCTTAAAAACTAGGTCTACAACACCACACTTTGCATTCTTGATGTAACCACATAGCTCTGCAATACAGCACATGCTCAGTAGTATACCATAAGCTTTATAGTGAATTTGCAAGGCCTCAGAACTGAGGTTTGTACAGCCTGCTCTGTCCAAATCTCTCTTTAACTAACCTGTAGCTTTAGTTGGTTTAACCATGACAGTAGTTTCTCAAATTAGCAAGCTTACCTATGGCTAGGCTAGCAGTGTTTTACTTATTTCATTTCACATTTCTGTGGTACCAACATAGTTTTATATATACTACAGTAACAAGCAGTTATTCAGTGTTACCCCTAAAACTAATTCTACAAAGTAAAGAAAGAAATAGTATCTAACATATGTAAAAGGTACTACATATGATAAATCTGGGTGAAATCTGGGTCAACAAAGAAAGAGGAAGGCATAACAATGTTAGCAAACAAAAACAATCCTGAGTGGATTCTAGAAGGAGAAAGGAATATATAACAAAAGAACACGGGAGTTCTTTTAGCGGGAGTGCAGGTGGTGTTTTCGTCTATCCCTACGGGGGAAGGGAGAGGCACAGAGAGGACATGGAAAGCTCACGTGGTTAATAGGTGGCTCAGAGACTGGTGCCGGCACAGAAATTTTGGGTTTTTTCACCATGGGGAGCTTTACTCGGCACCCGGCCTGATGGCCTCAGACGGGTCCCTATCTCCAAGGGGAAAACGGATCCTAGGCCAGGAGCTGGCGGGGCTCATAGAGAGAGCTTTAAACTAGGCGAGAAGGGGGACGGGGCTCAAACAAGGCTTGTTGGAGCCGTGCCGGGGGAAACAATGGCTAGGCTGGGGAAGAAGGCGATGGCCCAGCTGAAGTGCATCTACACTAATGCACGCAGCATGGGTAACAAACAGGAGGAGCTGGAAGCCATCGTGCAGCAGGAAGGCTACGACTTGGTTGCCATCACGGAGACGTGGTGGGACCGCTCCCACGACTGGAGTGCTGCAATGCCTGGCTATCGGCTCTTCAGGAGGGACAGGCAGCACAGAGGGTGGTGGCGTGGCTCTCTACATTAGAGAATCTTTTGATGTTGTGGAACTCCAGGCTGGGAATGATAAGGTTGAATCCCTGTGGGTTAGGATCCGCGGGAAGGCCGGCAAGGCTAGCGTCCTGGTCGGGGTCTGTTATAGACCACCAAACCAGGATGAGGAGACGGATGAGGAGTTTTATAGGCAACTGACAGAAGTTGCAAAATCGTCGGCGCTTGTCCTCGTGGGGGACTTCAACTTCCCGGACATATCCTGGAAACACAACACGGCACGGAGAAAGCAGTCTAGGAGGTTTCTGGAGAGCGTGGGAGATAGCTTCCTGACGCAGCTGGTCAGTGAACCCACCAGGGGTGGTGCCCCGCTAGACCTTCTCTTCACAAACAGAGAAGGACTGGTGGGAGATGTGGTGGTCGGAAACTGTCTTGGACAGAGTGACCACGAAATGGTAGAGTTCTCTATTCTTGGCGAGGCCAGGAAGGGGACCAGTAAAACTGCTGTCTTGGACTTCCGGAGGGCTGACTTTGAGCTGCTCAGGACGCTGGTTGGCCGAGTCCCTTGGGAGGCGGTTCTGAAGGGCAGAGGAGTCCAGGAAGGCTGGGCGCTCCTCAAGAAGGAAATCTTAACGGCACAGGAGTGGTCCGTCCCCACGTGCCCAAAGACGAGCCGGCGTGGAAGAAGACCGGCCTGGCTCAACAGAGAGTTGCGGCTTGTGCTTAGCAGAAAAAAGAGGGTTTATAATCTTTGGAAAAAAGGGCGGGCCGCTGAGGAGGACTACAAGGATGTAGCGAGGCTGTGCAGGGAGAAAATTAGAAAGGCCAAAGCTCATCTGGAGCTCAACCTGGCTACTGCCGTTAAAGACAACAAAAAATCCTTTTACAAATATATCAATGCGAAACGGAGGACTAAGGAGAATCTCCATCCTTTACTGGATGCGAGGGGAAACCTAGTTACTAAGGATGAGGAAAAGGCTGAGGTGCTTAATGCCGCCTTTGCCTCAGTCTTTAGCGGCAATACCGGTTGTTCTCTGGATACCCAGTGCCCTGAGCTGGCGGAAGGGGATGGGGAGCAGGATGTGGCCTTTGCTATTCATGAGGAAATGGTTGGCGACCTGCTAAGGAGCTTGGATGTGCGCAAGTCGATGGGGCCGGATGGGATGCACCCGAGGGTACTGAAAGAACTGGCGGAGGAGCTGGCCGAGCCGCTTTCCATCATTTATCGGCAGTCCTGGCTATCGGGGGAGGTCCCAGTTGACTGGCGGCTAGCCAATGTGACGCCCATCTATAAGAAGGGCCGGAGGGCAGACCCGGGGAACTATAGGCCTGTCAGTTTGACCTCAGTGCCAGGAAAGCTCATGGAGCAGATTATCTTGAGGGTCATCACGCGGCACTTGCAGGGCGAGCAGGCGATCAGGCCCAGTCAGCATGGGTTTATGAAAGGCAGGTCCTGCTTGACGAACCTGATCTCCTTCTATGACAAAGTGACGCGCTTGGTGGATGAGGGAAGGGCTGTGGATGTGGTTTACCTTGACCTCAGTAAGGCTTTTGACACCGTTCCCCACAACATTCTCCTCAAGAAACTGGCTGCTCGGGGCTTGGACTGGCGTACGCTTCGCTGGGTTAGAAACTGGCTGGATAGCCGGGCCCAGAGAGTTGTGGTGAATGGAGTCAAATCTGGTTGGAGGCTGGTCACAAGTGGTGTCCCCCAGGGCTCGGTACTGGGGCCGGTCCTCTTTAATATCTTTATCGATGATCTGGATGAGGGCGTCCAGTGCACCCTCAGTAAGTTTGCAGATGACACCAAGCTAAGTGCGTGTGTCGATCTGCTTGAGGGCAGGAAGGCTCTGCAGGAGGATCTGGATAGGCTGGAGCGATGGGCTGAGGTCAACTGTATGAAGTTCAACAAGGCCAAGTGCTGGGTCCTGCACCTGGGGCGCAACAACCCCAAGCAGAGCTACAGGCTGGGAGATGAGTGGTTGGAAAGCTGCCTGGCCGAGAAGGACCTGGGAGTATTGGTTGATAGTCGGCTGAATATGAGCCAGCAGTGTGCTCAGGTGGCCAAGAAGGCCAGCAGCATCCTGGCCTGTATAAGAAGCAGTGTGGCCAGCAGGTCTAGGGAGGTGATTGTCCCCCTGTACTCGGCTCTGGTGAGGCCGCACCTCGAGTACTGTGTTCAGTTTTGGGCCCCTCGCTACAGGAAGGACATGGACGTGCTCGAGCGAGTCCAGAGAAGGGCGACCAAGCTGGTGAGGGGTCTGGAGAACAAGTCTTACGAGGAGCGGCTGAGGGAGCTGGGATTGTTCAGCCTGGAGAAGAGGAGGCTCAGGGGCGACCTTATCGCTCTCTACAGTTACCTTAAAGGAAGCTGTAGTGAGGTGGGGGTTGGTCTGTTCTCCCACGTGCCTGGTGACAGGACGAGGGGGAATGGGCGAAAGTTGCGACAGGGAAGTTTTAGGTTGGATGTTAGGAAGTACTTCTTTACCGAAAGGGTTATTAAGCATTGGAACGGGCTGCCCAGGGAGGTGGTGGAGTCGCCATCCCTGGAGGTCTTTAAAAGACGTTTAGATGTAGAGCTTAGTGATATGGTTTAGTGGAGTACTTAGTGTTAGGTCGGAGGTTGGACTCGATGATCTTGAGGTCTCTTCCAACCTAGAAATCTGTGTCTGTGTCTGTGTAACACAACAATGTAAACACCCTCCTCCTCTTGGCAAAGGACTACACCACTCCAACTCCCATGTGAATCCACCAATCTTAGGACCCAAGGGGGCAGTGGAAGAGGGAGAACAATTTTAACTGCATTGCAGTGTGTTTGTGGTATTTTTCTTGTGGTTGCTTATATTTTTTTGTTTGTTTGTTTTGGAGTGGATTTTTTTGGTAGTAACTAGATATTGACTAACAATAATTTGACTCATGATTTCAATTATACTAACAAAGAAATCCTGGCTTTACTTTAATAAGGTGTATTTCCTCTTTACCCATAAAGAAGTCTGAGCACTAGGCAGAAATTGTAGCGTTACATAGAAATAGCTGAAGTTTTAGAAGCTGACAAAGTAAAAACCAAAAACTAAACAACACTATTGCAACTGTTGTTCAAGTTTTTAACAAAGCTTTTTTTCTTTTCAAAAGTGAGTCACTAAAAGTGACTGTGATATCCTCCCTTTTCTCATCCCTAAAACAACTGTCGATAAAATCCTTTCTAAATTTCTTTAAATTTGCAAGGATATTGGAGAAATTTTGTTAGAAATGAAGATGAATATGTACAGCTTTGTCAAAAGGCAAGATGGGAAAACATCAATGAAGCATATAAGCAATGACAAAGAAATTTAGCCTGGCCCAAAGGTATAACTAGAAGACAGAAATGAAGACGATAGAAAGCAAAGCTTCTTCATAAATGAAAAGCATTTGCTGTGCTCTCATAGAAACTACTGTTTCACAACCAACATGGGTTCATGAGGAGTAGGTCCTGCTTGAAAAATTTGTATTTCCTTTTATAAGATCACCCATCTAGTCGATCAAGGGAAACCAGCTGATGTGATCTTTTGGGATTTCAGGAAAGCTTTTGATACACTTTCTCATAGGATCCTACTGGACAAAATGTCCACCATACAGCTAGATAAAAACATAATACGATGGGTGAACAATTGGCTGATGGGCAGGACTCAAAGGTTTATGGTAAATGGGGTTACATCAGGCTGGCGGCCAGTCGCCACTGGGGTCCCCCAGGGCTCCATTTTAGGGCCAGTTCTTTTCAATGTTTTCATAAACGATTTGGATGTAGGACTAGAAGGCGTTTTGAGCAAATTTGCCGATGACACTAAACTGAGAGGAACTGTTGACTCTGTTGAGGGTGGAAAGGCCTTGCAGAGAGATCTGGACAGATTGGAGAGCTGGGCAATCAACAACAATGTGAAGTTTAAAAAAAGCAAGTGCTGGGTCCTGCACCTGTGACGGGGCAACCCTGGCTATACGTACAGACTGGGGTCTGAGACACTGGAGAGCAGCCCCGCAGAGGGGGATCTGGGGGGTTTGGTGGATAGCAAGCTGAACATGAGCCAGCAGTGTGCCCTGGCAGCCAGGAGGGCCAACCATACCCTGGGGTGCACCAAGCACGGCATCGCTAGTTGGTCGAGGGAAGTGATTGTCCCGCTCTGCTCTGTGCTGGTGTGGCCTCACCTCAAGTACTGTGTGCAGTTCTGGGCACCACAGTACAAAAAGGATGTAAAACTGTTGGAGAGTGTCCAGAGAAGGGTTACAAAGATGGTGAAGGGCCTAGAGGGGCGGAAGTGTGAGGAGTGGCTGAGGTCACTTGGCCTGTTCAGCCTGGAAAAGAGCAGGCTGAGGGGAGACCTCATCGCGGCCTACAGCTTCCTCACGAGGGGGAATGGAGGGGCAGGCACTGATCTATTCTCTCTGGTGACCAGCGATAAGATCCGAGGGAATGGTGTCAAGCTGAGGCAGGGGAGGTTCAGGCTGGATATCAGGAAGAGGTTCTTCACCGAGAGGGTGGTCACACACTGGAAAAGGCTCCCCAGGGACGTAGTCAGGGCACCAAATCTGCCAGAGTTTAAGAAGTGTTTGGACTGTGCTCTTAGTCACATGGTCTGAATTTTGGGGTAGACCTGTGTGGTGCCAGGAGTTGGACTCGATGATCCTTGTGGGTCCCTTCCAACTCAGAATATTCTATGATTCTATGTGACCCCTGTTCCTCCTGAGTTCTGAACCTAGACTCAGAAAATGTGAGAGAACCATCTTGCATTTCCTAGGAAACAAATTATATGGTCTATCCTCTCTATTCCTGATGTCTGTTTTTCTGAAGCATTGCATTGAACCGGGGAACTGTGCATGTTCACTTGAGGCTAGAAATTTCTGCTTTGCTGCTGCACTACTTAGAGTTCTCAACATAAACTCTAAGTTCTCTATGCTCACAGGCTATTAGGCAAACTACAACTTGCGCCACCTTAGCACTGGAAAACACTGAAATGGTGTCTCCTGCAGAACGGAAAATGCTATTCCATCAGCACTTGGTTGGTCACAGCTGAAGTCACAAGCTGTAAATTCACAATCTGAGATTAGACTTTCTAACACTTGCTTTACACCTGTAAAATTCAAGCCATTGCCACCAAATCGAAAAGTGAGAAGTACTTCTTGCGCTCACTAAAGACAATAGATTTTCCATTTATTGAAAGGCACAGGAAAGATTTTGCTGCTAGGTTTCCACAAGCAGTATGTACAAATAAACTATTTTAACTAGTAAATAGCCTCATCAACACAATCAAGTGGTTTGTGACATACGCATGTCTAGCACCTTTCGTTAGAGATAAGATGAAACTATACCTTGTTTTAAAGTGCAAACTTCACTTCCATCCACCCAGCGGAACACAGGAATGGGCACAGTGCAGCAGGCATACCCATGACAGCACTAACCTAAATAACAAAGTTACCTGTCAAACACAGCAGTACAGGTTAACAAATTTACCTGTCAAACACAGCAGTACAAACTCCACAGCTAGCAACTGAAGTTACCTCAGCCCATCCTGTATATATTTAGGACAAGACCATACCATGCCTTCACAGTCACATGCCCATTACTACTGTTAATTATGCTAACAGAATTAATATACTGCTAGCAAACCGAACCAAATTACAGAGTTTGCCTCACTTTGATGCACTGAGGTATTCCAGCATCTTTTCTTCTGTGTTTCTCAACCTTGCTGCCTGAGCCTGCATGATAACAGATTTTCACAAAAGTGTAATAGTCAATGCCAGCTGAAATTAACCCTGCTGTTCAGTCAACAGGGCTGTAGCAGCTCCTTGGACAAGAAACTGTGAGCTAAGATTTCTCTGTAGAAATCTTATCTCAAGAACCATACACTGGCATGGAAGGCATGTCATTAAAGTAACCAAAAAAAGAAGGTCTATATTGAAATTCAATCCTCAGCTAAATTCTCTGCTTACACGATCATTAACTAAGTTGCTCATCATCTCTTAATTTATACAGGTGATTCTGAGCTCCCTGCTAAACATGTAAAATACCCTCTTTGATGGAGGAGGATAAAGCAACAGTGGCACGGAAAAGAATTTCAGTTTTATATGTTGATAGAAATTTTAGAAACAATTCAAAACTGTCACAGCCCCTCTTAACTCTAGTTTTTCTTTAATACTTTAAGGATCAGATTTTGTTTGAGAACAAAAATATTTCCTGATGAAATCTGACACAGTGGCTGAGATACTTTAGGCACCATATTTAACACAAAACAATGAAAGAATTCTGCTAATTTGCATTTAATAAAATCCCAAATCTTTCTGATGAGCCTAATATAAATCCTAACACTTGATTTGCTTAAAAAATAAATAAATCAAGATGTATTGTAAAAATTGTGGCAGATGTATCAACCCAAAAGGTTACCACTAATTAATCTATTGAAAAAGCTATTTAACATCATTTACTGCCACCATGGCAAATATGACAGGTTTACAAATTAACATATTGGATGCTTAATGTTAACATCCATGTTCTGTCAGGTCCTCCTGTGACTAATCGAAATGTAGCTTGAATTGCTGTAACTAATAAGTAATCCTGGTAAATAAAACTGCTTTACCCTGTAATTATGGCAGTATGAACACTATCTTAATTATAGCTGTTTTAGAGCCTCATCTATATATCTATCAGTTATGAGCAACACTTCTAAAGCTTCACAAACAGAAGAGTAAAGATCCAGCATCCAACCAATGGACCAACATCAACATAAGTCAGTTGCCTTGCATGTCTCAGAAAGATGTGTGGAGCCTAGACCCGATCTCAGGCATGAAAAGATGATCAGGAAAGCCGAGTAAATTAAGTGGAAACGTCATCATTCAGGCTTTGGAAGCCTTATCTGTACACAGGATAAATGGTACCAACAATCACTTCCTCCAGTCACAACCAAAACCAATATCTGTGACGTTGCGCAATGAATTCTCAGTTTGAACTAATATTAGAAAAAACACACGACCTATGAAGAAGTTAAGGGGCAGGAGGGTGTTTACATGTGATTGCTCTGGAAAAAAAAAAATTGCACTGTTTTCTACCAATATTAATTCTCTTGGAATCCAGTGAAACTTTTAGGTCATAGCGCATAGCACTGTAGTTACATGCAAATAAAGTGGCCTTTTTCAGCATGGGATATGATAATTAACAAATATCATTTCTCTTGTGTTATTGCGGCAAGCATGTTTCTAAGTCATGCAATGCAACAACCAGCACAGACTTCAGGCACCATGTCATTCTGCTAACTTTAAGAGCTGGAAAAGATAAAACTACATCTCTCTCCCTCATTTCCTAGCCCTAACATCAGTGACTGGGTGTTGATAAGACCACTGCCAGCACTGTACTTTATTGTTAGTTTAAAAACTAGTGCTGTTCCAGTGCTAACCTTAAGTATTCCTCCATGGGATCAGAGTTGCTAATAATAAAAATTATTAAAAGGGAACATTTACTTCTGCAGAAAGCACAGACTGCAGTAACTGTCAAGTTCTGAAAATCAGGATAGAATTGCTATGCAAACCAATACGCAGCACAAGATCCTAAGCGTGAGGGCAATACAGAAGGCAAAACTACTTCATTACCTGCTTGTCAAAACTAGAAGCCAAGACAAAGAGATTTGAAGACACAGGCACAGGGACAGTGACTGCAGCAAGAGTCTGGATAGCAGGAAAGCATCAAGACTGCAGAGGACTAAGGCTGGACATGCAAACTGCTTCACTCTTACCACCACCTAAGGAAGAAAAGCAGAATGAAGGCTGCTGAAAAATTGCAGTGAACTCCATCAGGGTAGTGAAGGTCAAACTCAGCAAGAGACAACGCATTCTAATGAATACTCGCTCAACTCCTGGAAGATTAGATTCAGCACATCTTTAAATCCCACCAATATATTAAGCTGTTCCAAAAAAGAATCTATCACACATGCAAACTGTAAAAATATCTTATTTGTCCTGGCAGAGTTGGTCACACAAGTTTCTCAAGTCTTAGGATAGGCATCTATAAACAGGAAGAAAAAACAAACAAAAACAAATATGTAACAGGAACCACCAGTGCAAGTAAACAGAGTTAACAGTCAATACTATTCCTGTAAGAAAAAAAAACTTCAAATTTGTGTAAAGCACATAAGCAGCAAGTTTTCTGCTAATAATGACCAGATCTGCTCATTAACAAGCTAACAAAGCTAGTCATGGGATGTATGTTTATAGTAACTGAAAGTCACAGACTTTACACTGGGACATATATCCTGTGTGCTACTTTAGATAGCACCTCATACTGCAAGCTTAGTGACACTAGACCTAACACATCTCTGAATGACAGGGTAAACAACTGAGGCTCAATTCACAACAACACTGTCCCATTTTCAAACATTTGTAAGTGATATGGACTGACTAAACCTTTTTCAGGCTTTCTAATACACAGATTTAAGACACTGCAGAAGTTATAACACTGAGGTTCACGTTTGTGAGGTTAAATTACTATGCCAACTAACATTCCAGTAGTTCCTTTTTCATGACACAGATGGTGATCTTGTGCAGGAAAAGTCTTCTGTTTTTTCAGCTGCTGTTTTTTCTCCATTTAGATCACTTAGGCATACTTTACCTATAGATATCACAGTTACAACATAGTGTTACTAACAAAAAGATTTTAAAGAACTTATGAAGTGACCATTTCTAGTACTAAAGTGAAAGAGGAATATTTTCCACATTATACAACTGCCAGCAAAATTGATGCCTTGCAAGGATATGTCTGCAGAAGAGGAAACAAGAACAATTCATGGATGAGAAGACAGTGAGGGCACAACAGCTGGTAATATCCGTTCACTAGAGAGAAAATAAACAAAATAAACAAATTCAGGTTGTATGCACAGTGTTCCCAGCTGATAATCTAGCTATAAAATATGCTTTATTTTTGCCAGTTAACAGACTGTGAGGATGGACAGACAGATGGAAGGAAAACATGAGTTAACAGTGTAAAGGGCCACATTATATTGTTGGCTGTATTTCTCTTTGACCATATCCAAACACTTTGAATCTGGAATAACTTATGTGGAAGACAATTCAGTCAATTTTCACAGGCAGACAGCTATCTCCTATGACACGTATGCTAAGCATAATCTGCTGTTTCAGCCAACTAGATGTATTTGGTTATTTTAACATTTTTATAAGTTAACATTTTCAACATTTACCACAATCTGCATTCAGGGTCGAACTACATTCAGAATAGCTATGAAACATACAGTTCTTCTCGTATTAAAAAAATAATAAAAAAAATAGTTTAAAAGCATTCCTTCTTCACTACAGCACAGGTCTTCAACTGATAGTTCTTGGTTTAAAAGAAGGCAGCCATGTCAGATAATTAGCAGAAGGTCTACCTGAGGGGTTTCCTGGGTAATTTGCAGCTTGACTGACCTATAAAAAATTATAGGGATATAATTCTGCAGTACCTAGAAGTAATGGGTGTTTGTTCAGTTCAGCACTACTTAATTACTTTTCCTTTAGTTCAAAGTAAAAAGGAAATCATTTATTCTTCAAAACATTTCATGAGCTAATTTAAAATAATTGACTTCAAAAGAAAATATGAAGAAAAATGTGAAATTGTTAATATGTTAAAATGTAATAGTAGCAAAAAAGAAAACTTCTCTTTTATAGAAATAGGATAGTTTCCCCCTTAAGTCAGGCGTGAGCTCTGTAGCAATACTCATCATGGTTCAGGGAAGCATACCACAAGAAAAGAAATGTCATTAAAGCTTAAAGGATTGACATGTTTATGCTTAAGATATGTAGGTATTTGTGACCAAGCCACCCTCATTGAATTCTATTATGCAATTACTAATGGTCATAAAGAAGGCCTAAAAATGATTTCAGGATTCACATGCCTTCTACAAATGCATATTTACAGAGCAGTTTCTTAGTGGACAGGGAGGGGAGCGTAACCACAAATCCAATGACACTGGTACCTAAGTGTTTCCACACACAGCTGTTGGTATCCTCATCTTACCCTTCATGGTTCTGAAATGAATGAAAGTAAGAAATTTCTTGTTTACATGTAAACTCTTAAAAAGTGAAAGTTTCGGATTTTGCAGAAAGGTGAAACAGAGCAAGAAACAAGTCAAGATACTTAAGCAGACTAATTACATCATTTCACTTAGGCTCATCTACAAGTTACTTCCAAAACCAGAGCTCAAGTCCTTGTCATATACTTTCTGTTGTGAACACATACAAAGGGAGAGCTATTTCCTGGTACACCCATGCTTCAATCCAAAAGTATACTTACATTTGCCACTACCATGGAAAAAACATTTTCTCATTGGAAAACCAAAGACTAAGCAGCATATGGAGGACTACAGTACCTTGAAATCTAAAAAGCACCTTTTCACATTTTGCCAATTAAGTAGCAAATAAAGTATCTATATTGACATTTGTATACTTGGTAAGTAAAAGCACAGATGGCAGAATTTAGCACTATTGCTAATTCCAAGTTTTCAATAATCATGACTCAGGCTTCAAATCACTCATTAACAACAAGCATAACACAAGAATCCCCCCCAAAATCCAAAGAAAACATTCTCCTCCCCCCCAAAAGCCAACCAACCAACCAACAAAAAAAAAAAAATCAAAGCTGGTGTTAAAAAGTAATCTTTTTGTCTTCTGGTTTCTGAACCCTATGAGACCACATGGGGGAGGGAGCTTAAAGCAAGCCACATCAGTCATACGCATCAGCCATACACATCAGTCAAGTGAACAGTAGTCAAAATGTAAACTTAAAATTGTGAATTTGCACAGTATGAAATTAGAAACTAGGATTCCCAGGCCATATAGTTTTACAGCCACTAAATATTTGATATTAAGTCCTTCGAGGTAATGTCAGAGTACTGTATATGTTGCATCTTCCCTGAGTAGCAGCTAGCAGTGACCCTGACTGGCCAGAGCAGGATCCAAAAGCTAATATTAAAAGTAAAACCAGAATAAAGAAATGCCTACCGGGGATCAGACCTAGCCTTTACTTTGCAAACTCTAATAAATTTGAACATCTAATTCTAAATTTGAAACATAATTTACATCCCCAAGTTAAAGCCTTTGTGGCTGTAGTGGGTTTACATGGCAAGGTTTTGGTAGCGGGGAAGGCTGCAGGGGTGGATTCTGCGAGAAGAACCCAGAAGCTGCCCCATGTTAGGTAATGGCCCCGCCGCTGGTCAGAGCCAGGCCAGTAAGTGATGTTGGTTGTGCCTCTGTGAGAGCAGATTTGAGAAAGGGAAAAAAACTGCTGAGGAACAGCAGCTGCGAGAGAGAGAGAGGAGTGAGGAACAGCCTTGCAGGCACCAAGGTCGGTGAAGAAGGAGGGGGAGAGGTGCTCCAGGTGCCGGAGCAGAAGTCCCCTGTGGCCTGTGGAGAGGCCCCTGGTGGAGCAGGCTGTCCCCCTGCAGCCCATGGAGTACCACAGTGGAGCAGGGTTCTGCGTTGCAGCCCGTGGAGGAGACCACAGTGGAGCAGGTGGACCTGCCCTTAAGGAAGCTGTGGCCTGTGGAGGACCCCTGCTGGAGCAGGCCCTGGGCTGGATCCCGTGGAGAGGAGCCTACGCAGGAGCAGGGGATCTGGGGGAGCTGCCACCCATGGGGGACCCATGCTGGAGCAGTTTGCTCCTGAGGGATGGACCCCATGGTACGGAGCCATATCTGGAGCAGTTCTTGAAGAGCTGCTGCCTGTGGGAAGCCCACGCAGGATCAGTTTGGGAAGGACAGCATCCCGTGGGAGGGACCCCACGTTGGAGCAGGGGAAAGAGAGTGACCGAGAAGGAGCAGCGGAGACGAAGCGCTATAGACTGACCACAGCCCCCATTCCCCCGCACTGCTCAGGGGGAGGAGGTGGAAGAGGGTGGATGGGGGGAAGGCATTTTTGGTTTCTTTCCTTTGTTTCTCACTTCTCTAGCTTGTTAGTAATAGGCAATGAAGTTTACTAATCTCCCTACTCTGAGTCTGTTTTGCCCATCACGATAATTGTTGAGCGATCTCCCCATCCTTATCTCAACCCCCGAGCCCTTTGCATTGTATTTTCTCCCCCTTCCATTTTGAGCAGGGGGAGTGAGACAGCAGCCGTGGTTGAGCTCAGCTGCCCACCCAAGCAAAACCACCACAGTGGTACATACTAGGGAAATATGAACACTCTCTGTAATTCAAGCGGAATGACTGAGCTGACACAACATGTCTCTGTCCAGACTCAATTTCCTTACACGTTCACTTTGCCCATTTGGTCAACAGACCTCTCGTTTTCTGCAATTGAATAACCTAGTTTACTCCAGAAACATTTTCTCAAAGTGAATTTGCAAGTGAAACCAGTCCATGCAGAGATTATTTGGGTGCTCTTTCACTAGAGGAAGAAAAAAAACCACCACATTACAACTTCTGGGTTCCCCACTACAGTACTGAATTCAGAGTTCGTCAGCAGCACACAGAGATGTTTACTGAATACATTTGAAGAGAACTGAGTAGCTAAGAGATATTCCTCAGGCAGAAAGAGGATTAAATTGTTTAAAAAATTGCTGAGCTATCAAGTTACACCTGATAAATAAGTATTTCTGCCTTTCTTCTAATGTTCAGCCATAAAGTGCCAATTCCTACCACTTTCTCTAGTTGCAATTACTGACTTTAATTCTTTTTTTTTTTTTAAAGTTGGCTTTACTGATATTTAAAGGTGGATACGTTAGTTGAGATGTCTCCCAAATTCCATTCTAAAATAAAATGGAATCTAAAAAACATTTTAATAAGAATGATGTCCTCAAGCACATTTATCTCTCGTAAACCTGTGTCTCTTCTGTAATGGTATTGTTTGTCTTGTGCACAAATTGTGCAGTTATTGAGAATTAACAGGCTAGGGAAGAGCATTCCAAAAGGGAACAATAACAAACTTCACACTAATGGTAAGATATTTCTATCTGTTATTTTGTTTTTTGTTGTTGTTTAAGGAAACATGTAAAGACTGTGCCCCTCTCCCTCTTGAGACTACGCACAATTTTTCAAGACTTACTTGAATGCAGTCATAGAAATCTCAAAGATAACTCAGTTCCTACAAGTTTTAAGAGGTCTGATAGCTGGACAGAGAAAGATAGAATGCTTTCCAACAGACATTCACGAAACACCAACAAAGAAATCTTTGCAAGAAGCATCATAAAAGGCATCAAAGACAATACATGTAACCTCTCAGTACGTCTTTAGGAAAAACAGTTTGCAAGAATTTCTGCAGCACAAGAACATATTTATCCTCCTTTATAGTTCCTCCCAACTGTGTATCACATCAAAAGGAGATCTTTGCACATCTTAGTTATTTCCATTGAAATGGCATCTGAAAGGTGTTGAATCGATAATTTCACAAACAGAAATCTTGAACACAAAAACAGTATGCAAGCACAGCAGTATCATAAGTGCACTGCAGGTATTCCTTAACCTTCTGGTCAAAATGACCTTAATTAGTACAGATTTGTGAAAACAGGCACAAAACTCAAGAAGACTGCAACTGGTAGCCCCCTCTATTCTGGTGGGGACTGAAGCCATCCATGTACACGGAAAACAGAATTGTAAAAAACACCATGCAGAGATCAATATTGAAAAACATACTGGATCAAATCTGCATGGTTATTTCAGGACACATCTCAAGACAAGCCTGAGGAACAGCAGCAGGCTTTGCAATGGTAAATCATATCTATTTTGGATTATACAGGAACCTTCCTCCTCCTGCTCCTTGCACCAAAGAAAAGGAGATTGTCAGTTAGGTGTTTAATGCAAGGCAGCTCAGCCTGACCCCAGCCCCAACCTCCCAGCACTCCCTAAGTCATCAAGGCAATCACCACCTTTGGGAAGCTCAGATGGCACTGTTTTAACACTTGACAGGCTGGAAACCAGACAAGTAAGGGGCTCATGGAGGCTAATGGATCCTCCTCTCCTGCTCAGGAAACATTACTTAGTAATCAGAAAGGCAGTACATAAGCGGTTACATACAGCATAAGCTCTTTTAATGCTTTGGGGCATTTTTAAGGATTACCAAGTTTCTGGATGTAAAACTATGGGTACATTTAGCTGGGTATTTGAGAAATCAAGAATTCCACTCATTACTGCTCTGATTCAATGACCTTAAACACATAATCAATGGCTAAACTGATAAATGAGAAGACTTCTTAAGAATCTATTTCTTGAGTGCTGGAACTAAATGTTTTATTCCTGACAGTTGTAATTTATAATTTAGTGACAAGAACATTTGTTCCAGCTGTTCAGGCCCATTTTACACAGCAGAGAGGGAGCCTACAGTATTTCTAAAGCCAGACACTTCATTTGGGTTGGGAACTGCTTGATTTATTTAGCATATCAAGTTATTAGCTAACTCAAAACAATCAGAAGACATTCTTAATGTTCATAATTAGAGCACTCATCATGGGAGCTAAGAGGCCAGAGTTCTTTAAAGCTTCACGAATAATAAAGTGCCAGATAAAGTAAAACAAACTAGTAACTTTTTATGTGAGAGTATAATTTTTTTTCATGTGGTTAAATAGTTTTCTCCATTTTACTGGGATGATTCACGCCATGTATGCTCTTTGCCAGCATTTTATCATTCAATTCACACATTACCATATCTGAATCTGATCTTTCTAGGTTTAATAATCAACATTTCTACAGTCTCTTATTTTCATTTTCACTTGCAGTCAGCAAAAACTGGTTATATATTTTTTCCTCAGAAAGCTTGGTCCAAAAAAAATGAAAACTTTTTCTGAGGCATTGGAGGGCAAAGGGTGATTTCTTGATTCCACTGAATGCCAGTTTCTGCACACTCAAGAAACATCACTGAGGCTTATTTTACCCACAATCTCCCATAGAAAATGGTAGTTTGGACACAGTGCCAAAAATTTACCTTATAATACCAACTATGTGATCCATGAAATTTTATACATAATATATATAAACATTTAACTAAAATAATCTAGTTTATGACCAACTAAACTGTACTTTCAAATATTTCAAGGGGTATGAATATTGTGCTTGCTCACCCTTGTTCACTTAACTCCCAGAGAGCTCCTGCATTACCTAGGGAGACAAACATTGAACTTCTCCAGAATATAAGCAATTAGAAAAGAAGAATTTGCACTGATTTATTTTGTAATATCTGTATTTCCATGTTTGTTTCCTGCTTGCAAATTCAGCTACCTAATGAAATTGGCACGTACCAAAATTGAGTCCACCTTTGCCTACTGCTTTTGGAAATCATTGTTACGAAATACTTAGCCTATTTAAGCAGTATATTGTGTCGCGATATGAATAAGCATTTTCAAGGCTATTAAAGATTTTTAAGTTATATGTGGTGCAAATTCATAAAAAACAAACAACAAAAAAATCAACACACCACATGGGAAAAAAGTCCATCTCTAACCGTCAGGACCTTAGAAAAAGCATGCAATTATTCCTGGCAGATAGTTTATTGTATTTTTAATATTTCTGGTAGCCTCATCTCAAATAGGTGGCAAGTAACAGAATAGAAATACACAGACCCAAGCTCAGATCTTCTCTCCAGCGAGACAAGTAACAATCTTTGGTAGGGATCTGTACTCTTCATCTACATTTCTACATTTGCAGCAGCAAAGTGCATCAAAACTATAATTATAAAACACTGATCGTCTTTTTACATAAAGAAGAATTATTGATTATTGAGCTTTAAGGTGAATAAAAAAAAAAGTTGAATCTTTCTTAGTTTCTCTGCTCACAAGTGTTCAGCCGATACCGATCTCCTCTGTATGCTACCAACACCATAAAGCCTAAACAACTGCTTCAGATCCAACAGGCTTCTTGAACAGCACTGGCAGCACATACAACTAGTTGGTACCGTGACTACACCTGTGAAAATTTGAATCACGTATGATTACAGTTCTTAGGTCCAACTCTGAAAAGTGTGTTAAGATCAGTCTTGCGTCCTAACCAGAGGCCACACAATCCATCTTACCTGCACATCTTTCGGCGAAGGGAACACCAGCAGGGTACTGAAGGATATCAAAAACACAGTCCAATTGCACACCTCTGAATCCTAAAAGCTAAGTTACCCATATCTAAGTCAACAGTGACAGCCAGGCGCTCAGGAATGCAAAGCTTCTCAGGTTTTTCAGGACAAATAAAACTCACTCATTCCCCAAAACATTTTCCATTGAATCACTCTTTACAAGGAACAGCATTTCCTTCAGATAAACACACCATTCCTAGCAACTTTCATGTGCTGACACATGCTCTCACTAGTCACTTAACCCATTAGGTCTGTACCTGCACCAACTCTCAGCTTTCATCTCTGAATGTAACATGAAAAGACTCTTCAAAGAAAAATTTCAATAGTTTTGGAGATTTTTCATCTCCTCTAGTTGTATATAAAGGGTTGGTATGTTCTTTGTCATTTTGTCCTTTTTTGCTTGGAATGCAAAAAACATAGCCTTTTGATAAAGGCTGGCAGTGGCCCAGCTTTAGTTGTAGTTGTTTTAATGTTGTAAAAACACATGGGATGCTCTTGCTTTTATCTTTTGGCTTCTGTAGTCTTTTAGAATTACATACAACATTTTGATTTTCAATATACTGCTGAAACCAAAACACAGCTCGCTGCAAACCAAAACACAACATTCCCGCTTCATTGCTCAGGGCTACAATTTCCTGCCACTGTATCACTGTTCCCCAGCAAGACTGCAGACACAGCCTGGATTTCTGCCTGTCTGGGCCGGGGGTGCAGCTATTCACACGTGGCTGTGGAAATGCTCGCGAACCTTCCCACTGCTCCCCGCACAAGCAGTGGCTCTGGAGTAATGACAAAATACATTTACTCCTAGAAACTGAACACAAGCAGCTTGGTCAGGATAAGCAGCTGTCGACTCTCATCTGCTTGATTTCTGACCCTGAATTAGCACTAATGACAACGAGCCGACATGCGGATGGGAGGCCAGCCCTGCAGTTAACAGTTGCATTAGTACTTGTTCAAGTTTCCCAAATGACATCAAGCCACACGAGACAACTACAGCAGGAGATACAAATATCCACACAGGCCACTGCGTGCTGCCCACGACTGTGGCCAAAACGATGTAACCTGGAAGGATCGGAAGACTGGGTCATACAAAAAGCAACACTTACCCTCAACCAGTCTCCTGCCAGCTTAATGCTCCCCAGCTCTTGCACTGAATTAGAGAGATCTCTCTCTACCTGCTCTCTCCATGGCACACACCTTTATAGGCCTCTATCACCACTTACCTCTGTGGCCTCCTTCCCATGCTGAAGAGCTCTAGGCTCGTTATTAATTTATTTCATAAGGCCCTTTTCAGGTTTTGAATCAGCCCCACTGCTTCTCTCCCCTTTACTCAGTTTTAGTATAAACAGGGCAGACTGGGGAGCCACAGACTCCTACCTGCATACTGGTATTCAGGAGACAGTTCTGCTTTAGAACTAGCATGTAAAGAATGTAATGCCACGTCAAATTTGCTCTCCATTATTGCCCTAATAATTCTAATATCTGACATACCTGGAGGACCACTCCTGAACACTGAGATGGCATTTATATCACAACCCAAGAGCTTACTCAAGAACCAGCTCAGAGTCCACCCATCACTCTTTCAGATTCACTCCTCCTCCATATACATCACATTACCTACACCACTTTTCATTTGTATTTTACTGCACAGTCACTCAGTTTCATTACGTTCTTAAAACAAATCTTCAGTCACCATTAATAATTCAAAGTTATTCCGTACAGTAATGAATGACATCAAGAATTCCAACTCTTAACAGATCATTTATGCATATGCACACCACCACAGGTCCCAGAACAGATACATCTGCTAACTCATTAGAAAGGCTCCAACATTTTGAGGTCCGACTTTTCTTTGCAGAAGCCAGGCTAACTCCTGACTTTGCCAGAAGTTCATCCCTGTAGCCACCATTTTTTAATTTTTTCTTCCAATATACTATGACTAACAATTTTTCCTTTTACATATCTCAGGCTCATCAGCCTGTGGTTTCCTCTACCACCTTTTAAGAAAGTCAGATCAAATTTGCCATCTTTCAGTCCTCAGGTACAAGTACACTCATGCAACACCACATCTTGGGTAGTCTTGCTATCTCATTCCTGTATTCCTTCAGAAAGTTGGGGTTAATTAACAAACCGCTTAGCAACTTTTTCTATTAGGTATACAAATTCCCCTACAAATTCTTAAATTTGAAAGACGTTTCTTAAAGAAGAATTCATCAGAAAGAATTCCATCATGGGAACTACCATTTCTTCCCAATGAGCAACAGATGCAAAGAATGAATTTACTAGCTCTACAGATTATTCTGGCATACTCCCCAGTGCTGCTGTTTTTGAAGATTTATCTTTTACTAGTTTTGATGCCTTTTTACAAGTGGTCCTCCAACTCTTTTTACAGTTCATCTTATTACACCTTATTTAACCTGAGAGATTTTATAAACCTTTTGTATTTTCCTTATTTAGATAAAGCTTTAGGCTTTAAGAGGACTCTTTCTTGCTTTCAACAGCAACCATCAATGCTGCTATTAAGCAATCACACATCTTTTTCTGTCCTTTCTGAACGATTTCTCAGTAAGTGGGAAACATTTACCCTCTGCCTCCAGTGTAGTATTCATGCTACCTGTAACTTTCAGCTTCCTTTTAACAAACTGGCATGAGCTACTTCTCCATTTCCACATGTCTCTTGAAGCTGAGCATGGCTGTGGTAGATTATTTGGCTTCTGTTTCTCCTGCAAGGATCCTGGAACTATTTGCATTATTTCTGCTGCCCCAGAGTAGCTCTTGGACTAACATTTTGAACCAGGCTTGTACACTATTCAGCGCTAAGTCAGATGTAGCTTTCTTGCTCAGGAAAGTAAAACTTAACGTCACTGTGACAGGGCCGAAAGCAAGTAGAGTTTTCACACAGTAATAGGGCAGCTCCAAACACTGGTACCACAGCAGCAGTTCCCTCAATGCTCACAGGACAAACTTTACTTCCCTACTCTTAGAAGTGAAGTAGGCTCAGCTCTGCACATGTCCTACCCGTCACCAGTTAGTGAGGATGATTATATCAAGGTTGCCTGGGGAAAGTGTTTGCCAGTTTCTTTATCAAGACATGAAGAATCACAGAAACAGTTCACTACTGTTTCTGTAATTCTGTGTAACCTTAGTTTTACTCAAGTTAACAAAGTTATGCCAGCCTAAAGCTGAAGAAAGAGGGAAAAGCAGATTTTTTAAAACCCAGTACTTATTTCTGGGTGCCTCCATCTTTCTTCATAGCCTGTGGCCTTGTTGCATCATCCAGCACAACAGTGTTTTCAAGGCTGTACAAATGAAAGCCTGTGAATATGATACTGTACTGACATTCAAGATGCAATTTCTATTTCTGTCTCTGCCACAAACTTGCTCTGTGACCTTGAGCAAGTCATCAGATCTCACTGACTCATATAAATATCTCTGAAAGAGGGTACGGCAAAGCCTTAATAACTGGAGATGATTATTATATGCATAAATTCTCCTCATCATTTTTATCCCTATTTTCATCACTTGCTATTTCACTTTCATTCCAGATATGAAGCAGAAAGCTCAGTGGAAATACACAGATACCATTTCTGTGGAAAAACACAGACCACATTTGCTATGACTCCAAGTTCTCCCACACAAGGGTGCTACCTTCCAAGCTGCTGCAAATACACCACACTCCACAGCAGTGAGGAGAGCTGGGGGGACATGCATCTGCTGAGGTTGCAGTTCATTATGCTCACTATAGTATCAGGTCATGCAAAGTAAGGAACAGACTGACAAAAATCTGTTGTCAAGAGCTCACAACTCAAACGGACAGTGTGGGGAAGGCAAGAACAGGCATAGAAGAAATAACAGTGACCTGGCCAACCATGCCTACCAGCCCCAGTTAGCTAGAGAGCACACAACTTTTGAGACAGCCAGGCCAGCACCTTGCCTCCTGTTATGTCAAACTGCACCCTACAATCTCTTAATTTAGGTTTTTCCAATACATTTCCAAATGGATTTCTTATTTTGCATTTTTCCCCTCTTTTTTTTTTTTTAAGTAATCTATATTGCTTAGAAATAAATAGCCTGCAGTACAATTGCTTCAGCTTCATATTTTCCATGTGATTTTTATTCCATGCAACCAGAGGACAAATCAAATGGAAAACACCGAAAACTCTTCTCTAGAGAGATTTCTGTCCTCCATCTGCAATCATCCTGCAGAATGCCTTAACAAATGGTCAAGAAAAGTTCTGTTTCTACTCGGTGAAGCCAATGCTAAATTGTTGATGGCTTGTCATAAACAAATGTAAATGCATGTAAACAACATGTTTAGCCAAAGGGATCACCTAACACTGAGGGAACTGGATTTTCTAGATAGCTCAGATGCTGCAACATTATAAGGAAGAGCTGATGTTGAATCATCAGCTGTTACTACAATGAAAACAGAGCTCCGTATCTCTGCCTAGCCTTACACTTAATGCCTTTCACTTATTACTAATGAAAAGCAGCACATTGTGAATGCTGCTGCTCCTACTGGATGCCAGCTGGGGAAGGGAAGGAAGGACAAGCAGGATACTTTGCCCACTCAGAAACTCCTGCACAGGAATTCTAGTGGTACTCCTAAGGTCATCGCGCATCACTCCACGAACTCTTCATTAGTACTGCGCTCTGTGCAAAGACTTTTAACAGGGAGAGCCCACCTTTGGTTATGTTTTGAAGCTTCCCTGGTTGAACATTGAAGGTATTTTGACCCACTCATTCACTGCTGAAATATCAATCTTTTCTGTTTGCTGAGACAGAATAAATAAAAATGAAAGTTCACACTCCTAAGCCTTCAATAATATTTTAAATTCCTCATGCTGTTCAGAAGACTGTTCTTCCAGTGAATGACTTCACTGATCTCTCCTGACTCTACATACATGCCAAGGGATTAGAAGCAAGCACAGAATAATCTTTAAGAGAAAATTTTGCATGGCAACTAGGATTCTTAAAACATATTACAGGAATGAGGAAATATCCCTCTTCTAGAGTATTCAAATATTTAAACAGATTAAATATTTATGCACATACAACCCTGGATTCTGCACTAGTCTGCCACACATACTCAGAACGTGTGGGAGTTCAGCAACATGATTTTGTCAAGGTCTGTGGTTTTATGCCATATTTACCCATATAGAAATCATGTGCCTCCTTTGGTATTTGTAATACAATAAACCAAACATAGCATATCCTGTAATATTTTAAGAAACAGTTTTAGACGTGATTAATGTTAACATTACCTTAGAGCCACTAGATGGTGCTGTTAAAGACAGCATGTAAAGTTACTCTGAACCAATCATATAATGAAATAAGATTTAAAAAAAAAAGTGGTCTTAAAATGCTGATCCATCAATTCTATGTTTACTAAAACATCAAGGCTGTTACTTTGCATGGTGCATTGTGCCTTTCTTTTTGAAAAGGAGAAAAAAGTGTTGAGAGCAATACAGTTTTAATTCAGAATAAAGTTTCTATGAGCTAGATTCAGCATCAGTGACCTTTTAGGCATCTGGCCATGGAAGAGAAAGCATGATTGTGAGAACCATACCTACACTCTTGATACGTTGCTGGGGCAGAGATAGCATGCAGGCTGCTTCCAGCCCAGCTCAAGACACTCAAGTGAAGTGCCGCCTGGCACAGCATACTTGCTATTCAATGTCTTCAGCTAGCTGCAAAGGAAGATGCTAGCAGCCAGCATGAAAATCAAACCATGTTCCCTTCCGACACCCACAGTCAGGGAGGAAAGAAAGCCTCTTTGCACTGGGAACGCACTGTCCTGCTCTCTGGAAGGCAGGCCACAAGGCCTTTCCCTTGCTCCTTGCAAAGCTGCAGAGGAGGCTCCTTTCCACTGTACGCCTCAGGGTTGGGAGGCCAGGCCCTGAAATCCCTAGACCTGAGCGGGTTGGGGGAAGAATTTTATCCAAAATGCATTTCAGAAAGTATATAAATTACCCTGAAGTGATGCCTGCAAAAAACAGGCTTCTAACATTTTGGGCCTTACTGGACTGTAAAGAACATGTTTCCTTTCATCCACGTTGTCCATTTTCTCTAAATTGTTCAATGGGACGAGTAGGAACGCTTCCAGCCCCAAGTGCCCACAGTCCCAGGGCTTCAGCACTGCACAGGACAACAGGGAATATGAATTTAACCTCTCAGGTGGAAAAGGCAGTGCAGTTTGGGTCCCCCTGCTTCTCTCAGCCAAATGTAAAAACAAAAACAAACAAACAAACAAACTGCAGAAGCAGGATCCACAACCTGGCCCTGTGAGCGGCCTCCCCCTGCCAGTGCCCACCCCCAGGGAGCGGGGTGGGCACTGCAGGGGACAAGCGCCCGACTCCCGCTCCCTCTGCAGAAGGGTGCAGCCCCCCAGGCCTGGCACGGCTGGGCAAGCCCCAGGCCTACCACTCTGCCAGGTATCCAAGACTTTTTTTTAATTTTTATTTTTAAATTAATACCCCTTTCCAGAGCTTTGACAGCAGCTAAATGGACTCCTTCAGGACACCAATTTTAGACACCTACATGCCAGCCAAACCTCACGTCAGCACTTCTTTTGGTTTGTGTTTTTGTCACTTCAGAAAAGAACACTGTATGCTAAAATATAGCATTTTCCAAAGCCTGGAATTCACTGGCCATCACCCAGTTATTTCAGACTGACTTCATTTCTACCTTTTTGCCCCTTGACTAACAAAATAACAGCTGTGAATATTTCATGTAAAACAACTCATGAAAAAGAGGTCATTCCCCTCTTGCACCCGCTTTATCACATAAACGCAAGCTGTGCCAGATGACCACAAGCTGTGTATGTGGACAGAAACAACCTCAATGTTAGCAGCCCTTGTGCCAAGGAAACCTAAAGTGCATGACACACAGACACAGACACAGATTTCTAGGTTGGAAGAGACCTCAAGATCATCGAGTCCAACCTCCGACCTAACACTAAGTACTCCACTAAACCATATCACTAAGCTCTACATCTAAACGTCTTTTAAAGACCTCCAGGGATGGCGACTCCACCACCTCCCTGGGCAGCCCATTCCAATGCTTAATAACCCTTTCGGTAAAGAAGTTCTTCCTAACATCCAACCTAAAACTCCCCTGGCGCAACTTTCGCCCATTCCCCCTCGTCCTGTCACCAGGCACGTGGGAGAACAGACCAACCCCCACCTCACTACAGCTTCCTTTAAGGTAACTGTAGAGAGCGATAAGGTCGCCCCTGAGCCTCCTCTTCTCCAGGCTGAACAAGCCCAGCTCCCTCAGCCGCTCCTCGTAAGACTTGTTCTCCAGACCCCTCACCAGCTTGGTCGCCCTTCTCTGGACTCGCTCGAGCACGTCCATGTCCTTCCTGTAGCGAGGGGCCCAAAAAATGGATACAAAATAAACATGGATACATGTTTACATGTTATGTTGTTATGTTATGTTATGTTATACATGTTGTTATGTTATGTTATGTTATACATGATACATGTTTATGGATACATTTGTATCCATACATGGATACAAAATAAACGAAAGACTGGGGAAGTGCCTTTTTTTAACATAGTAAATTTAAGAATTAAGGAAGAGATACAATCACCTCAACTTTCAAACAGATTACATGAGATACAAAGTTATGCAGCATTTTAGCCATAGAACTACATGTTTATTGCAGTTATGAGAACCGGAAAGGCCAAGTTAGTTATTACCCCAAGAATCTTTGACAGTTTACTCTAAACCTTCTCTAACTTGTGACAGTGAGCCTGAAGACAGCTCACAACTGCAAGTTCAAAAGCATGTATGTGGACTATAATAAATGTTGCTCACCACCTGAAATGTGTTACCAATTGCATGTACTTCAGTGGATTGCAGTCCTGGCTATTAACAGTTTAATAACAGTTCTGTGAATTAGCATTAAATTACAGTGAATGTTAGAGAAGAGGTTCTAATATTTACATTAGTGCCTAATGAGTTCCCCATAATTAATATAATTACACTGAACCACAGAAATTAATATTCAACCAATTATTTTAAAGAGCTATCCAGTATACGTAGAGACTTTTTGAAGACATCCTCCCAATAACAATAGAGCATTTCATGAAAGCACAGGCCCCAATTCTGCCATGAGCTCTGCAGGGGGGAATTTCATTGCAGAATCAAGGCATGGGCCCCCACTGAGGTTTTGGAGTAAATTCATTTACCTAATCTCCTAAGCACTCACCTTATCTCTTTATGCTTGCCATAGAAATACTCCAAGACACAGCAGAAAAGTATTAAATCCCACATTCCACCTCAGGCATGACTTCTAACATTGTAACACAACCCAGATAAAATAGCAAGGGACATATGGCACAGACACATAAATTATTTCAACTGACTCCTCCAAGGATCCCACCAGAAATGGTGAAATACTCTGCTTATAGTTCCAGACAGTTTGCTTCATAAGGCAGAAGGATTAAAAAAATAAAAATAAAACTTTTACCTGTGAGGAATGTGCAAAATCCTTGTCCTCATTCTTGAAAGGCAGACTTCATGGAGATGCACAGATGTGCAGACTCTGAAAGTCAGGTATCTTCAAAGTCCCCCTAGTGACAGTTTAAAGATGATTACTTTGAGTAGCCATATTCAAACATGAGCCTAATGCTTTTGTCTCAATTTTTCAAAATATTTTGTATTTGGAGATAGCTGACCCAATTTTCCACTTGTTTGTTTAGGAGCTATTTCATCTTTGATCAAAAGACAGATCACTTTCTTTCCTCACCTGCTATGTCACGTTTAAATATACACCACACTGCTGTTTCATTTTTCTACAGCAAAGCCTAGACGAGGACTTCAGAGATACTATCCTTCAGAGTAACTGATAGCATTAAGGGCAAAAGGTTAGGTATGCAAGTCTTACATATTAAAGGATAATTAATCTTCTTGCATGTTCTGCCATCACTGCTGTGTCTTCAGACATTAGATCCAGTTCTGCTTCCAAGAGAGCGCAATTTATTGTTTTAAATAGCACTTGGGAAGAACAGCAGAGAAGCATCTCTCTTCCTTCCCACCCACTCCCCCTACTCCAAATCTACTGGAAGTTAATTTCAGAGTAAACACAAAGCAAACAAAATTTGTCAGCCAGCCCACCCAGAATCACATTATACTCTAAGAAAGCCTGCCTTATGGTGGAAGAACAGACATGAAGTTTTCAAGCTAGCATTCAAAGACAAGGTCTCAACTTGAAAGATGCTCATTTAGAATAAAACACTGCTCCTGCTGTGCCAAAGCCAAATGCTACCTTTCTGAAGGGTACCTGCCTACTAAACACATACACACACACACACACACACAAAACAAACAAACAAACAAACAAAAAAAAACAACACAGAGAAAGGAGCATAGTAATTAATGATTTTCAAAGGAAAAGGGCTCCTTGCTACCCAGCTCTTTTAAACTTGCTCTCAAGAACTCCTTATACTTGAGGCAGTCATTCCATCGGGAGCTGGGGAAGTGTTTGTCAGAGAAAGAAGTGGCACAAATCCCGGCTGGCAGATGATCATGCTCTCCCTCCACTACCCCTTCACCTCCCACCTCCCCCAAAGCATCTGATCCTAAGCTACTCAAGGACATCCTCCAAAATAGTTCTGCTATTGATATTCTCTCTGTAGTAACTTTTCACTTGTCTGCTGCAGCTACTAATGTTACATTACTCTGCAGCTATTGGTATCTAAGACATTGAGTCCTGCCTCACTGTTTGCTCTAATGATTTCCCATGACAGCAAATGCTCCACACTGTTTATCTGTCATGATAAGCATTTCCCAAACACCTTTTGAGCATGTTTCTTCTCAGCAGCACCAGCAAGCACTCCCTTATTCCTGTACTGTTAGACAAGGTGAATAGGAGCACCGCACTCCTGATGTGCTTGCTGTTATGCGTTCTCTTACTCAGCTTGTACAAAAGGTAAGTAAACCACTAAGGGAAAATGGGAATCCAGGAGACGCTTGTAAAAACAGCCAATTTAAGACCATCCGTCTTGCAATCCTGGGGCTTCCATTTAAAACAAATCGAATTACCAGCATTACAAACAGCAGTTAGGCTAATCAAGAGTTAAATGATAAATAATCCAAAAGGGTAAGATTAACCATTCTTAAAGCCATCCCACGGTTTACATGTGGATATAGGCACAGTCTGTAGGAAAAACTGGGTGGGAAACCCATTCTCTTGGGCCACGGAATAAGGTCAGAAGTGTGTATGGGGGGGGGGGGCCGGTGCGGCGATGAGACCAGGGACCTCAATTGTAAACCATGATTTTAGCAGTTTTAGACAGTCTGAAACAATTCAATGGGCATTAGGTGCAGAAGGGAATACACATGGACATAAGCATAGGTGTCCATTGCAGAACCCAACGTCACAGAGGTACACAAGCTCACAGCCCAAAATTTAGCAACAAAAGAAAGAAAATTGTCTTAACCGCCCCACATCACTCCATGCACACCGTTAGTAGCCCTAATCAGCCTAGGTGGGTTGTCAAACCAAGATCACATTCTACAGAGCACAAGTAGCTTAGAAATGACAGCTTGGATCAAAAATCATCATTTCAATGTAGAACTCACTCTACATCCATTACTGCTGGCAGAGAGCAAAGTCACGGTGCTCTTCCTGCCCAGGCTCCAAGCTCCTTCAGCATAAGCATACAGTCCTGCAGCTGTCAGAGACGATGGGACAGGTTCAACTTACTCTAGCTCAAGTCTTACCCACATTTAGAAAACAAAAGGCAAATTAACCCCACTGTAAATTCTTGCTATGTAAGAAAGGTTAAACACGTGTTGCAGACTAGGTTTCCGAAGGCATAAGTGGGATCTCCTCTTTCTATCCAGACAGTAACTTTCACAAAAACTTGCAGGAAGCTAATTAGCTTGAAGACCTTTGCCTCTCTGCCACATTTGGTTGATATCATCCAACAGTTCAAAATTACTAGGGAGATGGACAGACACACACAGCAGAGAAACGTAAATCTGTTTCCATAGTGAAGTGCATTAAAAATAGAAAGAACATGACACTGATGTTTCTTTTCAGATACTGCCACAGGGATTCTTCAAGGCACTGTGTCCAGAAGCTCTAATCACTAGTGAAATCTGTCTATTTAAAAAGCTGTAGTAGGAGCCTTCATAATTCTTATGCTGCAGAAATTAATTGGACCAAGCTCCTCTGCATATTCAGGACAGTTGAGATGGGAAAAATCTCCCATTGGTGCTTGAAGATTAAACATAGCTTAATTTACAGCTACAATATCATATATGAATGGTTCATATGCATGTATTTTTCCAGTATAACCTAACTGACAAACTGAATTATTAGACTAGTTGTAATTTGTCCCTTACATATTTGATATCCTGGTGAAAGGTAATGCCTTCATATTCAGCTTTACTGCTGCTTTGCAAGACTTTATTAAAAGTTGGACAATAAAATGCTGCTTAGAGAAAAGTGTTAGTTTTAGTTTGCCAAGAAACTTCTGTATAGGTATGTGTTAATTTACTGCATCAGTATCTGTATGCAGCATTGCTGAAGTAGGAGCTACCCCTTTGGCAAATACACAGCACCCACTCCGAGGTACCATGCAATACACTGCAATGCATCAGCCATCTACCAGGGGAAAAACTAACAGCTTCACAACTCAGGAATCCTCTGTACATTCAGAACAAGCACTGACTCTCCAATCATATTGCCAAATATCTACAGCGATGGCAGAGACAGCCAAGTGCTACAGAGGAGCTGGTGTCTATCCAGAAGGTGATTGTCAGATTGTAAGGAGCAGAAAGGAACACTCCAAGAAGTGCAAAGACCTAATTCTTGCCCATGGTCTTGAAAGTCTCCACCCCACCTTGGCTATGCTGTAGTCTGTGGATCGATCTGAACCCAACCCCCAATTTTTTTTTAAATTGAAAAACCCTAAAAAAAAAATTTAGAGTTATTTTTCTCTTCCTTCCCCCAACAAAGGCAGTCATATTTGTCTGTGAAAGTGAGCCTGTTGCTCTGGCTCATGGCTGTTAGATAAAAGTAAAAATTCTACTGCTTCTTTACTTGTATGTAGGAGTCCAGAAAAAAAGATGGAATACTTCAGCTGAAGGGCCCAGGCAGAAAAAAGCAGCAGTGCCTCAGAAGAGCCACTTCAGGTTGGCTACAGAAATCAGCTGAGAAGCTATGGGACTGACAAGCTCAGCGTGCACAATAAGCAGAATCACTTCTGGAAGAAGGCACCCTCTGCTTCAGTTTTACTTTTCTAACCTGAGGCATTTTGGTAACATCTGGGAGACATGCTGGCCATTGCTATGGCAGAAATAATCTAAAGTTTCACTTACCTGAAGTGGGCTTTCACCTGCTTTCAATAAAACAGTAGTTTGTCTGGCTGCCAGTTGACAAAGCACTGAATATATTGAATATTCGAACAGAAAGCAACAATACGTCTTTTTAGCTTAGTCAACATACATAGTGGGAGAAAGGTGGAAGTCTTCCTGCATCACCTCAACGATGATGTCTTTCCTTTCAGGCTCACCTTCTTAAAGCAAATACCCTGCACACGTTCTCTGACAGTCACAGATAACCTGACTTCATTCAAATCCTCAACAGCCTCTGAATTAGCTAAATATCATTAGCTGAAAAATTGATTTATAAATAAACGCATGGTTTCTATGAGGGGCTTTTCCTAAGGAAGAGCAATGCAAAGAAAGTATATTTGAAGGATTTTCTAAGCCGTAATCTATACTTAGTACTTAAAGACCAAGCTCCCCAGGTAGTTTTTAAGGGCTTGCATCTTTTTTAGGAAGATGGAAAGTTGTAGCTGTAACAGCACTTGTGTCCGTGCCAGGCGTTCTGCTCTTGTCATTTCATGGCCCACATTACTATGGGGGTATTAATATACCAGCTAACATGGACTTTGATTTCAGAAAAACTTGGTTCTCATCACTTTTCACAGCCACCAACATCTTTCACCAACACTAATAAATTTCATTCCAGCTCACTGAAGAACAGTCAATAAAGGGGAGATGCTAGCAGCAAACCAGTGGAAGCATCGTACTTGTGCTGCACGGATGCTGTTCCCTAGACACAGACAAGAGTGTTTGCTTAAAAGACCTAACACATCAGCATCTTTCACTTGGGTCATGTGTATTTATAGAATCAAATCTCTTGAACAGGATGGACAGTTGCTGTCCAGCTAGTGACAGAAGTGAGCGTCCACTGCAAGTGTCCTTGCAAAGATGCCTTCAGCTGGATCAGACAAGACTCCTCAAAGAATTGTGGACAATTCTGGCACACCTTTGTGACCACGATCCATTTCTATTGATTACCTTATATTATGTACAAAATGTATCTTAACCATCTTAATTGACTGCTCTACATGACCGCTCCTATGGACCAGTTTTGCCGGAATATTTAAATTTGTCTGCACACGGCTCGGTAAGCTCCTTTGCCTACAGCAGATGCCATTGGGGGAACCACCAGAAGCTCCGAGCTTCCCTGCTCAGGGAGTGAACCAGCGCATCCCAACAACATCTACTGGTTGGTCTGTGCACAGCAGAAGCCACTTGAGAGAGTCTCTGGTCCTGTCTGGAAGTCCTGCCTGCAAAGCTCCTGTCTGCTGCTTTGCCATGTGGCTGGCTAGGAGCTCAGTCAACCACCTTGTCTGCAGGCAGTCAGGCACATCCTCTATGCAGAGATTAGCTTCAGGGCTCCTGGACCAAACAGGAAATTATTCATTAAGCACGCTGGGTGTCAACACAGGCACAACCCTGATATTCAGTTACATCACAACTGCAAATATAGGGTAAACTTAAGTTTTATCCATATACCACAACTGTAACCTACTTATAACGCTCCATAGATTTTCACCACAGTATCCACGAAGTAGCACGTGGTAATCCGTCTGACCCAAGTCACATACCATTCCTAGGGCATACATGCTGACCTTGCAAGGCGTCCTCCTGATCCCCACTGTATGTGCATCTGGAAACAGGAGCACAACAAATAAAAGGGTTGGAATTTTGCAGCCATTACACCTAGAAGCTGCTGCGCTGTTGGGCACCTGGCTCCCTCTCCCTGCTCTGACTTGAGCTGCCCAAGCACCTTTACAAACCCCTTTCTCACATCCCAAACCATAAAAGTGTTGAACCAGAAAGCTAAGCTTTTCTGACAAAGATGGTTGTTCTGAATCTCCTATGGGAGTAATGAGCCTCTTCTTTTATGAAGGGACAAGTCAGCTGAAAGAAGCAATAAAAGAACTGATGCCATTTACTAAGATGGATTGCTATTACTCGAGCTGTCCATCCACACATATTTGTCCAGAGCATATTTTTAGTACTAGAAGCAATGTAGTTACAGATCACAGAACAGCCAAACTGCCAGAAAACATGGACTGACTTACCTTCATCAAAATAAATCACAACAGGTTTTGGGACTCCCATAACTCAGAAGCCAAGGGTGACCTTGAGGCAGAAGTTGATTAAAGCTGTCAGACAAAGCCCAGTGTTATACTTTATAGCTAATGATGCCAAGCTACCAACTGAACCATGCCTGCCTGTGTCTGCATGGTAGTTCATGGCTGCTCCTAAATAATAACCGATGCAAGCAAACTCTGCAGCAGCCTGACCTGTTCCCTAAATGACAACCCCTTCACATGAGGCTGTTAAACTAGTACTGTTGCAAGTGCCTCCAACAGAAACAGAAATGAAAACAAAAGCAATGGCCAAAATAAAAACAAAATAAATCAAACAACAAAAAAAAATCCCAGTCCCATTTGCTTTCCCCTCCCACTAGCGTACATGACTATGTGCAACAAAAAACACACCCAGCTATTAGGTGAAAAAGATTATATATCAAAAAATTGATCCTCTCCTGGGGCAGACATCAACATTACTTGGACTCCAGCAGAACACTACTACTTACATCAGCAAAGCACCTGCAGCTTGCAGGATGTAAAGCAAAGGATTTTGTTCCCTTAGGAGGCCCATGCCACCACACTGCCCCAAGCCCGCAGCACCTTGACCACTCATGGCCGAGAGGGACAGCAGCAACCCAAAGAAAGCAGCATGGCTCAGAAATCTTCACCGCGGCACGTGTCTAAAGATTGTTCATACAAAAGAAGAGGACTTGGAAGAATTTCTGTAGAGTGTTCTGTTTATATAGTAAAAGTTAGCAGTGGTACACCAGCTCTGGGGACCCTGTTCAGATGCCAAAAACTTCTAAGATGGAAAAGCATGAGAAGGCCCTGAGCTTCAGGAGGGGAGAGCTCAGTCCCATACCCCAGAGCCTGATAACCCCAGGAGCTCCAGCCAGGACTTGAGCCTTGGCAGCAGGGACAGCCCTGCCTCTGTGCCAGGCTGCTCGCTGCAGAGGCGGTGGCACAACATCCATCACTTCGAGGACACCTACGCAGAAGGGACTCAGAAGCTGAAAGCCCAGGTCCTTGTCACCCAAGAGGGTGCAGAGGTTTTCTGGAGAAATATGCCTGTATTTCTCCAGAAATAAGATATATTTACATACAGGACTTTGACAGTGCTTCATTTTTCAAACAAAAATCTGTTAAAGCAGCATATCCCCATTGTAGGCTGGGTTACTCTTTCATCAGGGTTTTCCCTGTGAACACCAAGTTCCATTAACGCATATTCCTGGACTTTATACCGTACAGAAAGTTTCTGAGGCTGGCCTTCCCAAAGGCAACTATTTTTGCTATTTTTGCTGTTTGGATTAAAACGGCTCAGTCATGTTCATGAAAGCCCAGCCTTGACAGTAGAAGGGATTTACCTTCATCACAGAGGAGGGTTTTTTTTGTTGTTTTTTTTTGAACAAACTGGGATAAGGATTTAAAAAAATATATAAGAGCTTCGGTGTATCAGAAGATTCTCACTGAAGACACATGCTGAAAACAGCACAAGTAAGAATTGGGCATGATCCACAAATGAGAGAGTAAAAAACGACATTTAACTTCCTGTACTATTTATTCCTGGTGGTTTAGTGCCCATAAGATCTTTTTTTTTTTTTTCATTTTCAATAAGACTGTGCAAAGTTCAAGATCTTATGAGGCAAACAAAGACTTAAAGACACAAAGATAACTAGATTCATCCCACCCAAGACACCCAATTCCAACCATCATTGCCTGAACTTCCTAAGGAGAGAAAAGTAAGACAGGCTTCTCCAAGTGGCAATCCAAATTTTCAGTGATTCTCTGCCTCAAGCCGCCCCGGGCCCCACAGCAAGTATGTTTTTTATTTAGGCATTTCAGCTTGTACTGGGAGAGAAAAATGTCAGAGCACTGGCTCTGGCTACCCTGCAGTGGCATCCTGCCTGCTTCTGAAATTCCCCCAAACACTTGAAGGGCAGGAGGGGAAAAAATAAAATAGATGAAATAAAGACATTGGATAGAGGCTAGAAGAGGCAGATGAAACCCAAGGGCTATATCCTTATTCAGTGCAAACCAGTGCAATAAGATCAAAGCACTGCAATCAACGCTTCCTTGCATCTTACATAAAAATATTTCAGAAATATTCTTATACCACTACAGTAAGAAAGCACATAGCTCAAGTTCTGACAAGATAGCACAGAAGCTACCACCCCCCCCCCCAATTATTTTAACCTTGCACTTCATAATTCATATATTCAGAGTCCCATGATCAGAGATCACCTACAGAAAATCCAGTCACTGCAGCCAATTTTGACTTTCCACCATGTTAAAGCCTGATATTTACACAGTGTTTGAGTAGGATGCCTGTGACTGCCACCAGTGAATACCACTTTTTCACTTTATCAGTGGCAGTAATTTATCTGAGCTTGGATCAGTAGGAATGAAGAAAGAAAATAACAGGCTTCTTTACCTTCCCACTTGCTCTCGGACAACAACCTGACCTGTTAAAAAGATAAGCTACAGGAAGAATAGTATGTGTATTTAACCCCAGGGGTATTTCCTAAATTGCTCACAGCAAACAGCTCAGCTTGCTCTGCTAGTGAACTCTGACAGAGCATCGTTACAGAAATGCAAAAGGTATTCAAAACTACCTTGCTGCTGTTCCCGGAGTCAAAAAAGGACTAAGTACAAACTTTTTCAACTACATACTCATCAGTTTATCTATATTATGTCTAGTGAAAATGGTTGTATCTTCCTCCTATTATTGGCCCTCTCCAACATCCATAACACTAACGATGTCAGCAGGCTACTCCCCTATGCCATGTAGAGTTCATTATTGCACTGTTTATACAATAAGCACTACAAGACAGCCAGATGATAACAGAGCACTAGCACCTGCCTCCTAATTTTAGAAAATTCCTTTTCTTAACAAGCTTTTCTCTGTTGTCAACAAGCTCCTCCTCAGAAAACAACGTAATATTGTAGCAAAACAATAATAAGCTCATATATCAAGTTAAGTAATCAATTTATAATTATACTTGTTCTTAAAACATACATTAGTTCACCCATTTTCTCTCAAACACCAAGATTCACATGTGCACACGGGGAGGCCAGCACCCAGGTGTGTTTACCAACAGGGCCTTGAGACAACACAGAGAACCAGATATATCAAGTCCTTGTTACATCTCCTGTGTCCTTCAAAGCCTACTGAGGATGCACTGGTTTGGGATGTGCCTTCCGCACCCTTTAAAAGTGATTTTTAAAACAGTGGTTGCAATATTTTCTTCTCTCAAACCTGTCTAACCTTTATGGTTCTGCAGGATTTACACAATGTCCTTTAACTTCTTATCTTGCCTTTGCCCTGGTGTAGACTGCTCCTTGTGTAGGCTGCCCCTTGTTTTCCTGATAAGCTGCAGGTAGATGTACCAGGATCTTGAAAACCTGCTAATGAACAATCAACACCTAACTTCCATATCCCTTCTTTCTGGCCTTCTTTCTTTCGCTTCCGCATCAAAGCCTGCCCACTTATACCAATCTTTTCTTCCATTTTATGTTAGCTTCCTGCAGATCAACTACAGGCAAGATGAAGAAGCCAGTTTCACCCAACAACTTGTCTGCACCCTACCTGGATAAATACATTTAGATATACATACACCAAAAAATAAATGGTCTACCAGATTTTCTGTCCTTCCACCAGTATGAAAGTTTTACTCGGTGCTGTAGTTCTGTGCAAATATTTTTCAAGTTTAACTGATGGCAGAGTGTAGGTAAATACTTTAACAATTCTGCTCTGTACTACCAACTGTCCTGTATCAAAGTGTAACAGCAGCAGTCATCTTTTAGTTAAACAATGCAGCGTGTAATTGCCTTGCTGTTGGAATGACCTGACAAAACACATTCAAATTAAAGTTTGATTTGATGACTTAGCCTTTTTCTTTACTAAAAGCCATCAGTTCTCATTCTGTTCTTGTCCAAAGTGAATAATAAAGCTCTGCCTTCTTCAAAGCATCCCCACCCATATCTGAATATAAGTTATTTTCATTTATTGATTGAAGATAGTGCATTGTTTCCTGTCATTTTTTTTCAGACCACTTCAAATTTTGGAAAGCAAACTTAAATATACTGGATTTGGCATAGTTCTAAACAAGAAGGGACTACATCCCTGGAGAAAAGGCATGTGGGCTTTGCCAACTACAGAATGAGACTGCCAAGACAATTTTCCTCTCAGTAAGCACCCACAGAAATTGCCACTCCTCTCCTCCTCCTTAGCCCTATGGGAGCACACTCACAGCCAATACATATTTTTTAAAAGAGCATTCTTGCATGAAGCATCACAGGACTCGAGAGACAAATCTGTCAATTACTTCTCTGCCACTCAGGCTTATTGCCAACAGACTCCCTCTGTCTCAACACCTTACGCAAGACTGTATCCGCATCCCTACTAACCAGCCTCTCATTCTAGCCCATGCTACCTCACGTTGTCATTGCTTTGAATTAGCTGTCCTCAGCTTCAAAAATCTCTGCCCTCCTCCCCTCCAACGGTTCTGATATGCTTACGGGAAAAAGTGATCTCAAGCTTTTTGGAAAAGATGCCCATATCCAGATACTCGAGGCTAATTTACGCAGCTGCTGAACACTCACACCTGGAATTTGAACTAGGAAAGGGAACAGAGTAACTCAGTAAAGTCAAGGACTAAGAAAAAAAATCAAACTGGGAGTCCAAAATCAAACTTGTTTTTCCTCTGACTCAGCACTCACATTATACAAATGACGAAACGTCTTCCCAAGGGATATCAGAAAAAAGTTCATAGTTAGAAAGGAGTCACACGTTGAAGCTTTGAGTATTACAGAGCCCATCAGAGAACCAGCAGTCTTAACTCCAAAGCAGTAGTTGAAAGTAGGCTTGGGAAAGAGGAGATCATAACAAAAAGTGTAAGAAAATTATGAATAGCTCCTTAATTGTTGATTGTGCATGTAGCTGATATAGTATAAGATTACAGAAGTTTCTACTATTAACATATTTCCTCCCAAATCTCTATCTCTGCTTCATTTGCCTTTCTACTGCATTTCATCCAAAGTAGAGTAGTATCTCAGGAAGATGTGTTTATATTCTGTGATAGGTAATCAGTGTCCCAGGAAAGCTCCCGATTTTCTGCAGGTGTGGGGAGGTGACAAGTAAAAGGTATCACAAGGCTAGTAAGAGTTATCTTGCAGTGCACAAACTCTGCACAAAATACCTGTGTGGTTATGCTTTAAACTGCTTTTATAGTGAGCTAAACTTAGCCAATGGAAAAACAACCCAGTGAAAAAGTGAACTACACCCAGAAGTATCTGCATTCAGCACCAAGTTATACAAATTACTAAGAGCGTTTTGTATTATCCATACCCTGCCCAAGTCACACAAGCACATACAGTAAACAACAATTAGCCAACGGACACACCCTGTTGAAAATTCAAGAAGCATTTGGAAAACACAAGGATCTCAATACAGGAGAAAGGTACTGACACAGGTTGTATTCTTCTTGCCTGCATGTGTCCAATACCTTATTTGAACTTGCTTTATTTTTGAGTACTCGCTTTCTTTATTGCTTTGGTAATGGCTGCACAGTGTTGCTGTAAAAGTTCTGGCTTTTTTTTTACCCAGACCACTGCCCACTATCGCTCCAAGGCTGAAACACCTGCATTTGTACATGTTTTATAGAGTATGACATAAAGCCAACAAAGGCTTTTGTGCTGATTACAGAAGCTTCAAGCTCCAGCCTCCATCTCTGCTGTGGCACCCGAGGCTCAGTCAGGACTGCTATCAGGCCCTGTCTCCAATATACATCAGCTTCAGGCGCTTTGTAAGAAAAGGCAGTCCCTTAACAGACAGCATCTGTTCTTCACAACAAAGGTCATCCTATGCTTTGGAAATTGTGACAAGGATTTTAGCCTCCTGCAATGTCTTCATTTTAAAGTGATAAATCAACCTATTTTTCTGATCAGCTTTTTTTTTTTTTTTTAGAAAAGCTGTACCTAAGAGTATCTCACGGGGGAAAAATAACTATGGCCAAAGACCTAACCCATTAAATCCCAAGCCAAATACACACCTGAGCCACTCCACCCAACACTTTGCATCAGGCTGACCACTCTGGTGGCTTTTTCAAATGGTATCTGCTGTATTTCACACTAACTCCCTGCTGGGGTTTGTCCTTGTGCCCTTGATCTCCCCTGCAGAACTGGGCTGAAGCTCCTCTGTGGCTGGAATTAACGCTGGCCAGAATGAGCCAGTCCAGGGAGCAGATGGTTTGGAGCACATCAAACTGACACTGTCAAAGCCACTGGATGCCAGCCATCCCCAGCCTCATTGTTCTAAGATCTGGCAAATAAAAAGCCTGCAAGAAAACATTCTAAAAATAAGGGAATTGCAAAGGATGACAGTAAAAGGTAAATTATTTCTTGTACAGGGTAATTTACATACAGAATAACTTCCCAAAGTTAAGACATGAAGCAAAGAACACAACTATGTCTAGAAGATCAGTAGGATGTTTTCTAGAGATGAAGAAGGTGGGTGCCTGAAGGAAACAAAGCAAAGGAAAAGGACACTCTCAGAACTGAATAGCCTCTTGCCTTTTCTTGGGTGTTTCATGCTTCTGTGAGCCACAAATAGTACAGGACAATAAACACAACAGGGTGTCACCATGAAGAAAAAGCTTCTCCAAATGAATAGGGAGAAACCTGCTCAAGATTAACAACCACACAGATTCTGAAGAAAACCACAACAGTCCTGCGGTAAAAAAGAGGAGGTGGCATGAGACAGAAGGACAGAAGCACTGGTGCACCCCACTCCTGCTCAGCAATGCCCCTCCTGTTGCCCTACAGAGGGTCTGCTGGCCCTCCCTCTGGGGCACTTTGCAAATTGGGGTTTAGGAGCAAACCCAGGGCAGACCCTGCCCAACTGCACTGAAACCACAGCACTGCTCAGCCCCAAGAAAGAGCAGCTGGACATATAGCATCAATAAAGCAGTCTACTCACCTGCTCCCCAAGTCCTGCTCCCAGTCAAGAAGAAATAGGCTACCTTCTCTTCTGGCATAGCAAGCCATACTGTCAGTGCTTGGAAACACTGCACTGCTGTCCAAGAGTAGCAAGGGCTGTCCGTTCCCTCAGAAAAGCTGATATGGGAGTTGGGGATGACCCCAGCACAGGCAAATCCCTCATCAACAGGGCAGCAACCCTCAGAGTTAAAACCTTGTATCCAAAGCTAGGGGCTGGTAACAGCGCCCACCAGCAGCCCCAGGCATGGTGAGCATCCAGAGAGCCCAGTCAGGAACAAAAGGAACCAAAGTCAACTACAGCACAGGTCCAGCATCCACCCAGAAGTCAGGGGGAAAGAAAGGGCTGGAAATAAGCTCACCTCCACCACAGCTGGGGCAGAGAGGGAAGGCCCACACCTCAGCTGAGCTGGGCCCCAGGCAGGAGCAGGAGGAGGCTGCTCAGGGCAATCGAGGCCTGTTAGGGCCACCAGGGCTGGGAGGGCTGCCTTTCCTCACTCCTACTGACCCACAACAGGCACAGGGAAATGGGGCTCTAGCGGGGAACGGAGGGGGAGGCCCCCATTCAGTGCCTGCTGGGGCATTCAAAGCCCTGGCAGTCAATGCTTGTAATGAATCCACGAGGGGGAAAAGCCAGCAACAAAACTCACTGAGGGAATGGAGGCCAATGGATCAGAGCACCCCTGGGATCCACTAGTCTAATATGCTGGATGGGAAGACAGTGCCAAGGATAAACAATCAAAAGAGCTTCATCCTAGCACCTCAGCACCAACCAGTGTGAGATCCAGCCACAACAGTAATCACTTATGAATAAAACCCTGGCAAAACATACCATCTGGGTTATGCAAGTCGGTATTCTTGCAAGAATGAGCTCTCTACTTTAAAGAATTTAAGCATTCTTCCCATCTCTGCCTAAGAAAACAAGGATTTGTCTGCAGCAGAACTACACGCACCACAGCCCAACAATGGGGAAGCATGCACATAAACACCAGATGGGATGTTTGGGGCACCAATCCTGTCTCCCTGATGGCACAGTGGACTTCAAAATTCACAGCACCCTCTCCATCTGTGAAGCCAGAAGGTACCTTCTGCTATTCCACAGCCTCAAAGTCCCTTCCTTTTGTCTGTTTAAAAGATTTCTTCGAACCCAAATTGCTGGCTGGCCATGACTCTGGCACAATAGGCTTTCCTGTTGGGACTGAGAATAAAATTTGGATTTCAAAGTACTCTCTTAAACTCGTGAGAATCATCTGTCATAAATCAGCTAGAGCTAATTTAACACTTCAACACATTTCTGTAGGCAGAACACTTAGTGCTGAAGGAACACCAGCAGTTAATACAGATCGTCCCCTTCCAGTACATGAACAGTGTTCAGGATCTGCTGGCCTACAAAAGGGAAAGCTTCCTTCTTTCCCTAAGGTGGACAAAAAGATCACTTGGGTACAACTTGAATGGTGAGAATCCCGCAATATACTTGTGATGCCCAGTCTTGCATGATGTATTTCAAAGTGGGATTGCTACCCAGGCAAGAAATTCACTAGCTCTTGGGTAACTGCTTTTCCCAACGTTATCCAGTTCTTATAAAAAGGCTTGTTAATGTATTAAGCAGAGATAAAGCAGAGTCAGAGGTATTTGGTATGGAGGAATTTAACTACAGAGATTTCAATAAGTTAAATATGCAATCAATCCTGTTTAGAGGATTGATTGCATATTTGTATCTGGCATTATCAATAAATCTCATTCCATTCCTCCTCCTTAATTGCACTGTATTAACAAGATTAGGAGGAGAGCCTTATAAAACAAAAATCGCAGATGATTTTGAAAACAAAATTAGCAGCCTGAGGCCCTGTGGCATATTGCTGAGAGAAAGCAGGTGGTCACAGGTGTCTCAGCCTCCAAAGGTAATGACTATCTATACACTGCGCTAGAGGGCTTTGTTGCACTTCGATGAAGTGCTCTGTCTAGAAGCTGGCACAATACATTTGTTTTCAGAGCAATTAAAATCAACAGCAGATCCAAAAACACCTTTCTTATGAAAGACCGCAGCAAGACAATAATTTACAGACCTGTTGTATAAATGTAAGGATTTTGTCCTTTGGGCTGAAACATTGTTATTTTTCATCTCATCCCATTTAGATTTATTTTTTTCCTTAACAAATAGAGGTGTAAAACTAAGAATTACCATTCAGTTACATGTAAAAAACTGCATATTACATAGTAACAAGGTACCAGATTGTCCTGTGAGCTGTGCTTGCACAATTACCAATTTTTACTGAGCCACATGAGTACAGTGAATGATTCATTAAATGGTATCAGAGCTAAGATCAAGTTAAGCCTCATCTGAGGGCACAAAGATATACTGAGATAACCATGTTCCACAGAGAGGATTTCCAAAATTAAAATATCACGCCTATAAAACTTACTCATCATCAATGAAATTCTTCACTTAGAAAACAATTCCTCTTGAAAAATTATCCACGTGATTTGTCAAATTCTCTACAAACCATTTTCTTTGCTAGTTAGACATTTTTCTAGAATCCAGGGAAACGTTACTTCTGTCCCCCATAGATCTTGTTGCTATTTTTGTGCAGCAGCAGAACTTTTTCTAGTGCTGCACTACCTCACCCATACTTCCTAGTAAAGTGTTTAAAAAACAAACAAACAAAAACAAACCCTTAATCCTTGCAGGTTTATAGTTTACCTGTTTTCAATAGAACATCCTCTTTAGGTTCCCCTTCCTCCCCAAATGAAAGGGCCTTCCTCACGCTCTTTGAAAGCTCCAGTTGTAACACCCAGTCAGCAGCATTCAGCTCCCAACAGACAGGCAGCCCCAGAACATGATGTTTTACCAGATTCTCCTGCAGATACTTACTTCTTTACAATACCTACAGGGTGCTATAAATCGGTGTTAAACAACTCATTCTGAAAGAACAGACTTTAAGTTTAAGGTTGGGTCACAGCTTTTAAGAGCCTTTTTGGCTTCTTGCCTTTCTCCCCATGTGGCTACCCCTTTTCTCCCTTTTCCTACATCTGCACTCCAGTTCTCTTCACTAATATGAAAAAATAGGAAAAAATTACCATTTTATCTTCACTGTTTGCATTTGCTGTTCTAAACTGCTGCTGAGAAGAGGCAGAGGTGTAAATATGAGTGTGCCCCCCACTGTACCAGGAAGAAATAATCAAGCTCTTCCTAGGCCAAGAGAAATAACTACACCTCCCCTAAAACAGAGAGATTTGAACAAACCATTTAGAGGAGGAGCATGCAAGCATTATCCCAAATTGGAAATAAAATCTCTCTAACTATAGTCTTCAATAAGTGTTGGAAGCATTTCTGTGCTGTGCACCTCAAACTAGTGCTCTGCTGCTGCCTGCCAGTGAAGCTCCCTCCCTTCCCACCGCCCCGCAGAGCCCTGAGCTTCGTTCCCTTCTGCATATAAATCCTTGCCCCTACCTTGCCTCAGCCCTGTTCGTTTCCCACCCTCGAAAAGGGAGCTGCCTTTGATCTTAATTTCTTTGCAATCCTTGCAGTTAAAGCTTGCACACCGTGGTGTTTTGCCAGCCGCACAAACTAACAAGCTGCCCCTCCAGGCTCCATACCCAGTGCTCCTCTGCCCATCGTGGGGGCACCTGGGGCCTGCCTTACATTTCTGAGTTGCTTCATCTCCCTGCAGTCACCTAACAACTTGGTTAAGTGAGCAACACCGAGCGTCACCTGCACTCTGTACAGCTTTGAGGCTGGACCTGCAGAAGCTGGAAGACTGGAACATTCCTCCTGCTGAATAAAACGCTGGTATTAACACCACAGTCCATGCAGAGCACACAACAGGAGATTTAATCACCTTATGAGGCAGATAGGCATCGCCTCCCCCAAGCCTTTTCCCACAATGGACCCTTCAAAGCACGCAAAGCAATTGCGGCTAAAACATAACCCCTCCCAGTGCCTTTGGAGACTGTGCTGTGGCAGAAAGCCTCCCGGGCAAAGAGGGAGGAAAGCCCCATCCTGGAAAGAATGTCCAGTGCTCCAAGAATGCAGCTGGCAAAGTCCAGACTCCGCAATATTAGCATTTTCTTTTATTCTGTATTTATTCTAAATCTATAGATACAGATCAAATAGGTATTTACTACCGTTTCCCCTTCTCTGAAAGAGTAATTGGAAATGCCTTTCATAAACAGCTTGAAAAGCCATCTAATTCTGCTAAAATGCCCTTTTTACTTTAACTTCCACCTAAATTTAATCCATAGCTTCTTGTAGAAGTTTCTTCCACTCCACTTCAAAGAGCTAACATTGTACTCTAGTTTTTTTAACCACTGGTAACTAGATTTCCTTCTTTCTTCAAGACCGACAAAGGTTACTCAAACAAACGGTAGGATTTCAACAAGCACTGGAAACTTTATGTGCCCACTGTACTAAAAGAAAGATTCATAGCTTCTCCAGTGCACGTTCAATGCCATCGATCTCTCTGTAAGGATGTTTCTATCATTTAAGAAGCACAGTATCAGTTATTCTGCAGAACTGCCAAAAATACACTTGTTTCAATGAAGAAAATGCATCGAGACAGGCCCATTTCCTCCATTACTCCAGTTCCTTTAGCAGCTTCTCTTTCGTAAAACTGAGACTGGAGACCTTAATTCAGCAAAGTGTTTTGTCCTATGCTGAATTTCCACTGAAATTAATATGCTTCATTAAATCAGGCCTCTGTGGTTAATGATTCACCGAGAGGAAAAAATGGACAAAAGAGTTATTTTTCAGATTTGGGCAAACATTTGAACATACTTCAATGAAAAAGAAGCCTTGCAGACCAAGATTTATATTAAAAGCATTATCACTAGCCTGAAATAAAACAGAACACCTTTAAATCAGGCTTCAGCTGAATTTCAGGCCATAAGAAAGTACTTCTCCCTTCGTTCAATTCATGTACAGCAATAAAAGAGCTGTAGTACAGATATTTTACTTAGCCCAGTGGACAAGGCAGCGGAGGTCAGTTAGTGACACAAGTGTGTCTTCACTGCATTTGACTGAAGCTCAATAAACTTGTGTCACTGCAAGCGTCAAAGGCAGGGATGCTGCTAACAGCTTCATGCAGGGATGAAAGGCAGCTGCCAGTTTGCAGGCACAGGACTACAGCATTACAACGAATGGAGACAATTTATTAATTAATGCTTGTCATCCCAGTGGTTTGTGAGAACCTGGTAGCTCATAAGAATTACACTAACAGAAAGAGGGAACCTTCTCCTCTCCTCCCCTGCTCCCATCCAGGTTATAATATATGAAATGAACTGAATACTCTGAGGAAGCTTTCAAATTTTTTTTGGCTTGGAAGCAATTTTAGATTTCAACATATTGAAATGCGCACGAATTGATCAAGAACATTTAAATGAGTTCAACAGGAGAGTCAGCTGGTATAAAATGATTTGCTTGGGAATGGCATCTGCCCCTATCCTTCAATAGCCCTGTCCCTCTCCCCACCCATGTACACTCATCCACCTATGGGCTTGCTTTAAATACCAGAATATCATCTATCAGAAAATCCATAATCAGTTAAAATGAAGTTGCATATACCTGACCTACTGCCATATCTCATTTCCAGACATTCCCTAGTTTCCCTGCAAAGGCAGGTAATACTGAACATCAAAACAACAAATTCTTGATGTTTTAAAAATTGAAAAGCTGTTCTTCAGCAAATTGAAAAGCTGTTCTTGAACACTTGTACAGATGCTTTAAATTAGAAGTGGCTTTCCTTTGTTTTAAGAGGAGGACTCTCCTGTTATGATTGCAAGGCAAGGGGAGAGTCAAAATCTCTGAAAACAGATAGCCTATTTGGGCTACTGGTATTTACTCCATCTATTAACTAAGTACTATAAAGTACTCATCCAATAAAATCAAGATTTCACATAGTAGAATTAAACATATATCAGAAAAGCTTGCTTCCTATTATCCCTCAGAACCTCAAACTTGCCCCCAAATCCATAGGAGGACCGTACACTAACAGGCAGGTATGTAACTTACTGTGAAATCCAAAGAAGCTGCAGGGAGTCAAGCACCCCTTCCCATGGCAGCATGGCCAACAGTCAGCAATTTCAACATTAAACATCTCCACATCTCCTGCATCAGACACAGTGCTGTGAGCAATAAGAGGCCAGTGTACGTGGATTTAGCCCAGAAAAGGAAGAATTACAACAATTTAATGGAATAATACAAACATGTCCAGACATTGACAAATAATCCAGTAGTTAGGCAAAAATAACTGTAAACTACAGAGAATGATGTACCTGGAATTCATTTTTACTTTGCTAAAAGTAACGCTGGGCCAATACATTTCGTTTTATATCCAGTAGTAAAAACTGCTATGATTTACTGTAATTTTAAACAAAAGCAAGCTGTCACACAGTTTAGTGACATGTACAACCATCTGAGCTTGAATACATACGAAAATTTAATCATTCATTTGCTGTGGAAGGATATTAGTTGCGTGTTGAAATGCCTTTAATCAGTACTAACAAAATTAAAAAGTAACATATTTTGAAATTGAAGGAAATTTAGATGTGCCATTAAACCAGTTCTCTCTCATGTCTCAGATTTTGCGACTGCAGTTTTATCTGATGTGCCTAAAGGGTCCATCCTAATTTCCTTTCCTGTCAGTGGGAGAATTTACTTCAAGGATACTGGATCAGACTGGAACAGGAGTAGGCTTTGATTTGTTCTTTTGAAAGCTCAGCACAGGGTTGCACTGGGCCCCATTGTACATGACTCTGAGCACTTTCATATCCCTAACCCTGCGTATTACTTTTATTCTTCACTTTTGGGGCTTTGTAATTGAAGAGCCATGCAAAAACAGTACAGGTATGTTTTCTCTTACCAGTGTAGAATTTACTCATCTTTAATAAAAGAAAACAATTGAAATTAGACAAAAGGCAAGCTACCTTAAAAAGACTTCCAAGTAGTATCTTAGAAGATTTTCTGACTTATTTAAAACATTGTGGAAAAACAATAGATTTCTCTAAGTCCAGCAGAGCTTACAAGACCTAAAAGAACACTATTAGTAATGCTTGAGAGAGGAATTGAACAAAAACTGTGGAGACACAGGTAGATCATCCCTCTTTATTTGTTCTGATAGTTCAGAGTCTCTCTCTCTCTAGACAGAGAAGCAGCTTAATGCCAGGGGAATGCAAAAAAAAAAAAAAAAGTAGAAAAGCTTTCATTCTTTTCTGTCCCAACAAACATCAGTGATAAAAACTGAAAACAGTGAGTGATGAAGTGCTACATGACTCTTGTGGTTTTTTAGTTTGTTTTGTTTTTGTTTTTTAATCATGCAGTGGTATTCTACTTATTATTCACAAAATCTTTGATGCTGGTTAAAGGGTTTACTGTAAAAAACCTTTAAGCCCACCAGCACCCATGTGACCTGGGCAGCATGGGCAGCACAAGAGCTTAGCAGACACTGGCTGTGAACCTTCTTTGCAGCTGGTTCCCCACACTGACCTGGGCAAGCTCCTTTGCCCTTCCCCTCGTGCTGCACTTCTCCCCAGGTAAAAAGGAAGATTCACTTCCTTTGGAAAGTGCTATCTACAAATGTGTACTAGACAAAAAAAAAAGTCACCCTTTATCACTTTGTATGTTAAAATTATGTCAGTCCTCAAAACACAATGAAAACCGGACTTCCTTACCTACATGATGCACTCCATTAAACATCACATTCCCAAAATTACATTTTACCTATGCAAGAAGTCACATGGGCTTCATGGAGAATTCTTGCAAAAGGATTTCATAAAGCAACAGAGCACTGCATGATCAGTTCCTTTATGTAAAGTCCCTAAATATGTCTATAAATATTTAATTCAACTGAAAACCTTTCAAATGTTACCTATGCTCATCAGCTTCTCTGCACTGTATTTGTTATGCAAGGCACATTTTGCTAAAAACCAAGAATTATTCATAAACATTCACCTGGGATACTATTCATGTATATCAACCTCAAGGACAAGAAACAATGTTTCTTTCATTGATTGCCAAGAGAGACTTCCTATATTGTAAATTCTACATATTGTGTGTATGTATGCACACGTGGATTATTTATAGGGGTATATGACATACGTAACACCCCATCTTCGTTACACTTACCCTTACATTACTCCATCAAAGCATCAAAGTAATACAAGAGTCTAAATCATAAAATCATTTCTTAATCAACAGTAACATATAGTTTAACTGGTATGACTTCATATAGCCTTTTGGCAGCAGTACATCTACTGTATTTGTATTTTAGTTCACATGCCACTTTCAAGGCTTCAGTATTTCAGCAAAATTACAAATTAATGAGATAGGTAGTCTCTGTTACAGAGATAGGAGTAATCTGTAAAAGGGTATTAAGAAAAGGAGTAATTTATTGGCTCAGAAAGGTTCCAAGTGAGCAGTCGCATTAGCATGACAGCAGGAGGTCAAGAGACTCATTAGCCGGCAGCCACAAGATATGCAGCTCAGTATTTTATAGTAGCAGGATGTACATGCAACGTACACTTTTGAAAATGCAGTTCCTGGGGCCCTCCCATCGGCAGTTAACTTTGACTGCATTTCACATCCATCTGACGCCTGTGGGTACCCACTGTGGGGGGCTCCTTGCCATGTGCTACTACAATAGGAAATGGGTTCCAAATATCCAGCTTTGTTTCATATTGTTTCTTCATATTCTGAAGAAACCAAATGAGGTTTAACAAGAGCAAGTGTAGAGTCCTGCACCTGGGAAGGAGCAACTGCACGTATCAGTACAGGCTGGGGGATGACCTGCTGGAGGGGAGCTCTGAGGAGAAGGATCTGGGGGTCCTGGTGGACGACAGGTTGGCCACGAGCCAGCAGTGTGCCCTGGTGGCCAAGAAGGCCAATGGGATCCTGGGGTGCATTAAAAGAAGTGTGGCCTGCAGGACAAGGGAGGTGATCCTCCCCCTCTACAATTCTGTACAATTCTTCTACAATTCTGCCCCTACAATTCTGTGATTCTGTGATATGCTGCTGTGTTACAAAAAATCTCAGCCAGTAGCACTGTGGCACAGAAAAAGACAGAGAGATGATATCTGCTTGTTATTACCTAGGTAAGGGGTCCTAACAGCAGCATGTGCACTGCTTGCCCCAGCAGTCTGAATTTGGCCCATCGAGTTCTAAAAGCTCAAAGGGGGTTAACTATCATCTAACTTCACAGCAAAGACAAGCTGGTGCAACTGCTAAGGATGCACCTTGTTAATACCCAAACTCATTTTCAGGTTGAACAACAAATGCAGCATGGACAAGGTTTGAAATCTGGAGGTGGGGACAAGGGAAGGATGAAAAGAGGGAAAAAATATTATGTGAGTGGTGCAGGAGATCAGCAGCAGCAAGACAGCATTTACAAAACGCCTGCTCGGCTCAGACTAAGGAGAAAGTGTTGAAAGCCTTCACCTGGACAAAAATCTAAGTGCATGACATGGTGCAAAACTGAATAAATTAACTAACATGAAGGTGTTAGGTCCTGATAACATAAAGTGCCATGGCTCCTCTGATTCCACTGCTACTGTGCCATTTTACATTCACTGAGGATGGCTCTAGGTCATTTTAAAAGAGCTTTATTTTCAAAGGAATGAAATCTACAGACAGTCTAAATCTTAATGCCATTCATTCACACAGGGGCAGAAAGACTCAAATAACCTTGCAGAAATACGCAGCAGTGCCAGCAGGGTGACCAGGTACGCTGTTAACATCGGTTTCAGGTCTGCCTTTCCCACCACTCTCTCCCCAGTCAGACCCACCACTTCCTTTGTCTATGGAACAAGGGATTAAAGCAGAGACATACAAGTGTTTTTGTCTAAACCACTTATGTAGAAGGCAGTAATTGCCTCTGAATGTGCTTCATGACTGATATTAGCAAACACCTTAACTATTAATTGAATTTCTTCAAACTAACTGTACCAAAGCCTAACACATCAGCTCTTATCAAAACTGTAGCACTCCATGACTTCAATATTATTTTTAATTAAACACATGAGTACCTACACGAAAGGGAAAGAACACAATCACAGTTATTTTCATAGATTTTAGATGTTCCTTAAATTTTGGAGAAAGCCATCTCTCAAGCATTGGGTTATTTCTCATTAAGAGCTGATTTGTTTGTTTGTTTGTTTTAACAGAAACATCAGATATTGCTTTCCCTTAGAAATGTTCTCGCATAATTTTGATCTCACCTAAAAATGGCAATGCCAGAGTAGTATAAAAATCAGAGTGAGAGCAGACTCATGATAAAATCTGGAGTCCAAAACTAAGCGGACCTGAAAATGTTTAGTGTAGCTGATCCCCATATTATTCATGCTTTTTAAATAGTCTCAACTTTTGACTTAAATTTTTAACGCTCCTTCCCCTCAGTCATGTTTTTTTCACATAATACATCATTAGGCCATGGAGCTAATTGCCACAGGATGTTTGGAGCCTATGAGCACATATGGGTCAACCATGAGATGTGAAAATATTTTAACAAAAACCAGATTCATCAGGGAATACTGACATCGAGAGTTTGATGCCATCTCTAAGTCAAGGTCCTTAAACTGAAGGTCTTTAAAAAGACCTGCATTTCCTAGTAGTCCAGCTCCTTATGCAGACAAGCCCTGACTCCTTCCTCCTGCAGAAAGCCATCACTAGACTAAATTCTGTGCTACACAACCCTTTGGTGTGACCCACACAGCTGTCCGATGGTCTTCATCTCTGAGAGAATCAGACTGCTGCTTCCTTTCATAAATGTATAGGGCAGCAGGCTCAGAAAACTGAAGCGACAAATGTTCAGCAACCGCAGTTTAGAGATGCTGTGTCAACTAACTGGTAGGAAAACATAAACTAGAGGAAATTACATAAAAAGAGAGCAGGGCTGCTACGTCAGCTGAGCAAAATTCTTGAGCATTTGCACAGTTTGCAATCTGAATGCAGGTCTTCTATGACCAGAGGTGTCTCACCACAATGAGAATCTCTTTAAAATCTTACTCCACTGCAGCCAAAATCCTTAATGTTCTGGTAGGAGGAGAAATTGTTGTCCATTTGTCTGATGGGCTGAGGCAGCTGAGAGTGGCCCCACTCTGGTCTGCTCCACATCTCCAGCACCATGGCACACAGCACACTACTCCTAGGAATAGCAAGTTTCTGTACAACAGGAATCAAATGCTAAAAATCTGGCTTCTTAACCATAGCAATGGTGTGGGTCTAAAATAGCTGCTTCATCTGCTCCTGAAAATCTCACTCCTATTAGCAGCACTGCGGGACCAAGAGAGATTGTTTAAACATAAAAATCTCTCTTTTACTGGGACAGATTCTAACCAAAAGCTTGAGAACCTCAACCAGAACAACAGCTGGTTTAGCAGCCTGAGTCAGAAACCAGCTTTTGTTTAAACAATTTTTAATGAACTGGTAAAACTCTAAGCATACATGACAAATTCCCCTCTTCTAATTCAATTTTAAAAGAGAATCCTTCATTCAAACTTGTAAACATGGCCTAGAAATCTAACAAACTGTAATAAATCAAACCAATGATGATAAGGGCATTGTACTCTCATTTTGCAACCTGAACCGTACGATTAGACCTCCACCCTCGCCCTATTCACATCTCTTTAGGCCCAGAGTCATGGAGATAAGAGTCTGAAGAGCCATTTTACTGGCATTCTTCAGAGGGATTCTACTTGAGATCGGTAGAACTGTGCCTAATTATTCCAATGCACTTGTATGTGTTATTGTACAGGTAGGATGAACTATTAGGAGATTTATAAAACAAAAGCGAAATGGGTAAGTTCGATTTGCCATTGTTTTACAAATATGTGACTACCTGTGAATTTCACAAGAAAACAATTCTGGTGTTTGGTGTCCTATCTTCCCTATCTTGACTCTTCACTAACAATGCACATTCATTTTCTTAATAAATGTAGTACTATGAAGTAATACATTCCTTTAAACAAAACAAAACAAAACAACAAAATAAAATAAAAACAAAATATAATAAAAACAACAACAACAACAAAAAACAGCTTTTGTGACTTTCATATGCCCACAGCTTTGAATCTAGCCAACTGGACAATTGCTTCAGTATGAACTACTGTCTCTAGCTTGAAGTCAGCAAACATTATAAATGAATTTCCCATGGCCTTTGAACAACAGCCATGATGTAAACTTGGAAAAAAAAAAATCCCAGTGATGTAGGAGATGGGTAGTGTCATATGGTGGATCTTATAATTTTGTTTTTCTTTGCCTCCAGCATTGCATTATAAGAAGCATGTTCCCATTTTCAGATTTCCCATGCAATGAAACCAGGAAGGGCTTTTTGCTGCCATCTCTATGGGTACAAAGCTTAACCAAGCCAGAATTTACTGAAGCATCAAGAATGAGTGATCACACATTCACTTTGCATCCTTCCAATCTCCTTTAAAAGGATAAATGGCAATATAGTCCAACCAAAATACTTTCATTATGTAGGTACAGTGACTACATATGTGTATGTATGATTGCACAACAGCACAACACATAAACAAAGACTGTTATGCCAACTGACACAGAATAAATAACTTCTAAGCCTGGATTTTAAAAATAATCCAAGTTAAAACAGTGATATGATAAGGCAGTCAATTGAGTTTAACCCCAATCCAATCAGTTATAAGCTAGTGATGGGTGGAGTTCAAATGCTCAGACACTTAATAATTTCTGGCCATCGGACGTTATCAAGAATCTCTTCCCCATCTCTAGCCCTCACATCCTTTTTCCCATCTCCCCTTACAAGCACTTACTTACATCTACTTCCTCTCCCTAACTTTTGTCATCACATTACCTGACTTTCATTCATCTTCCTTTGTATGGTGTTCTACTTCCCCGTTTAAATATGATGAAGATCTTTCTAACATCTGGGAAGGACAGAGATAAAAAGCTATTTCTTAAAGGGGCTGTGCCTTTTGACTGTCCTAAGCTACACTGCAAGGCTGAAAATACCTATGCCTCTTACAAAGTTCAAAGAACCAGAGCTGCAACCCAGAAAGGGAACTGAATATCCATTTCCTGGAGGATACAGTTCTCCTGGAAGTCTCTAGTTGGTCCCTTCACCCTTATCCTGATCCAGAGTAGACAAACAGGTGCTGACAAAGGCTTCCCACCACAATAAAACTGAAGATGAGCTGAGAGTGCAGGCTTTCATTGATAAAGATGACTTGCACCAGATTTCTTTTAAAAGAATGGAGTACGTGGGTGAAATCTGAGGGGCCTTCTGGTGAGTCTTGCTCACAGTGTGTTAAGCACTCATCCTCCCTTAAAAGCTGGCCAAATGACCCTAACGTATAAAAATCACTTTCTTACTCAACTGTCATCATCTGGAAGGATAACACAAGACAGCACACTGGAGGAATCCTAAGTGCTTAAACTATCTTCCTCCCTCCTTTTTTATTCACCGTTGCATCTGAAAGGAATAAAGTTAATCCCAAATTGAGGCTGTACATACATAAACACTTCAGCAGACCAAAAAGAGCCCCCAACATGTATTAATATTTTGTACCAATAGTTGCACTTAGAGATGCCAGCAAGATCAAAATTCACCATCCTGATAGCCATATCCACACACGTATACACTGTCCCTGCCCTAGATGGCAACTGTACCCTGGCTGCTTTCATGCAGCTATCACACCCTGGTATACATAGCTGCAGCTATTGCTGCTTATATACATTGTACAGATTTGAAGTTTATCACATTTTCATGGAAATTCAGCTCATTACTCAATTTGCCCTTATTTAAATGCTAATTTCAGTGAAGTGGTTTAACAAAGCAATTATGAAAAAAGGCCCTGATCTTCCACTGACTGAGTTGGGAAAAACTCTGGATTTGGCAGACAGATTAACCATATAAATGCAATAAAAGTGATCTGTTTCATACTTAATGCAGTTGGTTGATAAAGGGTTTGGTTACAAAGGTTCAGCCTCCCTTCCTAAATATACAGTACCATGTATCAACAGAAAAACTAAAACCTCATGCAAGCATTAATAATTAGGCTCACCACCCTCTCCTGATTTATATACTTGATACTTGCGTTTGTTTTCTTTCTTAATGTATGTTTATCCATTCTATTTAGAAGTTCTGACTGTTATATATAATCAGATACTTTAGAAAGCATTTTGCTATAATTGTATTTGGTAAAGTTAAGTGCTGCAATTCAGAACGGTTTAACACTAACTCCCCCTCCACAGAGCTCCAACTGAGGCTGACGGTGCCAAGCAGTTCACGGTGCCTCCTCCCACTAGAATCAAAATAGCTAGTTCTAACAGCTTTCCAAAGCCTCTCAGGGTAAAAACCAAACAAGAACATTCAACCTCCAGCAATACGTTTCTCAGGGCAATGGCAGACAGAAGAGATGGATGATGCAATGAAATTCTAGGCCTGTTACTCATTTCTTGGGCAAGCTGCAGTGCTGTTAGAATTTGCAACATCTTTCTGTTCTTCAGCACACGTGACTGACTAATCTGAGAGATACTGTCAAATGCTCCATCTCCTGCCTCTGAATCTGTGGAAATTTATATAAGTTGAACACAAAAAGAATTTAATGTCGTTGATTTATGAGTTTCAAATACCAACTTTTTATTTTCTGAAACTAAGTTTAATCTTCTCAGTTCTCTTCTTCCATATAAGAAGTTACCTCTGAAAACTTGCTCACTGACTTTTATCATCTTCCCATTCTTTCTCCAAAGCATTCCTGTTTTCCCTCATCCCCTCCCAAATGCGTTGCCCCAGGTTGCACAATCTACTTCCCACAGGGTCAGGATGATGAGGGAGGAGAACAGAACAAAGCAGCAGGTCACTGCACACAGAATACAAGGATTAAAGGGTAGAACCTATAGGAAGTGGTCAGGAAAGATTTCTGGTCATGAATACAAGGTATTCACCTCCTGGACTACTTCTTCATCTGCGAGGTGTCCACCAGTAACAAAAAGGCAATTGTAGCAGATGATACATAATTTTCATGAAAGAATTATGCAGGAGAAAATTAATGGTAATTTCCAAAGCTTAATCTTTCTTCTGCTTGTCATTCCCCAGTGCATCACCAGACACCTACACTGTGATGTTCACAGAAGTTTTGTGTTACACAATTAAGTATTGCTGCAGCTTAAAAGAAATGTGATTCTTGAGAAGCCAGAGGAATGACTCCTGTTTAAGCTAAGACAAATGCCATCTGCAGTAAAGCTCTGCAGCAGGTGTGTTTAACAACACTTTAGAGCCAATAGTGCATAATGAAAACAGTGGGATGCAAGGACATCCATCCCTTTTTCAGAAGCCATCAAAAGAAAAAAAATCTCCACTGGAAATCTTGAGCCATGTAACCAGGTACTTATGTACTGGATTCCCTAACCTCTGTGGTTCACTCCAGAGAGCAATCACTTGAGTAGCACAGTCAAGTGTGAATGAGTAAGATTTCCAACACCCAGCGAACGCAAATAGTACAACATTCAACTTCAAAATGTATTTCTATATCTCTAAATAGGTGGGAGGTAATTTTGGACCTCCTCCTTGCAAAAATACACAAGTCTGTGCAGCAGCATGCCAGCTCATTGCACTGTGAGGGCAACGTCCACACAGAATAGCAATGCACTGACATTTCCAAAATATAGGGGAAAAAAATGCATCTCCAAGCTCCTTAACAGTTCCTGTGTGGCCCAGGGTTGTACATTAAGTGGAAAATATCTGATTTTCAGAGTCTATGAAATGCACTCTGTAGCTCTGGTTACTGGACAGCTCTGAAAAAGACTTGTCACTCCCTTCTCCCAACACCACCTGAAGCTTCTAAAATGTTATTCCTGCAACAACATAATGATTCAACACAATGATCCAATGTGGGAAAGAAAGAGCATTTGAGAGAGAAGAAATGACAGCAATTCAATGTGAACACAGTAACACACCCTCCTCCACCACTTTCACCTATATAATCTCAATTTATTTTTTTATCTGTCAACTGTTTTTATCATCTGTCTGGACTAGCTTTCCAAGCACAATGGAGTAAAAAGGACATAGCATGTCTGCAAATTAGCAAGAGGTATCACTAAAGCCACAATCGAATTTTCTTCGGTGTAAGATAAACTTTTGTTGTTTCCATTCTTCTTACAATCTTCTACTGCAGTCTCCCAAAGGTCTTGGTGAGTGTACCTGCCTATTTGTTTGTGAATGTGTATAAAGAATGGAGGAGGAAGGCTGCAGAAAGAGAGAATGAGAATGGAGGATGGGTTATGCAGTTTTTATGAACTGAAAATCTTACTTTTGAGACCAAAAAGGGTCAAGGAGCTTGCTCACATTCATTATCCAAAAGGTGAACAGTTTAGCTCTTCTTCACAAGCAAAGCAGCATCCCGCTCAATGCTCAGCACAGTGTGGGGTGGCAATAAAAGTATTCCCAGTATCAGCACTAGGCAAATGGCTCATTGATACTTACTCACGTAGAAACATTCATCTTGACAGTCATCAATGTTCTTTAGAGATTACTTCCATGCATTATTTCTTTTGCTGCCTGAAGGCACGCACACAAATATCCATAAACTGCTGCAGAAATGCACAAAGATATCTGCACAAAATCTGCATGTGCTGGGGTAGTGCCTGCAGTTGTGGGGTGCTGCACCAGGGATAAACCATGCCAAATTGAAATCCAACTGAGCAGAGCTAATTAATGAAGAAAGCTTGTTGTTCCTACTGGAGAAAACACTCCGTGGTCCTACAAATGCAACTGAGATTTGTTGCATCTGTGAAGCTGGTTTATCCACATGTGCATCTACAATGTCACCCGCTCTCTGGAGAACACCCAGGTAGAGAAGAGGTTTTATTGAACAAGCTGATAGAAATGTCACAGAGCTTGGAAGATGTTGGGGTTTCCACAGATGCCAGGGAAATACTGAACCAGTACTCCACAGGGGAGGATCCACCCATGTGATAGAAAAAAAACAAGGTTCTAAGGATCAAAATACGACATCCTCAAGCCAAGCGAGTTTCTGGTCAACTGCCAAGCTGATCCATCTTTGGAGCAGTGCTCATAAGTCTAATATATCACTACTACATGCTGGATGGGAGATCGTCTTGAACTGACCTGGATGGATACAGAATTGTTCAGAACTGAACTTTTGTCTCCACTATGCCATGAGTTATGTCCTTACAGCAAGGATTACTTGTTAAAAGTGTCCTGTTGGAGAGCTGGCAGCCATTGTTTGTCACAGCCAAGACAGTCAGATTTCCTTGTGGCATGTAATGCAAGCCATTAACAGGTGAACGTACTGCAGGAGTTATTCAAGAGCATTAACTACATACAGAAAACATGACAATGGAGCAAACAGTTGATGTTAGTGACGTCTCTTCCAAGTCACTATTGAACAACTTAAAAGTACATTTTGGAAAACATTAGCAAAAAGTAATAAACGGAGAAAAGAACAATGACAGCAGGAACTCGCACCAACCTTCCCAATGGTAATGCAGCATATGTATTGAGGATGAAAGCTTTCTGACACCACTCACTTAAGGTAGGTAGGAAAGCAGACCAAAATGTCAGTGTTTTAAATTCCTGATCTCAGTCCAGATCCATGCTTTATAAACTGTTCTACTCTACAAAAAGCAGAGTTACACTTCTGGAGCTGTGAACATTTACTTTTGATTTACCTCAAGAATATATTTTTCTAGTGTTGACTTTCAAAAATTTTAAAGCAATAGTCTTAACATCAATTCAGTTTTAACTTTTTCACCAAGGTCTTTATCTTACGTGGTGTTAAAAAAATAAAGCTGCTATTTTTGTTTGAAGAAAACAAACAAACTCTATAAACATAGCTACCCCTCCCTGGATTTTCATAAATCAGAAGTTTATAATCCTGCCTTGATTGCAAGGCTATTGTCTAAACAAAAACTGTAGGGAGAAGAGAGCTGAGTTAATATACAAACCCATCAAATTCTAGAAAACAAGTCTGATTGAAATCCACAATATTTTCAATGAATCAGAACAAAACTTGAAGAAAGTTCAGTCTAAAATATAAGAAATATATGTGCCTAATACTAAATTTTGCTCAAGGGATATCACATCTAATTCTGACTTAGAGCAATTTTATATCCAATATGACAAATTTAATTGGTTTTTACTTTTTAATATAGTCAGTTTGCCTTTGAGTTCCCGTTTACTAGAATTCAGAGCCCAAGAAGAGCCTAGATGAGAAAGACACAAGAAGTGTTGTGCGAAACTAAAACTTGTGAGCAGCTTTACAAATGCACAGTGTGTGCCACTGCAACTGTTTCTGTATTTTGCTAACACAAGCCCTGTTGGACCAAACTAGGTCTGAAGTGCATGATTCTGCCAGATATACAGCCAAAATCCTGCAGTTCTGGAAATATGCTGACAAATCCAGAATGAGTAGGTACACTTGAACCAAACACGGTTTAATACTTTAGAATTTAAATGAGAATAAAAGATTGCTAGGGTGAGTCCCGGTGGCAGGGATCTGTGTAAAGAGAGGTGTCCGATTAGAAAACCCAAATTCCCAGCATTTCAATATTCAGTCCTATTTGAATCAACAAAAAGATTCCACACAACACATGCAACAAATTTAAACTACAAATCCATACTGGTTTCATTTAAAATAAATATCTTGAGGTAGTAAAGCAGCCTCCCTTGACAGAATTTGCTTCATTAAGGTTTTCCTAAACTTCACACAGCACAGTAGGCACAGTAATTTCATTTCCAAATGAGTTAAAACAGCTTTTGATCCGGTAGAGGCACTTAATTACAATCAGAAGGGCAAGAAACTAAAATATATGGAAGTGTGCTGGGCAATTCATGTCTTTTCAGTGTAATTATCCTACCTCAGGGTCAGCTCAAGTTGCTCCCACAAAAGCTAACTTCCTCTGAAGAGCTATTTGTCATGGATGCTTGATTCTTAATCACCTCATCAGATCAACTGCTGCTCTGCCTATTCCTGTGATCACTGGGAAGCTTTTAGACCCCTTCCACTGAAGTTCGTTATTAGTTGGCTCCAATCCAGCTGGTGTGCTTAAAATTTCCTGAAAAGCAAAAAATTTTAACAGTGTTTCAGGTGATGCTGAAGACTAACGAGACATTACTGAATCCTGCAACACTTCAGAGAAACATTTTGGTCCACGCTCTGAAGATGCAAAGTGAGGACACCAAAGCTGATGTACTCTTGTATACTGCAGATCATATATCCCCACTAAGGTTCCTTTCCTTACACGGTCAAGGGAATTACCCTCTCCCCCAGTTCAGTAAGATTAATTCCCATCCTAACTCTCCTCCATAGTAACCTCAGCAACTGCACACATGAAGAAGTAATAGAAAAGCCTTTGGACAGGACTTCTGAAAGTGATTTTGGACATACCTGAGAAGAAATTTACAGGAGGGATTGGATTGTCAGAAGCTGAACACTTAATGCTCTCCAACTAGTACCTGTATGGCATTTCTAAGAGTACACTCATAAATCTACAGACACAAAGTGACTGAACGCTACAAAGTGGGAGTACATTTTTAGGGAAAAAGAAAAGAAAAAAAGAGGACTTTGTTAACATCTCTGTACTTTTAAAAGGTCATATTTTGAACATATTTTATAACTCCTAGAGGGAGAGCAATACAAACCACATGATCCCCTGTACATGGTCCAACAATACATCAAGGTTTAGTTTGCTGACAATCTTCAGAAAGCTTGAGAAGGAAGCAGCAAGACTCAAGAGAATTTCCCTGGACAATTAAGAGTCTCACTGTGGAAACAATAGTGCAGGTAAAGAACTGCACTGAGCTGCAGCACCTCAGTAATGATATATTGCTTAGCTTAACTTTTCCAGCTTTAATGGTATGTATATTTTTAATTACAGTATTTGTGTTTGAGCTCCAAGCACAGCACCTAAATTTCAGCTCTGCAATATGTGCCGACCTCTCAGCTGAGTTTAAAAAAAAACAAACAACCATCAACCAGCTATCTTGGCACAAGCAATTACTATTTTTGTTTTATCTATTTGTTCTTTTAAAAGCATCACTGAAACAATTCACAAGATTCATAATCCACAAGAAAAACAATTTAAATGCACATCTGTAGAAAAATATTAATTGATAGAAAACAGTAATTTACCTGAAACCCAGTTAGGTAAACACTTCTACAAATTCCTATTGTAAGACTGTGCCCCAAAAGAACTGCAGAACACATTATTCAGTTGTCTGTGCTTTCTAGATACAGGAGCACATGTACGTAAGAACAACGCAGGCGCAAAGCCAACAGCAGACCTTCTCAAAGGAGCATTCCCTCAGAGGCAAATCCCAAATGAGAAAGCATCTCTGGATCAGCTGCCAAGCGTACGGCCCTAAGCGCCTCATGTATATCTATGCTTTTGAAATGTCCTAATCTTCCAAGCAAGTGGTACAGTGGAACAAAATGGCACTTTTTTTTCAGCAAAACCAAGGAACAAAATTTAAAGCATTTTCAGAAGTTCTGTTTGCTGTAGGGACAAAAGCTCTACTTGCCCTAGGATGCCCACAGATGAGCACATTGGCACAGCCCTGTAGTGTCTGTCTTGAATCAGAGCAATCCAGAACAAACTTCCATCCTTACAGGGCTCTTCAGCATCAAGAGTGAACAGAAGCTGACCTCCAGGTCAACCCTTCAGGAACTTTTCAATCCCAGTATTCCACCTGGATGCCTGTTTTTCTCTTTTTCTGTTATTTAAACACTACATTGCTGACCTGGATCGGGGTTTGCCTGTGCCAGCTTAACACACCTCAGCACCCGCTATGCAGCATACAGCTGCATCTCCCCCAGGTTACACACTGGCTCCTTCTTTAATTTGCCTTCATTCAGACCTCTTTTAACCGAGCACGCCAATGCCCTTCATGCACACCAAGAACTTTCTGCATGCTGCGCGTTCCTTTGAGACAACCTACAAGTCTCCTTTGTTCTTTCACTTCCTTCAGGCAAAAACATACCTTAAACTGTTCAGAGATGAGACACCCCGAAATCCATAGTCCACTTTGCTCTGGGGATCATTCAGAGCCTCCTACTGAAGAACGCAGTCTCATGCAAGAACAGACAATAAAAGACCTCACCAATGGTCAAAGGCATCACAAGCGTCCCCTCTGTTTGAACTGTACTCAGGGGCTGTTACAAACACCCATGTGTTACAAACACTTAACATGTTTTTTTCAGATGTTACAGAGGCCTTTACTCTGCCTCGGTGGTGAGGAGGAAATGAAAGCAAGGTGTGCTGCAGGTACACTCTACAAGAAGATACCTACCACTGCTCTCACTCCAGACAGACAGCAGTTGTTGATAACATATAGGGCTTACCTTGGCAAGACTCCAGGGTTGGTGACATCGCCCAGGGGACAAGTAATCACAGTTGAATGGCTCTCATACATAAGCACAGTCTGGAATAATGAGTAGAAAGTATGTATCAAAAAAGAGGACAAGAACAGATTCCTTAGGTATATTTTCTGTTCTGTGGGCAACAAATCTAAAATTTTTATGTTTTCATGAATAAGCTGAAAGAACAGTACTTGGCATGCCTCCCTTCTCATGCCCATTGCTTTTTTCCCCTGTACACTTGCCAGTGTACGTGATGTACGTATGTAGCAGTGATGCCAAAGGTCCTCATGTCAGCAGAACATCGACTCAAATACATACAAATAGTTTGTGGAAGTATTCATGATCAACTTAACCTATCGCCATTTCACAGCCTGACACATTGAACAGCTGACATATAAATGCAGTATTTCAGGTCAAAGTCTCGATACAACAGTCATTGGCTACTGTAGTTCTCGCCCTGGGGAAATGCACAGCCTCCCCTCAGCCTGACTACAAACAAGTGCTGAAAGAAGGTAAAGAATGCACAGAGGTGTCAGGAAAGAGCACAGGCACCCTTCAGGACAAGTGTTAACCAGCTTAGCGATTTCTTTCTCTTTCCTAACTAACAAATTGTAACTCAACTGACACGCTTCCGCTACAAGCTGCAGATATGTTGGTAGGTTTTGTATTTTAAGATTTTGGTTGTGAAATAATTTTAAAGCACCAAAATTATGCAAACATAAAAATAACCTTTAAATAATCTTCCAATACTAAATTAAAATTGTATATAGTATCAGGAAGTTAAATAACATAAATGACAACACAGCAATTACGCAATTTAAATAATGAACAAATAAAGATGAAGACAACAGGGTACCAAGGCGTACAGGCTGAAGCATGAAAGACCCCTTTCCTCTACCCCATTACAAAGGCTAGCCGACCTATTGCACACATCAGTTTCAATCTACTCAAACACAAAATTATGCACGAAGGACAAGTAACCTGAGGTGCCGTTCTCCATCTGCAGGCTGCCTCCTGTATTTTTCTTACCAAGGATGCTCACATCAATTTCAGACCTTTGTCTCTAGAAATCCCAACTACCAATGCTTTGCTTTACTACATGTTCATTCTGGAAAAATCCAAGTTTCCTCTTAAAACATTCCTACACAACACATTCTTAGGCAGTATCCAGACCAATATGGCAGATACCCACTGGTCATTATAGGGGTAGCAGTTCTTTGTTCCCTAGCAATTCCTTTGATTGCTATCATTACCTATTCACTGTGCAGTAATACTGCCTCCAATATTTCCCTCTAACCAAAACGTACATTGCTCCCACCTCATTAGATGAAAAATGCACTCACTGAGCCATGTCTCCATTATTAATTTCTGTTTCTCCATTACGGGCAGCAAGACTTTGCCCATTGCTGTCATTCATGAAGTGGCAGCACGTGAAATGTGGAAATGAGCGAGAACTGAGGGAAATGCCTGTTTTCAGCCATCTCTCATAACGCTCTACTCTTCATTTTTTACGTAATCATCCTTTCCTTAATTATATTGAATATAATTATACTCACCCTCCTACTGTCATTCCCTTTAATTGCAGCCTAGAATTTCTACGGAGAAATGACAAGTCTCACAGGAAAAGGAAAGACTCTTCATTTCCTAAACTGCAGTTAGGCATTGTTTGGAAAGTCTGGTATAACACAATGTGCAATCAGCACCACTGTCACAGTTTGTGTCAGCAAGCCCCTCTGAAACACAAGAGCTCCTTTCTACTCCTCTACAGTCTATTTCACTTTAAAGTTCCCTTTCATATCTTTGATCTTAGGGGCTCATGTTTCCTCCTGCCTCCTCCCTCTTTCCAGCACATTTAGACCTCAGTCTCCAGTGTTCTCCCATTGTTAGCAGTATTTTCAGAGCAGGAAATTCTCCACTCAAAACTCATTGGCAACCCTCCTGAAGCTCAAATTAATCTCAAGAGACCATAGCTCAGCAAATTAATTGAAAGAGTGAGGCTCCTGCTCCAGCCCCATTCAAACCCGGATCTCAGTAGGACCACACTGAAACCAGACTTTATCAGGATTTGCTACAGTACCTTACGTACACTCTTCAGTTTTCCCAGTCCCAGTTAAATCCCAGGTAGCTGACACAGTCACTCCCCCAACTGCTTCCACCAAGGAAGAAATTCCCACCGGCGTCCCATCTCCCCCTGCTCTTTTGAAAGGTCCTCCCCAGTGAGCAGTTTCTGCACCTCCTTGGTGATCCACAGCTCCTTGAATGCCTCCCTAGACCACAGCCCTCGGACCTCACGCCCTGTGTAACTGAAACCCAGCAACATCTATGGTTTCCAAACATCCTGGCTTGGAAAGCTTTGTGCTGTAGTCAAGTTTTCCTGCTAGACTTTTCTCCTCTAGAAAAGTACAGCCCATGTCTTTGCTTGCTCTACTCACGCAAGTGCCATAAGATAATCATCACCCACCACAGACTGCTCAAATTAGTCATAAGGCAGCTACATCATAACAGCTAATTGGCCTGATTAGCTATTCTTGGTTGAGACCATTATCTGAATAATCTTGGCTTGTTCTTGTCTGTTTATGATTTTGCACTGAACCAGCACATCTATTCCTCAAAATACTTTTTTGTTCTTGCTGATTTTGTATTCCAAAAGCACCTAGAGCAGCTCACAGTAACAGAGTCTGCACATTTTCTGATTTCCTTAACTTTTCAGGAGTTGGCTCCTATTCAGTATAATTTAGCTGAACTGACCTTGTTTAGCTCAAAACAGGCTCCAATTCCTAGCTTGTACTTTACACTAAAATAATTTATTCCATTTGCAAAGGAAAATCATTCTTTTTTATCTCAGATCTGAAATGTATCAGATATGTCAGGCTCAGCAACATGCCTGAAAATTAACAGAAATGAAAGGAGCGTAAGGCTTCAGTGCAACATCCAGAGTTTTCTTTTTATCTCCAGTCACAGAGCTATTTAAGGAAAGTTAATATATGGAAATACCAAGGAGTGTCCAGAACCACCACTTACGCTCAGAGCTGCAAATTAGCAGAGTGAAAAGCTCAAACACCTAACTCCAGTGATTGAATGGGATAACGAGTCAGACAGGGATTGCAGACTACTCTGGCAGTGCCCAGTTATTCCCTTGCTGCGCGTAACACCCAAGCACTGCCAGATGGCAAGAGGAGATATTAGCGACCTTGTTCCTTCCATCAGTAAATTCATCCCTGTTCCAACACACAAATGCTTCTCACAAACAAGGCAAGAGGATATCATACCATTGTCTGTGGCAAAGTAGAGTGCAATACAGAAGCCCCTTCTATCACTGTGGGTACTTAAAACAATTTGCAAAGGGCACTCTTAATTTCTCACCCAAGCTTTGTGAAAGAGTGTCAGGTGAGGTTTCCTGAAGAATTAATGGCACTCCACTGCTCTCAGGAGTGCGTTTCTGTGCTGAAGTGACAATGAAGAAAGACGTTCTTCACATGGCATGAAGACACAGACTACAGCAGGTTTAAGCCCACTTCTCAGGCCCACAGCACTCTTGTACGTATTGCAGCTATACGACCTTCCTTCAGAAACTTCATTTGCTGAAGTGTCTGGTAGGTGCAGGGATCCATTTGACCACACTTAAATACAGAAATATGGTGCTTGATCCTCAGAAGCGTTCTGTATCCAGAAATACTCTTAAAGCTGAGAAAAGATTCTCAGTGCTTCAGAAGGCAAGCTAGATGACTCAGACAGACATGTAAGAAAACAGACATTTACCATGAGTTCACCATGTTCAGACATGTTCACCTTCAACAGTCCGGGATCACTGCCTGGTCTCCTTCCAAAGCCACACAACCAGAAGCTCTTCCTCCCACCAACCACCAGTCCTTCCACCGGCCCGGATCAGGATCTGGACACTGCGGTTGCTTGACTTGCAGGGGAGGCATCTGACCATCTGGGAAGAAAAGCCTTAACTCAAATCTGCCAGCTCTGCATCTTGCGTATTTTCAGATAAAACAAGTTCTGGCTTTCTGCCAGGTTGCCACTTACAGAGGGAAGGAAGCAGCTTTCCCAAAACGCTAGCGAAATCTCTCTATATCCTCCATGATCCCCTCGCCCTTGATGCCTACACAAGATTGCAAGGTGAGGTCCCCACTGCTCCGTGCAATAAATGCCTAACAGCAAAGTCCTGGGGCACCTCCGGGGTTCAGGCACTCACACAGGCCAGATGAACACTTCTCTGCTGGGTTGGCATAAACCCTACTGATGCATGCAAGAGCCTAGAGGAAGAAGAGGCAATATAAAGCAAGGAAACAGCTATATACCCCTAACAAAGGGAACTGATTATTCTCGGTAGGTATTTCCAAGGATGCTGGGAAGCACATCCAGGGGACAAGGAGCTGTGGAAATGATCAAAAAAATAATATATGCACAGAAAAGCCAGAAGAGAGAAAGCCACCGACACAGAGCAAGCATCAGCAACATGGCCATAGGAAACACCAAAGATGACAGCTTTTAAGTGAGCTTTCTTGAGTCCTGCTGTGTTCAGCAACACAGGCCTTTGTAAATTCTGTATGAACACATAGGACTGCATCAAAGTCACCCTTAACAATTCCTCATCTTAAGTGGAACAAATGACAGAAACCCTCCCCTCCCAACCTTTTTATTAGATTCTGGAGTCAAGGGAGGCCACAAGAATAATTATAGCCTTAGCAAGGAGATAATACCATGCACTAAAAAAAACATTATTTGAATCAGGATGGAAGCAACAATGCTTTTCTAGTAGCAGAATTATATATTTGGCTTTCTCCCTACAAATGCGAACAGTGTTCCTGTATTCCTCCCATGTTGCCTGACCCTCCTTCCAGCAGCTGCACATTTTCTTTTTCTGCCTAAGCTCCAGCAGAAGTTCCCTGGTCAGCCAGGCCGGCCTTCTGCCCCGCCTGCCTGACTTCCGATATTTTGGAATCGCCTGATCTTGAGCTTTTAGGAGGCAGTGCTTAAAGATTGACCAGCACTGATGGACGCCAATGCCTTCAAAAGCAGTTTCCCAGGTGACCTTGCTGACTAGTTCCCTCAGCAGCCTGAAGTCTGCTTTCCCCATATCCAGGGCTGAAGTTTTGGTGACAGTTTCCTTTCTATCACCAAAAATTCTAAATTCAACCACTTCATGGTCACTATGGCTGAGACGGCTGCCAATTGCCACATCCCCCACAAGACCCTCTCAGTTCTCCAGCAACAGATCTAGGAGGGCACCTTTCCTAGCTGGCTCCCTTAGCACCTGCACCAAGAAGTTATCATCTAGTTGCTTTAGGAACCTCTTGGACTTCCTCGTGTCGGACATGTGGTAATCCCAGTTGACATCTGGCAAGTTGAAGTCCCCCATAAGGACAAGGGGAGTTGATCTCAAGGCATATCTTAGTTCCGCAAAGAATAATTCATCAGCGTTGTCATCCTGGCCAGGTGGTCTGTAATAGACTCCCACAACGACATCCCCTTTATTTTTTCATCCCGTAATCCTTACCCAGAGGCTCTCAACTTTGCCATTGCCAACTTGAAGTTCCACACAGTCCAGCCCCTGCTTCACATACATTGCCACCTCGCCTACCATGCCTGTCCCTCCTGAAGAGCCTGTAACCATCTATTGCAACACACCAGCCACAGGACTCATCCCACCAGGTTTTGCTTACGCCGATGATGTTGTAGCTGCAGGACTGGGCCAAGACTTCTAGCTCATCCATTTTATTCCTCATACTGCGTGCGTTTGTGTAGAAGCACTTCAAATGTGCCTCCCTACATGCAGCACCTTGTGGAGCTGACCGAAGGACCTCACTAGCACACAGTCCCTCTGATTCCAGCGTGCCATCCCTTAGCTTATCACCGGCGGCCTGGTTTTATCCCTTTCCCCCTTCGACTCCAGTTTGAAGCCCTATCTATCAGCCCCGCTAACTGCTGAGCAAAAATCCTTTTCCTCCTCTGAGAGAGGCACATCCCATCTGGTGCCAGCGGGCCCGGTGTTGCGTAGACCTTCCCATGATAAACAAACCCAAAGTTCTTTCTGCTGGTTGCACCAGTCACGAAGCCACGTATTAATGTGACGAGTCTGCTTGTCAACAATGATCCCTCCTATCGGAAGGACAGAGGCAAACACAACCTGTGGCCCTGAACCTTTAACTAGCCACCCCAAAGCCCTAAAGTCCCTTTTGATCGCTCTCAGACTTCTCCTTGCTACTTCAACATCACCAGCCAGAAAAACCAGTAGCTGGTAGTAGTCAGTGGGCCGCACCAGGTGAGTGACTTTCCTAGCAATGTCTCTCACCCGAGCCCCAGGCAGGCAACAGACTTCCCTGTGGGTTGGGTCTGGTCAGCGTATCAGGCCCTCTGTCCCTTTCAGAAGGGAGCCCCCCATGACAATAACCCTTCTTTCTTTCTTGACAGAAGATGTAGCAATGCGGGGGATAGGCTGCCTTGCCTTAGGCATCCTCTCCAACTGGGACGGGCTTTCGTCTACATTGTTGTTTTGACTGTCATGTTCTAGAGCTTCATACCTGTTATATAAGGGTAGATGGGAAGGTGAGGTGGGCATGGACAGGGCTCACCTACCACCCCAAGCAGAAACCTGCTTCCACTCCCCCTCTTGGCCTAGGTCCCCTCCTACTGCCTGGCGGGATGGGGGAACTTTTGTCTTCTGCGTGGCAGGAGACACTTGTGCTGTGGCAGGCTCGTGAGTCTGTCTCAGAGAGGGCAGAGTGTGCTTCCACCAGTCAATTTCCCTCTCTGACTCCCTTATTCTCCTGAGCCTGCTCACCTCCTCCCGAAGCTCCGCTACCTGGCTGAGCAGCTCTTCAACCTGCGCACACCTCCCGCAGGCATACCCCTCGCTGCTGCTGTCGGGCACCGACAGAAGGCGCTGCCGGCTCCGCCCGCGCCTCGTCAGCCTCGTCAGCCTCCCTCGCGAGGGCTGCCGGGGCCTGGCGGCTCCCTCCGCTGCCTCGAGTGGCCTCGGTGCCGAAAAAAAGCCCTGCAGAACGCGTCTGCCCCGGAGCCGATCGCCTCGGCAAGTAAACTCTGTAAAAAGAAGCTACATATACTCAGCTGATCCATTCCACATCCCATGGCTGAGTGCGGGGGGAGGAGTGAGAGGCAGCAGAGAGTTAATTTCACAAAAGAACCAAGACACTACTGGACATTACTGTGTAAAAGGAGAGAACTCTGTGCAGGCACCTATGTATCAAAAAACCTTAGAGAACTGCAGACACAGGATTAAATGAAAATGATCACAGTGAAACCATACCGTGATTAATACTGGTTTGATTCAAAGCTTACCACCTGTGTCACTACAGCAACATTTCTGATTGCGTTCTCTGTTTGGAGACTCTAGGTACAACTGGTGTTTTCTGACTTTTCTTCCCTAGTTGCCCTAGGCAATGAATTCCTCAAAGATAAAAGTATTAAGCCCCTCCACTTAACCCTCACCCAAGAGAAGAGTTTCATTCCATAAAAATCATACATGGTGAAAAAAAGAGAAGGCTGATTCATCTGCAATGCAGCTAACCCTTAATTGCTTACTTGCACTGTCAAGCGCTTTATGTTCATGGTGCCAACTTGCCATTTGCTATTTTGTCTAATTATACCACTGCCAAAGACAAGACTGCTCTTACAAAGCACTAAAAGAAGGGTAGGAGGCATTATATCAGTCTCCCACATATTTCATATTACATATAATTAGCCTCCACATTCAGAGATGTCTGAGGAATTTACATCGGCTTATGGAAAAGCTGAATCTGGCCCCAAAACACAACCAGGTTTCCAGGGAAGGCAAATCTTGCTATCTTTGCTTTCTGCCCTCTGTTGGGAGCATCCAAATGAAAATTAGAAAAGGAACAAGATCTATTGGCAGGACTGAGAAGTACATGTATTCAAACTGTCCAACATTATTAAACATATGAATAAAACCATTCAAGACAGAATTAAATTCCCCACAAGGCAGAAAGGCTATTCATAGCTGACCAGGGAAAATGTGCACTGTGATTCAAGAATTGTACAGCTTCAAATTGTCTCATTAGAGATGTTTAGATAATGGAGTCCCCCGAGATCTTGTATTCTCCTCAACCACTGTATAATAGCCACAGAAAAACTCAGCACACAAAGGATTAAGAAATGCTTTTTCTTCATAAGTACAAGAGAAAAGGGAAAATGCCTGAAGGTGAGAATGGCTTGCCCTTGCCTTTACAGCCTGTGAGCAGTCAGTATGGGTGTTGATATTCAAAACTAAGTCTCATAAAAAGCAGAAAGTATGATTAAGCCACCAAAAGGCTGGAGAGCACCCAGGCTTCAATTACCATCATATCAGATTTTTAAACGCTGATGAGAGCAAGTGTCAAACATAAAGCACTGCCTGCAGTAACAGCACACTTCAGGGACTGTCTCTATTCATGAGGTTGATCAGTGCCCAGCAAACCAACTACAAGAGGGAATTACGACATTTAATGAATTTTAAAAAAAAATAGTACCATAAATTTACATGGATCCCAAACAGCACAAGAAAGTCTGTGGAGTCCTGTGAAAACATGATACAAGAGCAGACAGAATAAGAATCTGAGAACAGGATCACTTGGATTAAGTGTAATCCAAATCCTTTCATTTGAGGAACAAGATCTGCCAGATACTTTTTTAACAAATGCTCTCCCGATTCCATTAGCATTTGCATTCAGCTATATCTAGAAAAATACAACCAGAGTCAAGTCCAGCTTGTTCTGGACAACTCAGGAACTATTTTGACTTGTAATGGGTCAGCAAAGCCAACAAAGCTCATGGCTACTCTGATGAGCACAGGTTTTAGTACAGTGCCCTTCCCCCTCTTGTAAAGATGATTTATTTTTCCCCTGGGAAGTGCTGGTACAAGTACTCACAGATGAAATGTGGGAAGGGATCCTGCACTCTTCTTTAGCACCTTTGTACAGCTTTCTTTTACAGTGTACTATTCCCTACATGGAGGAGTGTAAGGAGCATTTTGTTGCTAACAAACTCCAGTTCTGAGCTCCTCACCTCCTGCACTACAAGCACCCCAACTAAACTGCCCTTTGTAACCATGATAGCAAAGTCACTTCCTAACAGGGCATGCCGTAACAAAGTTCCCCCAAATCTCCTGTTAAGGAGTTTTGATGGCACAATTGTTTTGGTCGTATGTTTTCATACTCTGACATACAAGTCCCTGGTGTCATCCTAATATTGTGAAGAGCTGGGGGAGGCCTCAGCTCAGCCCCTGGAGTGACTAGTTGCATGTTATAAAGTAAATAAAAAGCATGAGACCCATGTCCAGAGTACAGAGCCTTCTACCAGCCCTCTAAAAAAAGCCTTTACTGGCTTAAATTCAACACATCTACGTTTTCTGTTGATTTAACCCTTTTTTTTTCCTCCTTTCATTAGGCTGCAGATAAACCTCCATCATACCTGCTTCTTCCTCTGGTACTGATAAAAAACCTTCCAGGATTCAGTTCCTCTCATGCAAATTTCTCTGAATATGAAATAATTGTACCCCCACAACTGCCTTTTTAGATTATTATAAAGCAGGATTATGTCATTCTACTCTTTCAGGTACTGGTGATCCCTGATCCAGGAATGTCCTCCTTCCCTATATGGCCAAGATCCAGTAATTTGCTAGTGTTCAGGGAACCCTTTCTCTCCTGCTAGAAAACTATCTGTTTCTTTTCATTTCTGCTGAGCCTTTAGGAAGAGCTGATGACTTAAACTTTAAACTTCTGATTAATGTTACTTCTTTCGATGTAAGGTAAAAACATGGAAAAAATAATAAGTCAACAATAAAGGACAGGTTTATCAATTATTTAAACACTATTCACACATGAAAGATTCAAAGAGACATGGTATCTTTTTTTGTGCCCGTGGAATAACCCATTATGAAAGATGCAGAACTGTAAATCAAGTCTCTACCAGCTCCATGAATTGATTTAATTTGTGGGTTTTTGTGGTGTGGGTTTTTGTGATTTGTTTGTATGTTTTTTGAGTCACTTGAAGTTATGGCCAAGTTTTACCAAAAAAAACGCTGCCACAGTTTAATAGTAACAGGAGGTTATCAAAGGCTGAATTGTATATTCTAAGCATCTGTTCACATGAGGTTTTATGCTTACACCTCTTATACCCACAGAGAGATGCGAGCGTGCTTCGTTTATATAATGCAGCATATGTAAAGGACTGGGACCAAATCTAGGTCAGAAAGGAGCAGCTTACTCAAATGATTGTCGGTTCCATTACATCACATACAGCTCCCAGGGGAACTGCAGAAGCATCCAATATTAAACCTGCAAGTATTGACCAGGGTCACGATTGCTTCCCTGTCAATGGCAGACATACGATGGAACAGCTGCAAGCATCAGAAGTTCCCAGACCAGAACCATATTTACGGGGGCTCAGGATCTTTCTGAGATTGAATTGTGAGTAAAAGAGGCTGTAAGGCTGACAGAGGAAGTGAACACCAACAAATCATCAGACAAGAGGATATTAAGGCAGGATTTCTGAAAGAACCAAAGGATGAAATGGCTCAGACTTAGCTGTGATATATAGCTTCTCGATCAAGGTCACCCCAGAGCTGGAAGCAGTAATGTGATACCTGGAGAAACCAAGGGAACTGTAGACCAATAAGCCTGATGACTCTCCAAGGAAAATAAACAGAAGCTACTGTAAAGAAATCAACTTGTGACATATGAGCAAATGTAACCTTTTTTTGGGAAAAAAATAAAGATGGCTTCATAAAGGGAAAACAAGATTCAGACCTACTGAAATCCCCTGGAAGAGTCTGTAAGACAGGGGAAGTCAAGTTCCTCTGGTACGGTTGGACTTCCCAAAAGAATCCAGCAAGATTCCCCAGCAGCAGCTTTCAAGGAAACTAAGCAGCCATATAATCAGAGCAAGGGTATCACATAGATAAATAATTGATCAAAACACAGAAAGCAGAGTAGGAAATGATTGTTTTTTGTGGGAGGGAGATCACTTAAAAACCCAAAGGATTTATGCTGATATCCACGTCCTTCCAAATTTTCACAGATGTTCCAGAAGGTAAGTGTTCTGTGTGGCAAATAAAGGCTCACGGTGAACAAGTGTGGAAGAGCATTGTGAAGCAGACTGACTGGGCTATAAAATTTAGTATTAATAAATTCACTGAGTGCAGGGTACAACCTCCACACTGGTTGAAATCTGCATAAGATGACTTTAAACCCTGGCATATGCCACCTGTGGGAAGTCAGGCTGGCAGAAAACCCCAGAGTTGGAGTTGTCACCTTCCCGTGAATGTCATATTCTAGAAGGATGGGTATTCCCAAATACTTGGAACAGCTTGAAACGCTGCTTGGATACCCAGATACCACTGGAAATGGAGGGATCTAAACTGCACGTTGGACAACCAGCAATCTCCAGTGCAGAGGCTGGTAATAGATATAGTTCCTTCCTGCCCTTTATCAGCAATTAGGGAACTGAAGAATGACACAGGGAACTGAACTTAGCTGACTAGTTCAAGGTCACGCTCATGCAAGTGATGATAAGCATCAAGAAATCGGTTTTCAAGATATCTGAGTCGGAGCATACCTTCTTCTGCCACTCACATGAGTAGAGAACTGCAAGATTAGACTACAGAAAAAGGCTGTTATCAGCCTATCAGTTACACCAGTTTCCATGTTACCTTTCCAAGGGGCAATTCCCCTCTCTGTTACACAGCTGCGGCTTTCACAGTCACATTCCGTATCACTGACCAGAATTTGATCCTGAAATATTCTAACCCATTTGTAGTCTCAATTGCAAACACATGGTGAGCACCTACTTTTTGTTTTAATTAGTTTCTCACTTTTTGGAGATCATTTGTGTGTTCTCAACTTGAAATACTCTGCATATAACTACCTCAGGGATTGGTCTGATACGAAATTTTGTACTATATTAGATGCAAGTCCTGCAAAGGACTAGGACAAATCCACACAGAGGAGTGTTTTCAGAAATAGAAATTTGCTGAGCAGAGTTCACCAAATGTGTTTGATGTTACCTTCTTATGAAAAACTGATGTTCTCTCCCTATCAGCTCTGTAATTGTAGCAATTAAAGCAACAGACGTGCAAGATTTCAGGAACAAAGCTATGTTTGAGTACTTGTATTAAATTGCATCAACCTTATCGCACTAGGGATTGACTGCATGTTCATGCAATTACAGGCTCCACTGCAAAGCATGCACATAATGAGACACAGTAAAGAATGTCTTTAACTTTCCCAGGCTTTGGTTCTTCTGCTTTCCTGGGACAGACTCCTACCATATTTTTAAAAAGTTCAGAAGCAGCTTTTGTTGTTATTTAGGTGCAAGCTAGGTGTAAGAGGGCGTGCCTTACCTCTAAAACTTGGTATGAGTTAATCAAGTGAAAGCTGATCAGCAGACTTTTCAAAGGGAAACTTCACTGCATTAACATTTTCAGTGGGTTCCAAATATGTGATTTACGAGGAGCAGTTTGCTAAGGTAAATTATCCTGAATTGACTACTTTAAGATGTCCGGCTCTTCCAATTCAGGATAGTCTATGACTGTCTAGTATCTGTCCCCCTGTTGTGCTACCACTTGCATACACTTGAGAATCATGCCAGAGAAGAAATATAGCTCAGGGGCATTTCAGCATAAATGTATTTCACAGGACAGAGGTAACAAAGAAGATTATATTACGTTTACAGACAAAGTACATTCATTTGGCTGGAATTATTGAGTTATTAGCTGCGCTGCCAAACAAGCATATACTAAATTGAAAACAAGTAAATAACAACAACAACAAAAAAGGCACCCAAATCACTGTAGTTCATGTAAAATTATAGTAGGCCTGAAGAAACTGGGAAAAGGGTAGCTTAAAAGGATATTAGGAAATAATTTCTTGGACTTCTGTGAAATATTTACCTTGGTTTTTGAAGCCTTATTTTTAACTCTCCCTGTGGGAAATTGCTCAGAGTTAATGTATCAAATAAATATATTAACTGAGTTCAACAACAGACCTTAAATTCAGATGTCTATAATATGCAAAAAGGTTTAAACTCCATTAATCTTGGCTCGTACATATTTGGACGCGTGGTTTCTCTGTATTTTCCTTGCAATCCCAAACGATGTGTGCCACCCTCAGTCAGTATGCCTAGACTTAGCCCTGCACTTTTCCCAGCTTGCTGTGGTCTCTGACTTGCAGATCGCTCATTTTATAATCAACATTCCCACAAGTTCTGTGGTGTATTAGAGGTAAATCATGCAATGGAATAGAACAGAGAAGGGAATGGACCTGCTATACCCAGAGAGAATATTAAAACTAAAATTAATTATATTTCAACCACATTCGTAACCAGTGCTGGTGTAATTAAAATAAGGTTGATTTTGCACATTAAAAAACGTGTTCTTTATTTTCATTGCAGGAAGCTGTCTACTCTGAACATTAATAATGACTTTCAGCTACTAACCTGGCTGGAAACCAATACACAGCCAACCTTCACATGCACTAAGCACTTGGCTTTTTTTTTTTTTTTTTTTTTTTTTTTTTAACTACAGCTACTTGCAGTACTTCTGCTAACCAGCAAATAGCAAGGCAGAAGACAAGAAGGCAGACAGGAGATTATCATGAGGATCAGGGTCACTAAACCAAGTAAGTCTTGGATTCTGTGAATGTATTAGAAGTTGTAGCAGTTACATAGGTCATTACCTGCCTGAATGCATTGCTTGGACAATGCTCCTTTGTCAGAAAATACCTAAGAAAAACACTGAACAGCGCCAAAAGTTCTTTAAGATTGGGAGTAGTCAGAGAAAACAACAAATTTTCATTTTATATACTTGTGAGACAACCAGATTCTATGTTGCTTAGCCACACACATCTGCCTAGGCAAAGAGAACAAGCAGGTCTGATCGTGTAAGTTCTGCTGTTCAGGTACCCAGAACAAATGGCAGATTTATTAAAATAAAAGTTAAGTTCAGGCTGATCTTGAAGCATTCAAAAATGAGCACCCAAAAAGATGTTATGCCATAACTTAAGACAAAGTTGTAGATATTTACAGCTTCACTGAGCAGTTACATCTCATCCAGAAGGAGCAAGAGGTTCTTTTCCCACACCTGTCTTCAGTATTTCATTTCAACCACTAAAACACTGGTCTGTCTTCTATCAATTTTCATAACAAAAAGGTCCAAGCAAGCCTAATCATTGCTATGGGCTTCACAGAATATGTCACAGAATCAAGCTTGAGTGCTGTAGCTAACTCTTAAGGGTACAATGATAAAGTGCCCCATAGCCAGTAGCCTCTCCCCAAGATTTAGCTGCTGCTGCCTGCAGTGCCTTCTACACACTCCTCACACCCGCAGCCCAGCCAACTGCCTGCCTTTCAACATGTGACCGCTGCGCTTCTCCCATCTTCACCATCTCTCCCTTTCCTGCCACTCTGAAAACATGCCCTTCTGCCTCTTCCTCCACATGTTCAGCACAACCTTGGCTGTCATCCCAGTCCTGCAACAGAGAGGGAGGCACCCACAGCTGCCACAGGACTCTGTACAGCTGGAGCTGCCCATCTCCAACACCCTGCGGAGGAAAGCTGCTGAAGTGCCTGGAGACTCTGAGCATGCAGCTCAGAAAGGGAGAGCCTCTCACGAGCCTATCCCCTCAGACCCACACTGCGTCCCAGCTGTGGGGCTGGGAACCACAGGCTCTGCAGGAACCACAGCTGCTCTTCCTGGAAGACTTCATACACAAACTTAGAGTCACAGAATGTCCCAAGTTGGAACAGACCCACAAGGATCATCGAGTCCAACTCCTGGCACCACAGAGGACCACCCAAAAATCAGACCGTGTGTCTGAGAGCGTTGTCCAACACTTCTTGAACTCCATCAGGCTCGGTGCCATGCCCACTGCCCTGGGGAGCCTGTTCCAGTGCCCAACCACCCTCTGGGTGCAGAACCTTTCCCTAACACCCAGCCTGACCTGCCCCTGTCCCAGCTCCATGCCTTTCCCTCGGGTCCTGTCGCTGTCCCCAGAGAGCAGAGCTCAGCGCCTGCCCCTCTGCTCCCCTCGTGAGGGAGCTGCAGGCCGCCATGAGGCCTCCCCTTGGCCTGCTCTGCTCTAGGCTGAACAAACCAAGGGACCGCTGCCACTCGTCACACGTCTTCCACTCTAGACCCTGCACCATCTTTAACAAGATGGCAAGTACTACAGCTATGAAATGATCCACTGTTCTCAAAGGCAATGAAATGTCTGCTTGTCATAATAGTTTGATTTGTACAAGAGTGAAAGAAATCAGGTACTGATGCATATGGATAATTAATTTTTCATACACCTTAGTTGAAGCCTCAAACAAATCGAACAATGTGGACAAATAATTATATTCCAAAATACTGATTGGGACTGCATAATGAGATTAATATGAATTTCAGTTGTGCTAGCCACTGAAAATCAATGTTTCTTAACCGTATTTCACAAATCCCTTTTCAAAATATCCCGCCCCAGGCTTGCTGTAAAGCATTGGTCAAAGCGCAAGCACAATAATGCAATCTAAACAGACAATCTCACCCTATCACATACTCCCTATCATAGAATCATAGAATATCCCGAGTTGGAAGGGACCCACAAGGATCATCGAATACAATTCCTGGTACCACACAGGTCCACCAAAAAAATCAGACCATGTAACTAAGAGCACAGTCTAAACACCTCTTAAACGCTGACAGACTTGGTGCCGTGACTATGTCCCTGGGGAGCCTGTTCCAGTGTGCAACAACACTCTCAGTGAAGAACCTTTTCACAGAATCACAGAATCATCTAGGTTGGAAGAGACCTCCAAGATCATCTAGTCCAACCTCTGACCTAACACTAACAAGTCCTCCACTAAACCATATCGCTAAGCTCTACATCTAAACCTCTCTTAAAGACCTCCAGGGATGGTGACTCAACCACTTCCCTGGGCAGCCCATTCCAATGCCTAACAACCCTTTCCGTAAAGAAGTTCTTCCCAATATCCAACCTAAACCTCCCCTGGCGCAACTTCAGCCCATTCCCCCTCATCCTGTGACTGGACACGTGGGAGAACAGACCAACCCCCACCTCGCTACAGCCTCCTTTAAGGTACCTGTAGAGTGCGATAAGATCGCCCCTGAGCCTCCTCTTCTCCAGGCTGAACAACCCCAGCTCCCTCAGCCGCTCCTCGTAAGACTTGTTCTCCAGACCCCTCACCAGCTTCGTTGCCCTTCTCTGGACATGCTTGAGCACCTTCATGTCCTTCTTGTAGCAAGGGGCCCAAAACCGAACACAGTACTCGAGGTGCGGCCTCACCAGAGCCGAGTACAGGGGGACAATCACTTCCCTAGACCTGCTGGCCACACTGCTTCTTATACAGGCCAGGATGCTGTTGGCCTTCTTGGCCACCTGAGCACACTGCTGGCTCATATTCAGCCGACTATCAACCAATACTCCCAGGTCCTTCTCTGCCAGGCAGCTTTCCAACCACTCATCTCCCAGCCTGTAGCTCTGCTTGGGGTTGTTGCGCCCCAAGTGCAGGACCCGGTACTTGGCCTTGTTGAACCTCATACAGTTGGCCTCAGCCCATTAGTCCAGCCTATCCAGATCCTCCTGCAGGTTCTCCTTTCCTTATATCCAGCCTGAAACTCCCGTCGCAGCTTGACACCATTCCCTCAGGTCTCATCACTGGTCACTAAAGAGAGCAGTGCAAGATTTGAAACTCTCTTCTTGCCTTACACTACAGCCTGCAAACACAGAGTGGCAGCGCGGAAGCGAGAAGGAGCACGGAAGCAGTCTCCCTGCAGTGCAGGCCCAGGCAGCTTGCCCGCAGCAGGCCTGGCCCAGCCACCTCCACCTGCCCCATGACTGCCGCTGCTTCAGAAGGTGCTCCTCAGTCAGTCCTAAACCCAGAAAGTCTGAACGGGATCAAAACCCCTTTGACATATCTGCCTAGGCCTGATGAATGCCATTTCATCTCATTTCCATAAGATTAGTATCTTGGTCTGTAAATGACTTTTCAACACAAAAAAAACAGTTTCTACCAACAACATGTAGTGCTGCAGATAACTAACATGAAAAATGCCATGCAATGCAGGCACTAAATAAAAAAAATAATCATTCTTTCCACTCAGATGCTTTCTAATATTGCTTATGTGTTTTTTTTTTGTGAGATATGGTGTTCATAATAAATAATTTAAAGACTTAACGTTCACCAGGTCCTTTGTCATTGGCAGTTTTTGAATTGCCAAATGAAAACATTTGGGGTTTTGGTGTTCTGTATAAAGATCATATATTTGTCAACAATTTTATAACTCTAGCACTACCTACCCCATGAATATCATCAGCATCAGATCCTCTTCAAAAGCCTACTATATATTAAAAACCAAACCAAACAAAACAAAAAAACACCAACCTGATGATTCTCTTTTTCTCTTTATTACAGCAGCACTATTCGTGCTGCTATCATTAAGGGTCTGTCAGCGCTTTTATTAGAAACCACTACTCCAGGGGTTTATAACTCAGCAGTAAAAATTCACTCCAGAATGAAACTTGTCACGCAAGGGAGCTCTTATTTAAGTCCAAATGTCAGAAAACTATATTTATACATTTTTGAAGTTATTTTAAAGCACTTTCAACTGTTCAGGCAATTGGACTATATCACTGACTGATAACTTGAGCTCTAGCATTGCAAAAGGAGCTTGCTGAGCATGATATTCAGAAATCACTTCCTGAAGTTTGTAGCTACCACGCACGCAACCACAAGGCCAGACTCTGTACGAGGTCCATTTTTATGGCATGCCTTAATACAGGCAGTATATTACCAGCAGTACTTAAATCTCTTGCCACCTTCAGTTTATGTCTAATCAGAGCTAAAACAAAGCCTTCATATCATTTGGGTTGTACCAAAGATGACCATTCAACACGACTTCACGTTGCTGAGAATTTCAGAGTCTCTTAGGGAACTCAGCATTAAGGTCCTATTGCATTTCAGTGCATGCCCCTGCAGATGCCAAACTTTTTTTGATCCTCTGTAACCCCTAGCCTAAGCTATCCAAATAAATATTGTCAGTGTTACAGAAACTGTGACTAGATCTTACCTGACCTTGAGTAATTCCGTTGTTTCTTTAATTTTAACTAAGTGCAACAAATAAGAAGCTATATATATATTTTGGAACAATAGTAAAATCAGTAGTAACTGTGTCACCTGGGACAGCCTGTGGAATGAAAACTTCTGTAACTGGGTGGCCAACCTCTGATCTGTAATGTACATGCAGCTTTCAAGCTGTGTAAATAACAATTCTCTCAGTGGTATACTCCACAGCTCTGTCTTCTTCCTTGATGTGGCTCTGGTGTACCACGTCCTGTGATGAGGAGGGAACACGATGCTTGGCTGAGGTCCAGCACTCAATCTGGAGTATATACAACGCTCCCAGCATCAGCTAAACCCCCAAACCACTTGCACCTCCTCTGCAGCCCCTGCTGCCTAGCAGTCTGCAAAGGATGATGGAGCAAGGAATCACTGCAGGCAAAAGAGACTGTAGCGCTGCGAACATGCAAGTCATTGCCCACAGTGCAGAGAGCAGATCTGACTCCCAGGCCAAGTCTGGAAACTGCTATACCCTGCTAAAGCTAACACTAACGCTGTCGTGCTTGGAGCTCAATGATGTCAGGGTAACAAAGAATGAGGGTAAAAGAACAGGAAATAGAGCAGGAAGAGAGACAGGGATTGACTGGGGATTTGTGAGTGTAGAGATACCGAAGCAAAGGCAGTTTTCAGAAAACAAGGAGTAAAGAAAGATCTCTAAGTAAAAAAGCAGAAAAATCAGGATGACCCCCTTGCTTGGGAAAATTTAGGGGTGGGTTAAGGGGGAGACTCCTTACTGTACTGCAGTTTTGGAATGTGGCTTCTCTATTACTGAAGTTTGGTCATCCTGTATTGTATAGGACAGACTGTAGACAGAAAGTTAAGACGTCACTGGACAGAACGGTCACACAAGAAAGAGAATGACAGGGAATTAAATACTCATGCAAATCCTGAGCAACAGTCAGAGAGGCATGTAACTTTCACAAACAAAAGCTTAATAGCTCTGTAACTCTACTGAGAAATTTCAATATTAAAACTGCAAGTTACACCCCCTTAACCTTCACTCTGAAGACAGCAGGCTGCAGTTGACAAAATCTTTAGACAGCTCCCATTTTGTGTAATGACATCTATTGGATGAGTTCACACTGCACACTAAGCTCTGTATTATCCCTACTGTGCTTTATGCAAGTGAATCACTCCAGTTGGACTTCTGGAACACAGGCTGAAAACATGGAACAACCATGCCAGTTCAACTGAGGTCAGTTTTTGGAGGGTAATAGGACAGAATCAGGGGAAAATCTGCTTTTTAAAATACGCCTGATTTTAAAACGTGGCTGATGATATTTGTTTATACAAATCCTCCAGAAAAGCTTTTTGCTCTTTTCAAGAACATCAGTTAATACAGTTGCACCACCTGTGACAATTAATTCTCTTTATTGCTCACTGGACTAAAATCTGATCATTTTCAGTGGAAGGAAACTTTTAGCAAATGATCCTGCAATTCCTGATTTGTGTTTGACCAAGATTGTTTCTTATGCAGCTGTAATCTACAGTAACTGTTGTCTGACAAAAGCCTTTTAAGTGAAATTGCTCCTATTACAGCAGTAATAAAATCAGCTTAGAAGATGAAGAAGCTGACTTTATGGGTTCATCCTTCACACCCCCCACCCCACCTTAGGTGAGATTTGCATTGTTTATCATACTTTGTAACAGATTAAAATATTCAAAATGATCAGAGGTTTTCATGCCAACAACTACAGAATCAGGCAAAATTGTCTGAAATCAGACAAGAAGGCTGAAGAAGCAGCCTTGAACAAATTGGCTTAGGGATATAACACAACACCCCAAACATACAAGATGAGAAAGCTGGAAGCAGCATTTACCTGAGGGAACATTGGTAAGTGAAACATTCATTTTTAAAATCAGACCTAGCAAATAATTCAGGAGAAGCAAGCATTTCAGCAGCTTTTATTTATGTTCTTACTTCTTTAACACAGACTAAAACATGGCTTGAAGGCCAGTACCCCGGAGCACTACCAGCTGAGAAGAGACAGGGATCCTGTGATCCAAACTGGCCACATTCAGGGGAATGGGCTCCAGAGCATCACTGGGATGTCAGGAGTTGTTTGTGGCTGAACTGTGCATTTGTACATTACTAAATGTCATTTAAATTATTGACAGTCATTTTATTGGTAAATGGGCTGGGCCTCATAACACTGATTGTTGTCTCTGTGATACCTGTCATTGCCCACCAGTTTAGCTTTTCAGTAATTTCCACATGCATACTCATAGGAGGCTTATGAGCATATTTAAAGCCCTCGCATTTCTTCATAGAGCCAGTTTTGTGGCCTTCTTGTTCCAGCATTTCCACCAAAAAGAAAAGCATAGATGTGTTTTTCTCACTGCTAAGGCACATTCATACAGCACCTACTGCATGGTGGAATTTGCACCAGAGCATGCAAAATGCCTTCTGGGCAGGCAGACAGTTTTCCTGAGGCTCTAGAACAGCATAGGCAGAAGACCAAGCCCATTCAGATAAAATAATCTGGAACAAAGCGCTGTCCTTGAGCCCAACCAAACCTTTAAAAGAATTAAAAGCTTATACCACAAAGAAATTAAGCATATGTTAATAGCAAAATATGTTAATGCTCAAAACTCACTCACACTGGTTTAGTTGCTGGATTTAACAGGATTGATTTTAGTACGTATTTAAATATTTTACTGAACTTGGAATTTTACACATCTTATCTAGCATAAAAAGGTTTTAGAAATGAGGCAGGGGCACACAGTAGCTACCAGTTCTGAAACTTTTACCTACTGATGTGGAATTTACCAAAACAGGATTTGGAACCCTAAATTCCCTCTGACTTCCACTGAAAATTCAACTCTTAATGAACTCAGCTGGCCAACTCACCACCTTGTCCATGACTTCCATAATCAAGAGCCTAAAAAATGAAAACATTCTAGAGATCTTCCATCTTCCTACAGCTCTACAAATCTTTCTGTGGGCAGTATACAAACAAATCTAACAGAAAAGCTCATTCTTGTAACATTTTGAAACAACTAATTTGCAGCAAACTCTACAGATTAAGAACAAGTCTCAGATAACCATTCAAACCCACTGTGTCTTTACTGTAACAACTACATTTTCTGAAAATTATCCATACTAACTGGTTTAAGCCTTTTCAACAGCCAAACTGTCATATATCTAACTATATGGGTAAATATGTGAAGATCTGTCTTCTAACCCATAAAGTAGCTCAGAGACCTTACAACAGTGACATGTAATTAACTGTACCTGTCCCATAAGTAGACAAAAGCTTCTCAGGAGTCCACTTAAGAATCTGTCCTGCAGTGAACTTTCCCACCACACCAATTCAACTCCTCCTTGTAAACAGTAGTGCTGCTGATTTCCTGTTTTGGGTACCTTAAAGCAATAGAATAAAAAGGAGCAGAATTAAAATCCATGCAAGCTTTCACTGTCACAGGTCTCAGAGGGTACGGATATTTCTCTGTAGCCTCTTGTGCATAGACTCCCTGGCAGCAGCAACAGCTGGTGCACTTCCCTGACCTGCTGACACTGGAACTGGCCCTACCTGATCAGGTCGCTTTGGTCAGACCCTTTGCTTGTGGTTTAGGCTCTTAATTCACTGGTGTCTGTGGCTCTGTCTCAACAAAGGAGAATACTTTTTTTTTTTTCTTTTGTACTAAACCTGTGATAGGAAAAAGTTAGCTAAGGAACTCCACTGATACTTAACTACTCACCCTGTCTTGTTGGCAATGTTCTCCTGGACTTCATATCCCTTTAGCCCTTCCCTGATCTGGATTTGTGGTTTGGAAGAATGTAAAATGTACATTAGGCTGCCAACAGTGAGTAATTTCAACAGGCGCACAAAACATTCTTGTTCTGGAGCAGAGAGAAATCCCCCGGCACTCACCAGTCCTAATTCAGACAAAACTCCCTTTCACATCACTGGGAAGACAGCCAGATGAAAGGCTGAACGGTGAAATCCACTCCCAGGGTGGTTAATGTCTCAGGGGAGCTTGTCCATCACTGTTTGTGATTTCCTTGGGCTCTGGATGAGTTCCTCGATGCATTGAAACAACTGCAGTTCCGCACATCATGCAATAGCTCTTTTCATGGCAAGCCAAAAAGGAAAAGCAAGAACAGGCAACAAGCCTAAGAGTACCTCACCAAAGTCCACTTGGCTACAGCCCAAGCTCCTTCCACACTCCAGAGTGTGATGAACATGCCTGTAATGCTGGCTTCTGCTGCATTAAAAGTTAAATAAATTGGGAGTGATGCCCAATTAGCTGTTATAAGTCCGGTCAGGGTACTGAACTATCACACTTACGGATTCACAAATAACATAATACACCCTCACTCTAGTCATGTTCCGTGAACTACCACGGCCACACTTAAAGAGTTTGGTCGTGTTCAATGAGAACTACCACGGCTAGGTTCAATGCAATCTAGTGCAATTTATTGCAGCAACAGGTACACAGGTTCTTTGGATTGCCAGTGATAAATTCACTGTCTGCAAAGCACGTTCAAATACTCAAAAGTATGAGTAACACTGCCTAGCTATAAATGCGTTAAAAGGTATAAAGCGACACTATGGAGATTTCTAAGTTTCCCAGGGGGGCACTTGGCATAACCAAGCGGTCAAATCTTACCCCATGGCATCCCAAGGGGGGTGCAGGGGGGGAGGCTCAGCCCATTAACTGATCCCAGAAGTCAGAAGGTATCCTTCATGATGGCATCTTCCCTAACATCCCCTCTCTCAAGCCTATTTATATTATCTTCCATCTTTTAGGTGGAGCTTGAGTGACTCTAGTCAGGCATATCTTGGTTACAATTGCTAAAAAGTTTTCTCACTTTCGTTTACAGGGGTGGTCACACCTTGGGGATGGGTAGTTTTTGGGATGGAGGTGTGTTTTGGTATTATAATGATATTATAATGAGCAGAAGTTCACTAGAGTAGAGCGTTTTGTCAAAAACATGACAGGTCGTTGGCTCGGGGTAGCAAATGTGCAGCTTATTGGTCTCGGTGTGCACAAGAACAATCGAGTCCCCATCTTGTCACAGAGCGTAGCTGCGGTGTCTCCACTCCGCTCCACACTCCGTGCTGTTCCTCTTAGAGTCAGCACACCAAGTTCCCCCAGAGCGGTCAACATCTAAGGTTGGAGGCCTAGGGAACTTCTATGGAATGTAGCTACACTCCACCCTAGAAGCTTCTTCAGTGCTGTGTACCTTTTCTTTAAAATGTGAATATAAGCTTAACTTCTAAGTCACCTCAGGCAATTATTCCACAGCTTCTAAGTTGCTATGAGCATCCAGAAAACTCCAATCTCTCTCTTCTGCTTAGATTTTTTTTTCCATTTTTTAAAAATATGCCACCCTAATTCATTTAATATACATGTGTATGTGTATAAATATGGTTAAAGAAAACACACATATTTATCACACCTAAAGTACAGAGGCATTCAATAACTTGCAATTCTTCCTCCAAAAATATTCAAAACCATCCTTTTCCTTTACTGATCTACAAATCAGATGTTTCAAAAATACCACCAATCAGATTTTGACTACATACTGGTATGATCTAGCCACCTACTGTTTTTTTTTTTTTTTTTTTTTTAAATATTAGCAAGTAGGTCATCAAGTAGTTTTATTTTTAGTTGTTAATACATGTAAGAGGCTCAGCAGATTCTCATCTATAGAAATTCCTGAAGCTTCCATGCTCCTGCTGTCAATTAGAAACATTTTCCAAATGCAAAAGGTAATTATAATTATTAATATTTTTTAATAAAACAGCTAGTTTAGAGATATTTTTGGAATGGTGCAAACTACCATAGATCTGTTATATCATCTCTGATCACTCAAAATATGTGCAAAATGGGAACATCCATAATGGCAGATAACTGTGATAGAAAGGTATATAGATTAGTAAAATGAAAAGAGCATTATAAATTACAGTTACAGAATGCCTGTAGATGTTTGTGCCTGTTCAACCTCAAACTACAAGAAGGGCTTTAATTATGAGCTTAAATGAATCTAGCAGTTACACTGGGCCATTTTCATTCCTAATGACAATTCACCAATATAGCTAGAGACAACAAGCAAGTTATCATTCCAGGTATTTTCTCACTCAAGG